>NC_052620.1:31462668-31814335 GCF_016545825.1 Eucalyptus grandis
GCTCAAAATTTTTTCTTTCAGGGTCATTGACTTCTTCTGGAAAAGGATCTGATGTAGGCGAGTCACGTGATTTCAGAGTACTATCATCGGTTTGAGAAGCCCTTGAGGATAGAGTGTTGCCAAGCAGTTTTCTGTCGCCATTGGCAACACCATTGTCTTCCGGTTCACACTCGTCATTAGCAGGATTACTTGCCTTATCCTTGTAGAGACCATTCTTCTCTGCCATATTGATAGATGAGTGGTCAAAACCATTAAGCCCACATTTTTCATGACCAGCCTCCAAGAATCGCAGTTCAGGGAGAATATTAAGATTCTTGGATCTGTCACTTAGCTGATGGATGATACGTCTAGTGTTGTTTGATTGTGCAGGGTCTAAACCACGCTTCCCCAAAACTTCTCCACATGTGTTAGTGGCACCATCAGCTTTTGCAGCTCTTGCCATCAGGTAGTCTTCCTTTAGCTTCAGGTTCTTCCACTCCGCAATAAGCATTCGCAGCTTCTGCTGCAGCTCAGCCGATATTTCTGCACACTGCTCGAGGTGTTGTCGAACAAGAGCTGAGCTAAGCAACTCGTCACATAAGAATCTGAGCAGGAAGGTCCTCTGCACCATGGCAAAAAGATTTCATAAGTGGAAACTACCACCAAATAAATAACACGACCTGACAAATGAAAGCTGTTATAATTCCGGTGGTCAACTGAACCACCCTCATCCCAGTAACAAGTAAAGAGGAAAACAATTTCAATTAAAATTAAGAGCGCTTTAGCAAACTGAATGGGCTTCAAGCTTCACTTCTTTCTTTTATCAGTTTCAAGCTGTACATATGTTGATATGAGTGGCCAGTAAACATTGAGGATATTTTTTTATGGATGAATTCAACAAACGATTTTCACTCCTAGTGTCTCAGCACAAGCTTTTTCACTCAGTTAATAACTTTCCTCAGCCAAACTTAACTGCTGAAGTGATTCTTTAGGCAGACAGCACACTTCACAACTGCCATTTACTTAAATATCCTGATTTTTTATCCTCACAGGTTCCTTAGAGGATAATCACTGCATCCTCCAACTGAAGGGATGAGGTCATATCATGAAGGGCCAGGTTGAACCTTTCAATTTGTTAAATTAGACAGCAAACAGTGGCAAATTATTTCAGGTGCTAAAAGAAATCGTGGAGACATAGGATATGATAAGTGTGAAGCATCCTTGGGGTGTTTTGTTTCAAAGAAAATGAATGATTTGAAAAACATTATCCTAAAAATGATCGTTTATATCTCTTACAAAAATATATGTACAAAAGGTATTTTCATCCTCTACGAAAATGTTTAGACAAAAATTATCAATAATTAAAAAACATTTCCCTGACTGATTATTTCAAGCAATACAAGTGTTCGTTTTCAGTAAAATAATTTTCAAATTATTCATTTTCCTCAAAACAAACAAAGCTTTAATGTAACGAGAACATGAAATGATGCAACTAGCACTCGTTGTAATTAAGACGATAATTTTCTCATGCTGGAATGAACATTACTTTTCTGGATCTTATCTACAAAATTAATCGATGATATGACGAAACCCAATCATTCAATGAGCAAATCAGCATTAAGCATCATGTTATAAACACTAACAGCCATAAGCAAATTATTGCGGACTTGGAGGTTCAAGAGCAGCAATTCTTGTGGTATGGCCAAAATGATATGTTCCACCAGTCTACCATTCACACTGTTCTCATGTCATAAGTATGAAAACAGGCCCCCTCCAAAGATAAAATAGAGTGCTGCAAACATTAAATCAACAAAGCCTTCCAATGTTGTTTGACCAGGATTAAGTTTCTAAGGGGATGGCTTCTCAAGAGTCATATACATAATGGCAAATCTTTTGTGTAATTGACAAACTAGTGTTAAAAAAGATAAACACAAGTCCATTAGAATTACAAGTAGATGTACCACAAGAAAAGACTAAGTGGTCCATCCAAAGTATCTGAAAATTTGTTTGAACTCCTTAGAAATAATTCTCATTGTTATTGGGCAGAGTCAATGTAAAAGTTAGGAGTCAAGAATTATCGCAATAACAGTCTTACAGCCCATGCTTTGTGTGACTTACTTTCTATTTAGCTATTTGCATATTGATAGGAACATTTTTCAATACAAATGGTTGCTTTTTTTTTTTGCCCCTTTTGCTAGTTCATTTAGGGAGACACCTCTCAAGAATGATAAATCATAGAAAATTATAAATAGGTATAACTAAAAGAATGACCTCCATTAATAGTAAAATATAATAAAGTAATATATAGATGAACCTTATATATAGTAGGAGAGTAGTTGTACATTATATGTGGATGTAGACATAGAGATATACAAATTTGGATTTTGTCACTTGCAATCTAAAGTCAAAAGTCTTAGTACAACCTACAGACACTGTTATTGCAGAGGTTTGTCAAACTTTCAGAACTAAAGGCAACACTTCTTCGTTTCTTTCTTTTTGGCACATTACTTGGATGTCCAAGAAGAAAAAACCTCGTGAACAGTCTATTTCCAAGTTCTACATTCCAAATACAGAAAAATGTTTTCTAAAATACTTCGAAGAGGATTTCAAGGTTCACTTAAGTGAGGAAAAATCGACACTCTTGTGGCCCCATCTCATCAATTTTCAAAGCAATGGCTAAACTAAAAGATAGCAAATGTGCCAACCACAATCTCCTTTCTTGTCTTAAGTAAAAGTCTAAGAACTACCTACCAAAAAAAAAAAAAAAAAAACAGAGAGAAATGCAAGAATAGTTGAACAGATTTACGTAAGAAAATGGCTCCAAACCAATTTTTTGACTTAACTGAAAGTGGTAGACATAAATATCCAGTAACATCTAAAAATTCCATGGACAACTGATAATAGAGAGTATAAAAGTCTATCGAATGTACCTCATCAACAGTATAATCCCAGTACTCCTTTTCTTCCATTCTAGATGCTAAATGAGAGAGTGCCTCCAAGTAGTCACGGGTAACTTCTTGAAATCTTTTAGCTCGGCGCTTACGGATGACATAATTCTGCTGAGACACATCTTGAACTAAGCGTCTACCAACAACACAAGAAGGGCAATACCAGTTTCCTTCAGGAATTCTTGCAAGTGGAGGATTCAAGCAATAGGTGTGGTACTCAGCATCACATGTGTCACATAGCAAAACACTATCATCATCTTTATCAATACCACAAACTTTACAGACTCCTTCCTCCCATGGGGCCTTAGGAAGCTCACTTAGAGAGGCAAGAACATCATCCACTTCCTTCTTTATTTCTGCACTCAAGGATTCCGATTTTGCATACACCCGAAGTTTATCAACAAGAGTGACAACCTGCATGGAAGGAAAGGAACTAATGTAGCCTCCCAACAGGAACACAAAAGACCAAGAGTCATGAGTAACATAACCATACAAGATGGCTGATTCAAATCACGCAAACACTTGAATAAGTAGAAAGTGTTACTTACTGCATGAGCATTACTTAAAAAAGTTTTTGTGCACCAGATATGCAAGCATTAAGACTCAGGTTTACTGGAAAGAAATCTATCATGTTACTCGGTTAGTTTTTGAGAAAATTTCGTTAATCAAAGGAAGAGAACAGTACGGACAAATTATAAATATAAGTCCAAAATAAGTTAAAACGGATGCACATCCTACACCTATACACATGTTCATTCGCTAATCTCTTGGATGATATGAAGCTTTTATTTGGATAGTGGTGCTATCAGCAACTTATTCACAAATAAAGAAAAATAAATTTACATACCTCCTCTTCATATAACGACTCAAAATTTTGAGATAATTTGTCAGCTAGCTCAACCACATCAGTCTGATCCCCAAAGGCAATCCTCACATTATTCCACAACTGCACAGAGAATTTGACATACAGAAAAGGAAGTCCATTAACATACACAGCATAGCTATTTCTGCTATCAATCATTACTGCATTACAGCAAACAGGATACTCCATTTCCATGTAGAACTGTCAGATGGAAAAACTCAGAAAATATAGAAAGAGTTCCCAACTGAAAAAGGAAAAGATGAAGGAAGCTGCGTGTGTAAAGGATAATAATAGTGGAGTAGAAAACTTACACAGCTAAAAAGGATATAAACTATGATAATTGAGGAGTTAATTTAAGATTCAATGGTAAAAAATCGTAAAATTTTACAAACTATCAAGAAAAAGATAATGAGATTACACAAATCATACATATTAGGGGACTTAAAGACACAAAAATAAGGTTAAAGGACCCAATTGCTCAGTTGACAAGAGTCGGGACCAAAAGTGTTCTTAACTCATTGAGATAGGATAAATCTATAATTGACGATTGTATGAATTCTGTATATTTGAGATTCCAATAGATTGTAACCACCTAAAAGTAATATTTATGATGACAAAAGTGAATTTTACATGTTTTCCATGGGATAGAGAATACTCTATAATATTAATTCCTTTTGCTTAATTTGTATACCACGTTTTGTGCATACACTTGCACTTATTTGTAAGCTTAAATTGTTTAAATCACATTAATGAAAGAATATTTGGTTTTAAATTTAAATGAGATAACAAAAACTCATGAATGGAAAGAAAAAAAATTGACAGTGGAGTAGAGTAAAAAAAGGAAAGGGCAATATGGATGTAATTAAAATAGTGGGTGCGCAGATAAACTTTATTATTCATATATACTTGTCACAAATTTTATGTAATATATTCGATAGTATTTTAGGAAGAAACTGATTAATTACAGAATGAGAACCCAGCTTGATATTATTCACTAAAATATTAGTACTTTCATACTAGATAGAATTCATTTACAATCAGATGGTTTCGATAATCACCATTTACACAAGATAAGTAAGAGTTATAAGCAATAAATAAGAACAATTCCTAAATGGTTTCATCCTTCTAAGACATCACTGCAATTAGAACCTTGATATTGAAAAAGAAGATAAGTTTCTAATATAGATCTATCCTGGCCATTGACAGAAATCACTATACACATATTGTATGTAAAAAAGAATGCATCAAAATTATCTAGGTTGACCCAAGTTAAACTAAAAACTCTACATTATCAAAATTAGCACCATCACGCATTGCTCACATCTTCACAACACAGTTATAGTTGCTACATGGGTAATAAATTCCACCCATCCATTGCCTTAGGAAAGAGTGGGCAGTGTACCATTACCAAGAAAGCAGATTAGAAGAAGCCTTTCTAACAAAAAATAAATAAAAATATAAATAATGATTTAAAGGGATAGAGACCAAAAGTGATCTGTCCCGTAATTATAGATGATAGATAAATGTAATCAATATAGTCACAAAAAAGGTAGCTACAATTTTTATTTCTTTAAAGTAAATTATGAAAGAGATTTTTAAACTTCGTGCACCAGCACGGGTCCTTCACTAATTTGTGCAGACATTTCCTATTGTACCCTTAACTTGTCTTCCTCATACTTTATCATGACAACTTTGACATTTTGTGATGAGACCATCAATTACACATATCACAAGAAAAGTCAATGCAGTGAAAATTGCAAAATTTTCTTATTTTGTTGCTTAGTGGGGCACTCAGTAACAAAATGCTCATAATTATTAGATTTTCCATTTCTAAGCATTGCTTAAAAACCAAAGAAACTGGAATACTCATCATGTTCCATTTCCCCAAGTTCCACCAAAATTCCTATTATTCCAGTCAATCGAAGCAAACGCAACCTGTGCCTACTATCCGATGCAAAAAAGGGGAAAAATCCATGGAATGACCAGAGGGCCAAAAAAGAGATTCATGTTAGAAAGTCCAATCCAAAAGCTTAATCTAATAGGTGGAGGGAGATTGCATGAATATAAAAAGCATTTAGAACCTAAGTCAAGCGATGCAGGATAATACTTCAACACACCCTCTCGCGTGCAAGTCGGATTACGAGAGACGCGTAAAATTTTAATGACGCACATTCACATGGAATTTTGACCCCACACATTTACAAAAGAGATCAAGTTGATTCCGATACCATGTTAGAAAGTCTAACCCAAAAGCTTAAGCTAATAGTGGAGCAAAACTACATGAATATAAAGAGTATTTAAGATCTCAAGTCAAGCAATGTGGAACAATACTTCAACAGTTCACCATAGAAACTCTACATTACCAACAGCAAAAAAAAAAAAAAAAATCAAGATTGCATGAGTATAATAAAACAAGTTTCATTTCACATGAAACGCATACCTCTCGAACATCCTCGACAAATGCTTCCTGTGAACCACCATAAGCATTAAATGCCAATCTCAAATCAATGGTCCTAAAATCCAGTGGTCGAGACACCATGGCTGGAGATCCAAGAAGTCCCTCCTCATCTTTGTCACTATTATTCATTATTTTTCTTCCCAACAAATTGCAAAAAACTCTCCCATCATCGGCTGCAGCAGCTTGACGTAAGACAACACGACATTTCTTCATGATTACATCAGAAACAGAAACAACAGTCCTCCTTTTACTTTTCTTTTCAGGTTTTGGTTGTGATGCTTCACCAGATACGTCTGCTAGCACAGAAATAACAGCTTTCTGTGTTCAATCATCAAAAGGATAGAGTTCAGCATGATTACAATGAAATGAATGATGACTATAAGCATAGACAACAAATTCAAATTTGGCAACAGGAAAACAAACAAATAAATTGCACCACATGGAGTCCAACAATTTTCTTGTCAAGAAGTTAAAATATCACACTGGAGTCAATGTACATAAGGTAGCAAACTCTAATAACTCCCCAAAATTTAACAGAGGACCAAGAGGTAAAAGTAGAGGTTTGCGCATGTAAGTGAACCACTTGAACCTAATAAAACTTGCAGGATTGCTTTTTTGAGAGAAATATCCAGATTCATTTCTCCCCAGAGAAAACTTCAGCATGTAAATGAACGACAGAACAATGCACAAGGACCAGATAAGTTCACTGAGTTAAGAAAGCAATGAGATGCATCAATGCGTAATAGGAGAAACATAAGAAAGATGAGAAGTCAAGGACAGTACCTTTGTTGGTCCTGATGCATTGCCCTTATAGACTTCCTTGCTAATTGAATGTTCCAATATTTTCTTTGCCCAGTCTGGCGGATCTTTAGCCAAAGCATCATGCACACACTTCCTAATTCTGGTCCCAACATTTGTTGGTAACTTTTTCACAGGCACCAGGGCCTGGGCCCAGTCTGGAAGATTATCATCACCAACAAAATTCTTTTCAACAGCATCAGGTACAGCTGATTCTTCCACTTCCAGGGTGAGAAACTCATTTTCTTTGGTCATAGAACCAAGAATTTGCTTTGAAGCCTCTGCAAGCAACTAGATATCAAACCATTCAAGATGTTATGAAAACACTTTTTCATAATAGCAGTCATAAAATTAGCAATATAATAGAAAAAACTTAAACAGCACGCAAAGGTACACATGGCAGATTTATTTATGATAAGGGACAAAAGTTACACAAAAATAACTAATCAACCTAACAAACCAAAAACTTAAAGTGTAACATTGAGTGTAACCATCTGGTCGTCCCAAAATGAAAGGGTATGCCCACACCCTAAAAATGCTAGGATTTTCTTTCCCCAACATAATCCAGATGAGCATGTAAAGAACCCCAGGCAGCATCATCTTATCCTTGGAGAAGCAAATTCATCCCAGGATGTGATTTCCTTGTCTGCAAAATTTGATAATACTGCTAAATCACTGGTTCTTAGCTGGCCTTTCTGTTGCAAAGCGAGCATCCGTAAACAACTTTCATTCTTTTACAAGATTTCTAAAGTTAATCCCTTCTGTCACTGCTCCCAAGCAAAAAAGGCAACACTGAGCAGGATAATACTTTCCAAAGAAATTCCAAAGTAGGTAGTTTTGTTCTTCTTATGTGACCTGAGGAAAACGAGTTCTGTGCTATCCAGCAAAAGTTTCACTAGTCTACATAAGTCAAATCTTTCCATTTAATATTCCCCCTCATTTCATATCAAGAACAATGAAACAAGAGGCACTAAAGTTTACTCTAAACTTGCTTCATAATTGACATAGGACTATAAACACAGCTGCAGGTCCAGTTAATTGGCAACATCTACTTTACCAATTCCTAACAATATCATCCACGCTGGAAAAAAAATGCCCATTTATATATTGGGATAAATGTACTGGAAGTCTTAAAACTTGTCACGAAAGTGCAAATGAGTCCTAAATTTTTCAAAGTGCAGTCCTTCCGTTAACTTTGTCCAACTTGACAAATGGAAAATTCTGACAAGTTTTAGAACTTGATTGCACCAACTTAACAAATTTTAGAACTTCTAGTGCACTTGTCCCTAATATATTCCTTCTAAGGATGAGTGTTAACTCATAAAGCAGGCTATTTAAGCTGCAGATATGTAACTCTCCCACTAATGATGAAAAATTTACATGAAAAGAAAAGGCAAAGGATCCTCAAAGACAAATAAAAAATCAAGTATCAATTAAAACACGTATAAATCATCCGAGCATACAGCGCAACCTCTCTAACGAATATTTGAATCAGTAGGCTTGGAAGAAAACTATTGCAACCTATCCCCTTACTACAGCCCATGTACACAGTTGGCAGGTTTCAGCAGATTAGACTCTTCAAAAGGGGAAATGGTAGTCTTATAGGAATTTGCTTCGCAATAAAGTTGAAGAGCTCACATAATTTAGCTCTGGATAATAAGGAAAAATAAGGGGCATGAAAACTTATGATCGATCTTACAAGAGCATCCGCTTCCATCCCAGCAACACCAGTCAATGAGCCACAAAGCACGCCACCATCACCTTGTAAGCAGCGAAAAACTTTCCCACTTTCACGACTAGTAACATCAGCAGAGTCAGAATTACCATCCATGGTTATGATAGCCAAAATATACCTCCGTGCTAGTTCAGGCCAAGTCAGTTCATTGATAGGCAGCATACTGAGTTTAGCTCTTTTTGCAGGAAGAGAGCTTTCCATATCTTTTTTCCTTCCCCTTCTGGATTTTAATTCACCAGTCTCAAAATTTGGATCCACAAGTGCAGCAACCTTCAACTGTAGCTCACCTATTAGAACTCCAAGCAGCAAGCTATGCACCTTTGTCAAAGCCATACCGCAACAGGTATTGAATGAAATACATGGGCTTTTAGTGTAAGATGATTCCTCCTTTGCCCCTGTTTCCATTGTCCTAAATTTACACAGATGTTCCCCACAAAGCTGGGAACCAGGTGCAATTCCTGAGGGTGTTTCATCACCCCTATGATCACTTGGATGCAAATCCAAGACTTGGCATCCTTGCAATCCCTGACCAAAATTCACTGCAAGCTTGCTAGCATCTACCCATGGGTTGATAAGTTCATCCTCAAGCTTCTTCAGAGTGGGAGGCTCTTTTAAATCCAGAATATCATGGAAACGCCACAATACTTCCCATACCTGCATTAATTAGGAATAACGACATCATGTTTTGACCGGACTTTGAAAATTCTACTTTTTATTTTCGTATTTAATGTCATAACCATAAAATAATGTACTCTTTCATACCTGGTAACAATCTCCAGTGATCGTAGGTGATAGCCTGGAGCAGGGCTCTGTCCCAGAAGGTGGGCTACACCGATCATCTACATCCACCGTACCTTTTCTCAATTCACCAAATAGACCATTAAATGCTCCTTCTTTGATCTCTACTCCTTTTCTTTTAACAATAAGGTTTCCATTTCCAATAGTCAGCGACCTTGAATGGTTATTTCTACTACTCAAAAGTACATACCTAGAACAACCTTCGATGCCTGGAAGCTTTTCTATAGTTTCTTGCACAAATTCTGCATCCAATCCAAATCTATCCTGGCCCAACCATTTTAGCAAGGCATCAGTTGAAATATCAGAATCACTGTTGTACAATGAGAAGCCTGCAGAGAGTGGTGAACTGGAAAATCTCTGCAATGGAGAAGGAACACACTTTTCATCCACCATATCCCAGTAAGATGAGATTGTCTCATTTTTTACATGCTTGCAAGACAGCTTGTAAGAGCTTTTCCTGCTACGGATGTCAGATAAGGCATCAACAAATTTTTGAGACAATCTTTTCCAAGCTAAGGAAGATGAACGCTCTTCAACCACAATTTCACCAATTTCATCTCGAAGGCAGTCCTCGTGATTGACAGTTGCATAACGGACAAGAGCAGTACTTGGATCAGCTTGCCTAGAGTTTTCTCTCACATCAGAAACTTCATTTCTGCCACTACAAAGGCAAGCTGAAAGTTCATTTTCTACAGGAGGCACTGGGTTGGTGAGGATCGCCTGAATGATACCATCATCATCAGAGTCCATACTAGAGTATATAACATCATCAGTCACTTTGGCATCTGGCCCAGCATATTGTGGAAGGACTCGCCTAAAGAGAATAGTTGATCCATTTGGAATCGGCACTACAGAGCAAGAACACCTTCTGATCTTGAATAGAGGTCCAGAGTCGCCACCATCCAACACCTCACAAAACATGATCGAACCAGTAATCTTATCATGCCAGCAGGACCTGTAACCTACAGGCAAGATTCTCTCCTGCTCATGATACAAAGGTCTCAAGTCAACTGACCCCAAATGGAGAACAAAGAAATCCTCAAATTGCACTGGTAGCCCATCCTGAAAAGGCAAGGAATAGCAAATATCAGTTGGAAGCAAACTTAACCAGCAACCACAAGCACACAAGAGCCCTTCTGATGAATTTTATCATTCACCTAAAGATTTTCCTTTTTTTTTCTTTTTGGCAAAAGCTAGAGGAAGTAGCTTAGCATACAAACAATTAGCAAGTTCAAGGATAAAAGGGAGAGGGATCAGGCACTTACTTTGTATTGCTGATATTCAGATCCAAAATTTTCCTCAGATCTTGCTTCTGCGGCTTTAAGAGTATTCCCATTACTAGATACCACTTCCATAGTTTGACTGTCAGATATGAATTCCTTATGATGAGCATGTGTAAGGTATCCCCTACTTTCGGCAAAACCATTAATTACAGACTTAGATGACTTCCTTTTCCTAGGTAGATGAAATCTCTCCAGCACTGTAGATCCCTCACTATTTAATTTGGGCTCTACAAGTTTGTGGTTTGACGTCAAACCAAGATAAGAAGCAACTTCAGACATTGTATCAAATTTTAGCCCACCTGGAGCACAGTACCAGACATATGTTCCACAGCCATTAAAGGATTCTTTGAACTCCACGTACCAACCATCATCAAGTACACCATGCCATTGAGAAATATATTCCCTAAGAGTCTGCAAAAGGAACTCCTTAGGATTCCCAGATGATAGTCTTATCACTGTATTATTACTGCTCTTTAAATGTATGACTGGAAAACCCAAATCGACTTCAAAGTTTCCACACTGCATTAGTGGATGATGCTCAATATCTCTAACACCAGCACCCAAAGTCTCAGTCACAACACCAGCAGCATTTTCAAAGTGACATCCATTTCCAGCATGTGCATAACTTGAACATCTAACCGGAGCACCAAATGGATTCCCACCAGAAGAATTATCACCCAAGGTGCGCTTTCTAAATGAAATCAATTGAACATCAGCTACTCATAAAAGTAGGTTCTCAAGATCAATACATCAATGACAAGAACAAAACGAGGGGCCAGAACACTGCAACCATTACAAAGATAGCTAACAAGCACGCCCAGAACATACTTGTCACAAATTATGCATGGAGCTGAAGGCTGAAACAAAAAAGAAAGAAGGAAAAAATTGGCAACACCGACATGAACATATAGTCAGTGCTTCAAAATATCAATTCCAATTTTTCAAGCTGAGAAGTCATGCAATGACTCAATGCTTGCAACAGCTACCCAGTCTAGTTACCACCTTAAAATGGAGGAACATAGTGAATGACTACATTAATCTTCTATGCATAAAGTTGGGTCGGAGGTGGACACAGGTTACCACTTCGTCCCAACTTCTTTTCCTCACTTTAGTCTTTTCAAAAAATTTAAAATCCTTGTATCATGTGTTTAACATGCTGTCTTTCTATATAACGCAGTCTGTCATGTCTGCTTTTATCCTCTATTTTACTCTCTTCATTTAGTAATTATTTCTCTCTTCTCATTAACTATCAATAAGTTCACCACGACCAACTATGAAGATCAGGTAATACAATGTGTTCTTCAGAGATGAAATTGTTGGGCTTTAATTATCATTGCAGTACCATCAAAGGAAAAGGTCAAATATATTGCTTAATTCCTCTCCACTTTCCGGCTCTCTTTCTTAAGATTAACATGCAGAGAGAGACATACCAAATTATGTAAGTGCCTGAAGATAAGAACACCTCCTGCAGCGAAGTGCAAATCCCTCACTAGCTGCATTAACCTCACTTACATATCAGTTCGAACAGCTAGAATAATGGATATAACCACCAAACGCAATTTGCTATTTTCCATATAGCCCGCTTTCACCCTCCTCACCCAAAACACTTCTACTCAATTTCCAAACCTAATGCTTAATGCATGCTGACGCAGCAATTCTGCAGCAGCAAATTGTTACAGATTGGGACAGTTAAACCAAGTTTCCAAGAATCACGGCCATAGAGTAGACACTGTTTTGCAGACCTATCAGTCATTCCCTACCAGCAGGATGAAGTGATAAGACAGGTAGGATTTTGGCATTGCTGAAGTATCGTCACTTTCTTTTAAAAAGAACAATTTTTACAGCATTTCTCACACCTATAATCTCTTGTACAACAACCAGTGAGATCCAGGAGTTACATAAGAAGTAGAAGTTATAACACTTCCTACAGTTTATTTACTAGCTTCAGATATGATGGAATTGTCTAATGAGTCTGCTTTGATGAGCAGAAAGCCATTATTAACTCCGTTATATTACATCGAAAATTCAGATTGATGAGATGAACAAAGATTTCCTTGCAGTTATAATAAAGAAGAACAGGATCTGATGAGGTGTGATATTCCAGAATTTTTTAGCATGGATAATATGTAAGTCGAGCCAGAAGAGGAACGCTTAAGTACATGTCCCTCGTCACCAATACAACTACAAAATGAAACCATGGCCTCAAGATGTTGGGACTGAGAAGGGCATATGGCTCAAGTGAAAAATGGCCAGACAGAGGCTTGTAGCGCAATAATGCAAGGTTGTCCAAGGAGAAAAGCCTGGGTTGCTATATCAGTGCACCTAAAATGTGCAGGTTGAATAGGTGGTTAAGAATGGCATTCTTCCAATTCTTATGCTTTATAAATAGTCTTGGCTGTCGAGACCAGTGACAATTAAACTATTGTGATGTCTCAACCTCCTAGTACAGACCCATAAGCACTCCTTAACTCAAGAAACTATCAGAGATAATTGCTTAGATAAAAATCGTACGTTGGTTAAGGGGCACAGAGAAAAATCTAACTAGCCTCTGTGTGTTAAAACAGAATGAGACTGTTACATGATACTACAAGGAAATTGGGGTGTAAACCATTACTGCCATGTAGTATGGGTGGCAATCATATTAAAAGTTATGCCCTGTAGCATGAGAAGAAGCTACTGACAACTTAATCAAATTTGCATTTGATCCCAGCGATGTCCTCCATTTGTGAATATCAAGCGCAAACAACAAAACCACGAGCATCCATCACACAAGCAACAAAAATCAGATGTTGGAGCATCACAGGTTTAACCAGTTAAAACACACTGGTAGTAGTGAGTATCAAGCATTCACCGTTAAATGGTCTATGAAAATGCATCATACCAACGTTGCATGCTAGATGGACAATAATATCCCAAGCCAGAATTTGGCCAAAGGCTCAAAAATAGAAACTTGAAGAAAAAGATCTAGTTGTTGTTAGGTTCCCTATAACCATATATACAAGCATATCCTGGAAAGCAACCGCCAGCTCAACCTCCATCAAACAGCTAATATCGAAGTGGAAGTTTCTACGACTCCCCGAGGATCTAATCCTCCAGGAGGTGGTGGGCCTTAGATTAAACCAGAGTAGAGTAAATCTCCCTCACTGATCGTTAAATTTGGAAAGCTTCCGTTTTTTATATGGGAAATACGGCAAAATGCACGATGTTGTGACAGGTTACAACCGGGAAACAGTTTTTTGGTGAACCACAGAAGGCTCCTATCGAGTGAGCATATCCAAAAGGCCAAAAACCCGATACCCTTCTTCAAACTTCTAATAGCTAGTAATACAATCAAGGAGTACTTTATCGTCTGCTTTAGCATGCAATATATGTGACTCAAAATTATCACAAGACTCCCCATAACGCCTCTGCTCCATATTACGAGCTAAAAATTACTTCGACAGAGATCGGCCACGAAGAAAAACCAAAGTATCCGCGAGCATAACAGACACCTAAACTCGGCGAGCCAATAGGAATCTATCAAACAGCCTTTGCCAACTTAAATGAGCTTAGAGGACACCATAAAATGCTTTAAAAAACAAACTTTTGAACGAGCCATGTCAGCCAAATGCCCATGAAAATCGCCCGGTTACCTCAGCTCGATCACATCCTCACTTCCTTCTCCCTCGCAATCCCCGTCGCTGGGGGGCGAGGCGTTCATATCCAGGAAGCGCCTCCGGTTCCGCTTAAACCCTAACGGCCACCGCCGGCTCTTCACCCCCCTGCCCACGCACTCCCTGCACACCCACTCCTCCACGTCCTTCCCCGGCGCCGCCGCCGCCGCCGCCGCCGCCCCCGCAGCCGCGCACGCCACGTGAAACCCTCGCTCGCAGCCGTCGCACACCACGACGCCGCCCCCGCCGCCCTCCTCGGGCTGCCCGCAGGCGGCGCAGGCGGCGGCGGCCCCGCGGGGGGCCGCGACGGGCGCCGCCGCGGGCTCCGCGGGGGGGTCCGGGGCGTCCTGGAAGCTGCGCACCACGTCGAAGGGGTCGGAATCGGGGGACGGGGACGGGATCTCGTTGAGATCGATCTCGAGGTGGGACGGCCGGGCGGCCGCCTCCCCAACGCCGCCGTCGCCGTCGCCGCCGGCCTGGGGCCGCGGGGCGACGTCGCTGGGCTCCATTGCCTGCACTTATCCGAGGGCGAAGATGTCGTCGTCGCGGTCCCCGCGGTGTTGCGTGAAGAACGGCATTGCCCGAGATTTGAAGGAGGAGGCTAGGAGGTGGGGGTTTGCTGCTTCTTCTTCTTTTCTTTTTTTTCTGTCTTTGCCTTTTTCCGAGCGGAGCGCTTTATGGGGGGTTGGCTCTTCTTCCGGCTTCTTGGATTTTTGGATTTTTGGATTTTTGGATTTTTTTTTTGAGTTCACGTTTTTGGGGTGAGGCGCAGAAGAGAGAGAAAGGGAGAGAGAGAGACGTATCCCGAGGAGGAGGACCTGCCCTGACTTTCTTCTTTCTATGGAACAGAGAGCGATGAGGAGGAGGAGCAGCAGGAGGTGGTGGAGGAGGAGGCGGTGGGGGAATTTTGGGGGCGGGGCGGGGCGCCTTCTTTTGCCCCTTCGCGACTCGCGAGCGTGGGCTCCCCGCGCCCGCATTCCCCCTCTCCCGCGGTCACGGCGTGGGAAATGGGGAGGCCAGCTCTCGGGACAAAGACGTGTGAGCCCAGCCAAGCGGAAGGTGGAGTCTTGTCTTTCATAAGAGAAACTCCCACGAATTGTACTTGAGCTCTCATGAGGAATATGCTATATAATCCTCGCCATTTTCAATACATATTAAAAGGGTCAACGTGTTATTAATGGAAAAACAATATTGGGTATTTTCGTATAATTCACTAATCGTATAATTTAGGAAAATTCGTTAGTTTGAACATATATTGAAAATCCATGAACCACATTGAACAGATTAAAAGTTTAAATACCACATCGAGTTAATTATAGGTTTATGAATCATATGCATTATGATCCATTTTTGGCAATGTCGCCACTCGACCCATTTTATCACGGAGCATATGGCGTTGTTTATAATTTTCGCAAACGGTGCTCGGCCACGTGTTTGGTTTTGTGTCGATTCGGCTCATCCGAAGATTTGGCCTTTTTTCGTAAATTGATGATCCGAACTAACGAATTGTCAAATTCAGTAAGATATGTTTGTTTATACAGTTACGAAATCCGTCTAATTAAAGTGAAAAGTAATAATCATTTTTTTGTAGCGAATTACCGGGCATTTTCAATTAACTTCTTCTTATTTTATTGGCTCCTCGGAAACCGTGGGATTAACATATGGTAACTAAAAAACCGAATTAATGATATCATGAGTTGCGAATTATAAAAAAAGCTCTTTTATTATTAGAAATATGAAGATTACGAATTTTGCTGCTGAAAGTAAAATGAAAGATGGCCAGTCATTAGTTTTTTACTCCGAGCCAAGGTAAATAAAATAAACCACTCGAGCTCGACTAGTGAATATCTCAAACTTAGCTCAATTCTTTAAATTTCAAATCGAATTTGAGTAGCTCGAGTGCCTAAACAAGTCGAGCTCGAGCTTGAATACTCTGACTTCAATAACTCGTGATTTTGGTCGAATAATTATATTTCGTATATTACATGTCTTCCAGCTCAAATTCAAGCCTTGAATAAAGCATATCAAACAATTGACTCAGTTAAGTCAAACCTGGGCTCATCAAAAATTAACTCGAATTAAAATTTTAGTTAAAAAAAGTGAGCGTAATAGTCTTGAATATTTTAATCGAGTTAAGTTCGAATACCAAACCGCATTGACTCGACTCGATGATGCCCTAACTTCGAGCAAGGTGGCAACCTCGAAATCTTATCATCACGAGACTGCGCGGCCGCGATGTTTGCAGATTAATTGTAAAAAAATTAAGGAGGTGGAAGTGGTACAAAAAATCACGTAGGATCTCATTTCCTTTGCGAACGGAAAAGATCCGGTACGACGGGGCGCACCCGTTTGGAGGATGCGCTCGGTCAAACCCCTCGACGACGCGAGGGCACGCGTCGGGCGGGCGCCGCGAGTAGGGGTCCCCGCGGCTGCTCGAGGCGCGTGGCGTGTCCGCTTCACGCGTGGTTTTATTTTATCCCCTCCTTCCTTTTCTCTTTCCTCTTTTCTCGTTATCGGTTCCTTTTCGGTCCCCGCTTCCGTGCGTGGCAAAATCGTGGATAGAGGGTAGGTCGGGCCCGATATGACGGAATTGCCCCCGCCGGATCGGAGCAACTGCCGGTGCGGCAGGCACGGTCGAAGCGGGGGCAGCACCTGGCGCCCATGCACGGATTTCCAACCGACCAACCGACCAGAAATTGGCCCCCGATGGTTACTCCAGATCGACGGCCTCGATTATCGAGGTGCCAACGTTTGTAACTCGAGTGACTCGTGAACTTTAAATAAGATCGAAGGTTTCAACTTTCATTCGCGTTATCGGTGCAGCACGATAGTCGTCAACTTGTATTTCACTTGCTCGTGCCCATCGATAATCAACTTGCAACGAAGCTTACCTCAAGACTCGTTTTGAAAACAATGTACAATTTCATATCCAAATTTTTAATTTGTTTAATGTGTGTGGTTCATGAACTTCTTATATGTATTTAATTTAGTTCCTAAATTATGTAAAATTATTCAACGTTGTCATATCATTTTGAGTAATGAATACAATTTTCTTTCAACAAAAATAAAATAAATTAAATGACAGCGTTGAATATTTTTACATAATTTATAAAGTAAATTAAATACATATCGAAGTTCATGAACCACGCACTTTAAACAAATATAGAGATACATAGTTTTCAAGACAAAGCAAATCAAAATTAGAATAAGAATACTAAAATATAAAGGTAAATCCAAAAAACAATAAGGATCAGAGAAGCACTAGCAAAGTTAAGCACATACAAGTTTCATAAGAATGGATTTGTTAAGTAAAATTAGCAGCCGATTACTAGATTTCGGGTTTTTGTTAGTGATGAGCATACACTTAAAATTCATTCTTGAATTATTATGACGTTGCAATGCATGAGTTTGGCTTCCTCTACACTATCATCGTACGGATACGACCATAATAGGTTAAATAACCATGGATCTAATATGTGGAGGAGAAAATTTTTTGCAGTTCAACGAGACATCAAAACATCTGAGATCTTCATTGAGGCTACATGTAGGGAACTTGTACACGAACAAAGTGGAGAGGCATCGAATCCCCAAATCCCCACAAACACATTTAATAAACTCCAAGATCTAAATCGAGAGAAGATAACATCCAAATCTAAAAATAAACTGAGAGAGTTCAAACTCTCAAATTGAGAATTAGACTGGGAAAAAAGAACTCCAAAACCTATACCGGGAGAGAAGAAAAAGCAAGATGGTAAAAAATAAAAACAATAAAACACAAACAAAATCAACAAAAGAGAGAGGGGAGGATGAGACTAACTCAAATCCTCTCCCATGATTGAAGGTCGAAGAAGATGAAGGAAAAACAAAGAGAAGAGAGAGAAATGACTGATCGGCTATTAGTCTACTTCAATTAATTCAAGTTAGTGGAATTTATTAATTTGACTTTCGATGTGGTACATTGAATAATAGGGAAAAAAAAAGTTCCACCTAAATTATTCTTATGAGATATTCAACTCAATCGCAACTTCTTCTTTTCTAAATATTCTTCATGAATTTCACAATTGAGTTTTTCTTTGAAGTGAACATTCGATGCAATGACATGAGACAATGGACTCCATCGAGATCAAGGAGGCCCAACTCTACTCGAATCTTAAATTTTAATTCGAGGAGAACGGCTTGTCTAGCAAAAATTACAAATATTTTCGATCTATATCTGTGTTTCATTTGCATGCTAGAGGGGTGTAGATGGCGGGGGGGTCTTCCTAATTTTTACTGGGATTAGCTGTAGACGAGCCAACTGTTTATTTCAAGTCAACCCCGTTTTGTGATTTAATATCATGCAATTAAGGAGGCTATTAATATATAGAGGAGGTGCACAATGAGTGGATTAGGTCATTCATTAAGAAGTGGTGCTTAATGATATACGTAGCTTGCGAATTGTAATGGTTGGTCCGTAAGGCGTCTTTTCTTTGTCCACACCTCGACCCACTCAAAATGTCCGCTTCCACGTTACGATAGTCTCAATAAATAAAGTCAATCATTATGCACAGAAGACTTCTATTTAGATTTCGCCAAAGAGCACATAGGGCTTTCACGTGTTTCCTTAAACTCGATTGTACTAATGTCCTTCTGGAAAGTTCGTTCCCGCTAGAAGTGCGCAAAACGGACCGCCTGAAATAAGACTTGCCTTGATCGGCGTCCGATTTGGTCTAGTGTTCAGTAGTGTCAATCCGGTTCCTAATTCCTAAAAGTAGAACTCCTATATGGACAATCCGGTCTAGTTCCTAGTTCCTATAAAGAACTAGATGGGACCGTACCGACTATATATACTTTATTATTTATATCTTTATTTCTTCAAAAAAATTAGTAAGTTTAGTTTTTGTGTTTTCAAGAAAATTAAAGTACGCAATTGGACAATAAGATATATAGATGGATGCATAAGATTTATCTCAAACTTTGAATTTGCTCCTTGTCGTACTTTGGACAATAAGATATATGGATGTAAATATGAAAAAATAATGACAGATTCCCAGTCTAGTCCTTGGTATCCAATTTTGGGAATTGGGAACTAGGACACGATTATCCCTAGTCCCCACCTCAAGTACTACGACTTGGCATGGCCTTGTTCAAAATTTGCATTAAATTCAGTGACATGAGATGTCTCAAAACGCATTTTCTTTCTCGAATTAGAATCGTCCGCTTCAATTTTTTCCAGTAAGGTGATTATTTACTTGATCAGACATTTTTAAGGCACTCCAATTTCTGTAGTTGTCACCGATAGTAGTCGTCAAAATTAATTCCATTTCCGCCCTTTCACGTTACAACTCAATCCTAGTCTTGCATGACATTTGACATAAGCTATGGATCGTGTGATCCTGCCACTGACACTACATTTAATTTCCCGGATTCTTATTTTCCCTTTGCCACTGTCGTACATCTGAAAAAGATCTTATTTCGATTGTCTCGGCAAGTTGGACCAAAGGGACCCGTACGCGAGATGCGCGTGATCTCTAAGGCGGAAAGGCCGAATTACGTTGGGTGCGCCAAAAGCTACAGCTCCAATATTTTTTGGCATTCCTCGTGTCATTTCCTGCTTAGTCTCTCTCTTCTTTGCAGGCAAAGAGAGAGAGAGAGAGAGAAGGAAAAAATAAATAAAATATCAAAGAGCACAAAAATTTATTCGGTGAGCCAAGTACAACGTTACCAAATAGTGGGACCATTTTCGGTGGTCCAAGTTCAATTTTACTGCATATTATGTAATTATGTAAAAGTTTCTCAAAATAATAAATAGACTATGCCCTTTTCTTAAATTGTCTAAATTACTTTAAATATATTATACTTTTGCCAATTTAGTTCAATTCCTTCAAATTATGTCAATTGGATTATAAAATTTTGATATTTTGTCAATTAAGTCTATTAGCCTAATTTTGGACGAAAATAGCTAATGTGACCGCTAGATATTTTACGTGTTGTGATAGATGTTAACATAAATAATTTTTTTATATTTTTAAAAATTTATTTATTTATTTTTATTTTCCTTTTTTTCTTCCATTCTCTCCTCTAGTCGATCACTAGGCCTCGGTAATAACTGAGGGTCAAGGAGGTCAACCTCAAGCAAGCCTCGCCTGCCCTTGGCAAGGCTTGACCTCATTTTCGCCAGGAGATGTCAAGTTCACTGGCCACTGGTGAGCTTAACCTCGCTAGAGGTGAGCGAGGCTTACCTTTGCTAGTGACTGATTGGGACAAGCTTCACTAGAGGTTGGCAAGGTCAATCTTGCTGGCCCTCATCTCAGGTTGGTTGCCAATGCTAGCAACCGACTAAAGGAAAAAGAAAATAAAAATAATTAATATTATTAAAAATTGTCAATGTTAGTGGCAGCTGTCAAAATGGGTTGAACCCATTTAAAGTGAGATGGGTTATATATAGGTTAGTAAAGTTATAATAAATGGGTCTTTAATAGGTTTGGATTGTATTTAAGTCCAATGATATATGGGTTGTAAATGGGCTTGTCTTTAAACTCATTTACAACTCATTTAACTTATAAAGCTTTTCTAGATTTGATTAAATTTGAAAGTGTTTACAATATGAGTTGAATTGAGTATGGATTGGATATGGGTTGGGTCGAGTATGAGTTAATAAACTTATTTTATTAATAAATGGATCATAAATTGATTAATGGAATAATTTGGGTTGAATCATTTATGACCCGATCCAAACCTGTCATGCTACATAAGAAGACTAGCATTCAAGGGACACGTAAAAATATCTATGACTAAATTGATGAAATTAAAATATTTATGATTGAATTGATAAAGTACAAATAGGCTTAGGAATTTTTTAGATAATTTGTCCGTCTTTTTCCTTGCGTAGAGATTATGTCTTTCGTTACCAACTCCACCACACCATAAACCATTATTAAAATTGTCCCATCCTCAACATGTCAAACGGTTGGTTAGCCAGGTCCTTGTCGTTCAAATTTGTCTCTAGTATAACAAAGAACCACTCTGAGAACACACGTTCCAAGTCGCTCATTCTCTCTTTTCACCACATCTCATTGCTCAGTTCTTGCGGATTCCATGAATGGGATCTCCGAAATGACGGTCATCATGCTACTAGTCCTCCTGTTCGTGGGTATCGTGATCCTGGTCTTGTTCTACGTGAGCATAGTTGAGTGGGGCTTCAGAGCAAGCGGACTCTACCCTGCCGGTCGAGCTACTGACGGCGCTCTTGCTGATCGAGCCAGCACCGGGAACACAAGCATGTCCGTCGACGATGTGGAGAAGCTTCCCTGCTTCAAATTCGAGGCCAAGAATGATGATCAAGACTGCAAGGGGACAGTTACCATGAGCATTGCTACTAGTCCCGTGAACTGTGTGGTTTGTTTGGAGGAGTTCAAGATCGGCGACAAGTGCCGGCTATTGCCAATCTGCAGGCACAGCTTCCACACGGAGTGCATAGATGCTTGGCTCTTGAAGATGGCCAATTGCCCGATCTGCCGGAGCCGTGCTGATTCTGGCCGGTCCCTAGGCGAGGGGGGCAGCAGCGGGAGTGGGCCAGGCAGCAGTAGCCATTTCGAGGACGATGTTAGCACGGGAATCGCAGAGGGTCAGATGAACCTGAGTGATATTAGCAGGAGTGAATCAAGAGAGAGAGGAGAGCAAATTGTTGATGTGAGAGCAGAGATTCAAGATCTCCAAACAGTGCCCCAACCTGATGTGTGAAAGTTTCATTTCAGGTAAATCATAGAGCTGTAAATGATGATAGAACCGACTTGAGCTGTTCTCACTGCTCATAAGAAATCGATTCTTTCTGATTCTGGCCTTTTACCCTAGTAGATGTTATGGTTTAAATCGTGCGCGAAAAATTCAATTTCCACTGATAATAACATCTTGATCATACATAAACACGTCTATAAGAATAGAGGGTCCTGCCCTATTCTATGACCGGATGTCACATTTTATGCACACCTATTATTTCATAGAGGTGCGTCCTTGCGGAGTTTTTCTTTTTAACTTTCAACAGCGATAGTATATGTCGCAATAATGCTTTACAAATGAAGAGGACTGATTTAGTAATTGAGTCCAATCTCAAAACATCTTTCCATCTTTATTCTTTCATATTGAATCAAGACACTATAGTCTATTTAGTCATAGTAATGTAAATAATGTCGAAGAATGGTGGGCCTGATCGACTCAACAAGTATCTGTACCAAAATCTATGTTTTTTCTTCGATAATATCGTGCAATAGCGATATTCTGTTCAAGATGATTACAACATCTGTCGTATTATGTTTCGATGCTCACTGCCTATTTCTTGCTGACCTTGTTTAATTGAACATGAAGTGAATTAAAGTACAAGAAATTAGCCCAACACGACGGAAGAACGTAACTGATAAGGTCATGTTTTCCGGCGATGGATACAAAATAACACCAAGGAGGCATATGTGCCATGATGCTCACGAACGCATTGCCCCCACCAATGCGGTGCGGTTGGCGGAGTGGGGTTGTCCCTTCCCTAACTCCCGATCATAGAAGTTCACAGCCACCTGCGTGAGGTTCTTGTTTTCCAAAACCAGCCAAAAGAATTGATCCGAGTATCTTCGCCAACTGATCACGCCGCCCGTGGAGTGCTATTTCGATCCCAACCATGCGTCCGAATACAGTACATCTGATATCTGCACTGATTCGGCTGTTCTATCAGCATCGTGCTGAACAAGACTTCTCGTTATACGTCCTCTCCCTCATCGACTTTCGGGAGTCCAGTGAAATGCAATGCCTTGTCTAACATCGCGACCCATGAGTCAACGCTGGATGTACTGTATACCTTTTATGGTTCAAACAACAACAAGAGGAGACTAGAAAAGGGCTAGGGTGCGCATGCGACGTGTGAGGTCTTGAGTTTCCAGCGCAGAGAGACAAAACGCGCTTCACAGAAAAGGATGAAAGATGGCGCGCTCCGCTTTCAGGCGAGAAGATAATGTCTGGTGTAGAGAGCTTTGGCTGTGAGTATCAAATGATGCGACCGCCAGTTGGTACTACGCTTCAAAATAGTTTTAAGCCACATATCGAGCACCAGGGAGTTGCAGATCAAGAGAGAGATGGTATGTGGCGAGAGAGAGAGGGGCACGAAAAAGAGCTGACCTCGTATGGCAAAACTTCCTCCAGGCTTGTCGATCTTTGTAGTTGCATGTTGTATGGACATCCTTCCTCAACCTTAAGCTTGGAAAGAGAGGTGGTCCGTGGATAGTTTTCTGCATCCACGGGAAAGTACAGGTATAAAAATGGGAAGCAAATGAGTGAGATCAGCAAGCTAAGGAAAAGTGAATTTGTACAACGAATGAACGAACTAGCACTTTCAACCACTGGGGGTTCGCTCTAGTGGCCACCCTTCCAACTTGGAATGAGGAGGTTGGAGGTTCAAATCCCCACATTCTCAGGAGGAATTGGGGTGAGAATGATTTCATTTCAGGAGTGGGTTTCGACTCTCACGCCCTGCAAGGAGACATGGCAAAAGTCTAAAAGTAAGTATTAGAATATATTAGAGTAGGATTAACCACAAAAAAAAAAAAAAAAAAAACGAACTAGCACTTTCCACTTCTTGTGAGAAGAAACTTTGATATGGAAACAGCATTGTAGGAGGAGTCTATATCGAGTGGTAATACTGCATCTATCAAATAATTCATCCCCGCAATTTATATTACATCAAATGTCACTCTCGATGCCCAACACGATTAGGTTGTGAATTAGTTACCATTCCAAAATTTCTTTTTTTGTTTGTTTCCCATTCCCATTACCGGATTCTTGTTGATTATACTAGTGACGTTATAGGGAAGAGAAAGGGACAGATGATTGCATTTTATGCATCACCCAAATGGATGGATTCTTATACCAAACTTGTGTCGAATCGAGGTCTATTAAACATTTAACTGGACGAGTTTAAATCGGGAGTGCATATAGGTTAGTCTAGATTTACTTATTTCGGCAAAAAGATGCATGACCAAATTACAGCAAGCAAAAAAGAAAGTAAGCTCTATATAGAGAACTTGCTCGTGCACCTCCTTGATGTTCCACATATAGAAGAAGCACCAAAAATGGGTTCACTAATTTCCGACGATCCCATACACGTCGTTCCCTCCTCCGCCACCTTGCCATCGCCGTCCTCGTCTTCACCACTCCCTCCAACCTTCCCTTCGTCTCCCGCTACCTCATTGGCACCCCAACCTTCGCTGTCTTCCTCCCCTTCCTAGGTGATATCTCGAGCCTCCCCTCCGGCATCGAGAGAACAGCCCAAGGATGATCTGCAGGCATATCTTCCATGTAGAGTGCATAGATGCCTGTGACACGGCCCAAGGACAAGCATGATCCAAGACCGTCCAAAATGATGGGGCCGTGTCCCATACCAGGGCTAGCCCACGAGCTGCCCATGAACAACCCATGAACAACTGATGATCAATGTGAGAGTCGGCCCATGCACAATGTGGGAACAAGCCCGTGACCGTTCGAGTCCCTTGTGTCAAGCAACTCTTTGGTTTCCCCATGGATTGATCCTACAAACCCATGTCAGGCGTCCCTTGGGCCTTCCCACACCTTAGGGTCTCTTGTGCTACATGTAGCCTTCTAATGATTGTATATATTTGAATACCACCATTGGATTAGAGAGGAATCAATGGCTGAGATGAGATTCATCCATGTATAAATAAGGGACATTCCCCCTTCACTGTACACTCTAGTTCACAAGCTAATACATTCGAGTTTCACTCCCATACTTCGTTCTTGTGAGTTGAGGGCATGTAAGGCTGACTTGGGATTGAATCTTAAGGTTGCATGGGTGTGTGATTGTTTGTAGTCGACCGACTTGTGACAAATGCTATTAGAGCCTTTGTTCTAAACCCAATGGCTAATCCTCGTCTTGATATTGCGATCGCTCAAAGCGAAGATCGTGAGGATCATGGAAGGTCGATTGAGAAGACCACCCGGTCCAAGAAAAACTGTGCTATCTCAAACTTGAGGGATCCAAAGGGTGACTTGGAGAATCAAATGACGGTTCTAGAGGAGACCGTCATGGACATCCAAGCGATGGTGGACGATCAAAACTAGATCGTTGAGGGAGCGGAAGCTGGAAGGGAGGAGTTCTTGGCCAAAGTGCAAGAACTCAAGGTCAGCATAGGAGGTCTTTGCATTGAGGTGCTGGGGTCCCTCACCCACGAGTTGCAGTAGCAGGATGAGACTTGGAGATTGCTGAGCTAAAAGGCAAGCTCATTGAGGTTGAAATAACACGCGTGAATGGGGTGGTCATTGTGCGTGCAAACTCATGTATTGAAGGACCCAAGCCAAGGGAGTTCAAGGGCTCGTAGGTGGCTAAGAACATGGATAATTTCCTATGGTATATAGCACAATACTTCTAGGCCAAAGGAATCAACAACGACGCATCTTGGGTAAACACCGCATCTATGTATTTAGTTGATAATGCATTGTTGTGGTGGTGTTGTCAGTCGGATGATAGGTGTGATGACCCTATCATGACATGGGCTCGATTCGTCGAAGAATTTCGATGGAATTATTATCATGCATACACGGAAGAGGAAGCTCGCAATGTACTCAAGTGCCTCAAGCAAAATGGTGGAGTTCGTGACTATGTGAAGCGATTCTTGGACCTGTTGCTCCAAAATCTCGTCCATGAGAGAGATGTAGGCATACCACCAGTTCATGAGTGGACTCAAGCCATGGATCAAGTAAGGACTCAAGCGTTGTCATGCAGCGGATCTTGTGACAGCCATGTCCGTGGCTGAGTCTCTCGTGGAGTACAAGTCGCTATTCATAGCAAAGTTCAATCCTTATTTGAAGGACAAGGCCAATGGTAGAGGAGATTGGAGAAAATTCAATCATCCGAATGGAGGCAAACCATTGACGGTAGCGCCTACCCAACCGAAGTCGAGTGGATGGGGACAAAGAAAGATGCACATCTATAAATGTTTCTTCTATGATGGTCCTCCCATGGCTCATGATTGTACTGAGAGAGGCAAACTAGCAGTTGTATGCAAGGAGGATGAACTACGAGAGGAGGCGCAATTGGCTTCGCTACGTAACCTCGGATTGATCAAAACCAAGAAGGTGAATGAACCTAAAGGCATGATATTCGTGGATGTGAATATCAAATGTACCACAATGAGTGCACTTGTGGATACTCGGGTGTCTCACCTCTTCATATCTCAAGAGGCCGTAGAGAAGCTAAATCTTCTAGTTGAGAAAGGAAGAACCGGTTGGCTCAAAATCATGAATTCCAAGGAAGTCTAAACTAGCAGCGTGGCTAGGAATGTAGAGCTCCATCTTGGTCCATGGACCAGCGGGGAGAATATCGAGATAATCCCCCTTGAAGATTATGACTATGTGTTGGGTCTTGAATAGCTCGACAGGATTAATGCAGACATTATGTCGTTCGCAAATTGCATATGCATCCTAGATAAGTAGTGCCAATGCATGGTTTCGATCCATTGCAAGTCGGGACGCGATAGGAAGATTTTATCGACCATGCAACTGTCGAAGGGAGCAAAGAAAGGGGAGATGATTTTCTTAACAACATTGAAGGCTGATGACATGAAGGAAGGCGACACGTCAAAGGAGGTCACCTAAGTTCTCAATTTGTTCCGAGATATGATGCTGCTTGAAGTGCCCAAGAAGCTTCCCCCTCGAAGAGAGGTGGATCATTGAATCGAGCTCATACTTGATGCTTGAACGCCAACCATGGCACCTTATCATATGGCCCTGCCCAAGTTGGAAGAATTGCAAAAATAAATCAAGGAGTTGCTCGACAAGGGATACATTCGGCTCTTTAAGGCTCCATTCAATGCCCCAATCCTATTCCATAAGAAGTATGACAAATCCCTTCAGATGTGCACTAGCTATTGAGCATTAAACAAGCTCACCATAAAAAATAAGTATCCGATTCCTCCCATTACATATTTGTTCAATCAGCTTGGGGAAGTTCGGTGGTTCACCAAACTCGATCTTCGATCAAGATACTACCATGTTCGGATTGCTGAAAGGGACGAGCCAAAGACCGCGTGCGTGACCTGATATGGATCGTACAAGTTCTTTGTCATGCCTTTCGGCTTGACTAACGTGCTGGCCACATTTTGAACTTTGACGAATAAGTTACTACACTTGTTTCTTGATTGGTTTGTGTATATAACTAAATGCTCGAGGAACATGCCAAGCACTTGAGGCAAGTCTTTTGGGTCTTGCAGGAGAATGATTTGTACATGAAACGTGAGAAATGCGCATTCACACAAATTAAAGTCCCATTTTTAGGACACACTGTCAGGGGTGGACACGTGTGGATAGGGGTGGACAAGATCCGTACCATCGTTGAATGGGAACCACTGATCAAGGTGACAGAGTTGAGATCATTCCTTAGTCTTACAAACTATTATTGATACTTCATCCGGTCTATTTGAACATCACCATACCACTCACGGATATGCTAAAGAAAGAAAGGCCGTAGGAGTGGACGGATCGGTGTCAAGAGGTGTTTGATCGGTTGAAGCGGGCCATGACCGAGGAATCGGTGTTTGTGTTGCTCGACCATGCCAAGCCATTTGAGGTAGAAACTGATGCTTTTGATCTTGCTATCGGCAGTGTCCTTATGCAAGATGGGCACCCAATTGCCTTCAAACCTCGGAAATTGACCTATACTGAGTGGTGATACACGATCCAAGAGAAAGAGATGGCTACGGTAGTGCATGGCCTTCGTATGTGGAGGCATTACCTCTTGGGACCTCGGTTTGTTGTGAGGACGAATAATGTGTCACAAGCTATTTCCAAACCCAAAGGAAGCTTAGCTCAAAGTAAGCTCAGTGGCAAGACTTCTTGGCCAAGTTCGATTATGTGCTGGAGTATAAGTTGAGGAAGGCTTACTTCATGGCGGATGCCTTGAGTTGAAAGATGGAGCTGGCCAACATAGTGAGCCGACCTAATTGCTCGTGGGTCGACTATATCAAGGAGGGGCTCAAGCTTGACCAAATGGCCCAAGCACCCTTTTGGTACGCACAAGAGTGGAAGACCAGGCGATTCAGGTGTGATGACGATTTCCTCTACATCAAGGGATGATTACTCTATGCGCCGCTCCATGGGAGATTGAGGAAAAAAGTGCTACGCAAGTGCCATGACTCAAAATGAGCAGTTCATATGGAAATCCACTACACCATGTCACTTTTTGAGAACCAATATATTTGGGAAAACATTGAGGCATACGTGCGAACGTGTCTAATGCGCCAACAAGATAAAATAAAACAACGTTCGTCGTTAGGGCTCCTTGAGCCGTTGCCCATCTCAAAGCATCCATGGGAGAGTGTCTCCATGGACTTCATTATGAACCTGCCAAAGTTCGAAGGATGTTAGACCCTCATGATCATTGTGGATTGCTTCTCCAAGTATGCGATGTTCATGCCAGCAACCAAGGATTGTTCGGTTGAAAAGGCGACCAAGCTATTCCTTAAGCATGTCGTCAAGTGCTAGGATGTATCTTGCACGATTGTGAGTGATCACGATCCTTGATTCATTGATCGGTTTTGGATCGAGCTCTTCAAGTTGCTAGGGTCGAACCTCAACTTTTTCACGAGTTTGCATCCCAAAACTTACGCTCAAACAAAGAGGGTAAATGTGCTCATAGAAATACACCTCCGGCATTATATGAGCAACACACAAGTGAATTGGGCGCAGCTGATCGACATGGCCCGGTTCTCATACAACTTACAGTGGAATGAATCCACAAATCAAAGCCCATTCGAGATCATGATGAGGCTACAGCCGCTCACACTGAGCGTGGTTGCCTTGGGCTACCAAGGGAGTAGTCCATCAGCGTATAAGTTCATGAAGGAGTGGGATGAACAAGCGAACTTGGTGCAAGCGTGCCTGTACAAGGCCATGGAACACATGAAGAAGTGGGCGGACGAGAAGCGATGACACATGGAATTTCAGGTTGGGGACCTAGTGTTGGCCAAGCTACACTTGGTCCTTTGGTATCGAAATGTGCATGAAAGGCTGATCCATCGCTACGAAGGTCCTTTTCAAGTATTGCAGCAGACTGAGAAGGTTGCATACAAGTTGGATTTGTTGGCCAAACTCAAAGTACATCTCGTGTTCCACGTGAGTATGCTAAAACCTTTCCATGCAAATGAGGAAGACCTAGATCGAGGTGAATCACAACGGGTGCCCCTTGGGACAAAAACCTTATATGATTGGGATGTCAAGTGCATCATGGCAAACTGAGTCACATGGGAGAGGTATTGCGTATCAAATAAAGAATACTTGGTTCAATAGAAGGGCCTTCTTGAGAGTGAAGTCAATTAGGAACCGTTTGAGGTTTTGTCGCAATTCAAGAGATGCACAGATGCCTTTCATGTCGAGGACACGACGAGGGCGTCACTTGAATAGGTGCGAGAGATTGACACGGCCCAAGGACGAGCATGATCCAAGACCATCCAAAATGATGGAGACGTGTCCCATACAAGGGCCAGCCCACAAGCTGCCCATGACCGACCCCAGAACAACCTATGATCAATGCGAGAGTCGGCCCATGTGCAAAGTGGGAACAAGCCCGTGACCATTCATCTCCCTTGTGTTAGGTGACCCTTTGGTTTCCCCACGGATTAATCCTGTAGACCCATGTCAAGCATCCATTGGACTTTCCCACGCTTTAGGGCCTCTTAAGCTGCATGCACCCTTATAATGATTGTACATTTTTAAATACTACCGTTGGATCGGAGAGGGTAATGGCTGAGATGAGATTCATCCATGTATAAATGAGGGATCCTCTCTCTTTAGTTGTACACTCTAGTTCACAAACTAATACATTCGAGCTTCACTCTTATATTTCATTCTTGTGAGCTGAGGGTGTGTAAGGTTGACTTGGTATCAAATCCTAAAGTCGCACGGGTGTGTGATCATTCGTAATCGATCAATCCGTGACACCTGGCTCTTGAAGATGGTTAGATGCCTGATCTGCTGGAGTCGTGCCAACTCTGGCCAGTCGCTAGGTGAGGGAAGCAGTAGTAGTGAGATTTGGCCTGGTGGCAGTAGTCGTTTTGAGGATGATGTTGGCCTGGGAATCGCAGAGTGAATCAAGAGAGAGAGGAGATCAAGTTGGTGATGTGAGAGTAGAGATTGAAGATCTCCAGGTAGTACCCAACCTAATGTGTGAAAGTTTCATTTTAGGTAAATCATAGAGCTGCACATGATGATAGAATGATTTGAGCTGTTCTAATTGCTCATAAGAAATTGTGATTTTGGCCTTTTTACCACGTAGTCGTTTAAATTGTGAGCAAAAAAGGCAATTTCCACCAATTGTGATCTCTCGATCATACATAAATACGTCTATAAATATAAGAATAGAAGGTTGTGCCCTATTCTATGACCGGATGTCACATTTTATGTACATCTCTTACTTTATAGAGGCATGCCCTTACGGAGTTGTTGTTGTTGTTGTTTTTTTTTTTTTTTTTTTTTTTTTTTTTTCTCAACGACGATGGCATATGTTGCAATAATGCTTCACAAATGAAGGGTGCTGGTTAAATTTCAATAATTGAGTTCATTCTCAAAACATCTTTCCATCTTTATTCTTTCATTTTGGATCAAGAGATTGTAGTCTATTTACTCATACTAATGTAATCAATGTCGAAGAAGGTTAGGGCCTGTTCGGCTCAACAATATCGTGCGACAATGACATTCCATTCTGAGATGGTTGCAGCATCTGTCGCATCATGTTTCGATGCACTGGACTATTTCTTGCTGATCATGTTTCGGAATTGAACATCAAGTGAATTAAAGAACGCTAGAAAAATCAGGCCAACGCGATGGGAGGACGTAATTGATGAGAGGAGATCCTCCGTCGGCATGCTTGGCATGTGGCGTGGGCATCGATTTGCATCATGTTTACCGGCGATGGATACAAAATAACCCTAAGGAAGCATATGTACCAAGCATATTCCCGAACGCATTGCCCCCACCAATGCAGTGCGGTTGGCGGGTGGGGTTGTCCCCTTCCCTAACTTCCGATCACACAAGTTCACAGCCACCCGCGTCATGTTATTGTTTTCCAAAACTAGGCAAAAAGAATTGCCCCGAGCATCTTCGCCAACCAATCGTGCCTCCGGTGGAATGCTATTTCGATCCCAACCACGTGGCCGAATCCACTACATCCGATATCTGCACTGATTCGGCTGTTCTATCAGCATCATGTTGAGCCAAACTTCTCGTCATACCTCCTCTTCCTCATCGACTTTTGGGAGTCCAGGGGAAGGGGAATGCGATGCGCTGTCTAGCATCGTGACCCTTGTGTCGGTACTGGATGTGCTGTATACCTTTCTTTTTCTGGTTTTTTGTATCGTCCGTTCTAGATTTATGGTTCAAACGACAACAAGAGCCGACTAGAGAAGGGCTAAAGTGCGCATGCGATGTGAGGTCTTGAGTTTCCAGCGCAAAGAGACAAAACTCGCTTCGCAGAAAAAGATGAAAGATGCGCCGTCTACTTTCGGGCGAGAAGTGCGCATGCGATGTCTGGTGTAGAGAGTTTTGGCTGAGTATCAAATGATGCGACCGCCGACAGGTACTACGTTTCCAAATAGTTTTAAGCCACATATCAAGCACCAGAGAGTTGCAGACCGAGAAAGATGGTATGTGGAGAGAGAGAGAGAGAGAGAGAGAGAGGCACGAAAAGAAGCTGACCCCATATGGTAAAACTTCCTCTAGGCTTGTCTTGATCTTCGTAGTCGCATGTTGTATGGAGATCCTTCCTCAATCGACAACCTTAAGCTTGGAACGAGAGGTGGTCTACGGACAGTTGTCTGCATCTATGTGAAAGTACAGGTATAAAAATGGGAAGTGAATGAGCGAGATCAGCAAGCTAGGAAAAGTGAATTTTACAAGTCCCGCTAAAATCATGGCACGGTATTTACCATCAATAACGGTGCCACAATGACCACAAATTCCCATACGTATGGATTTGGCAACCGGAGCTATGGAAATCAAAGATATTGAAGACCATAACTAAGGGATATTGAAAAGCAAATCCACGGAAGATTATTATTTTATTATGGAATTGAAAACATCGTGGAATATTATAATGAAATGTTATAATGCTCATAAAATAAGAATATTCACATTCAACAACTTTTTACTCTTGATAAATGTCGCAACATCTATATCATAAAATAAAACAAGAAACTTATGACATTCACTTGTTTACAATAAAACTAAGTAATTATCTAAATAAATAAATAAAAACACCCATTCTATGAAGTTTTTCCCTTATAAAGTAATGTTGGAAATTCTTTATATATCATCATAATCGTAATATTTAAAAGATCATATTTCACATACTATTTAATATGTTTCACTCAATGAAAAAAAATGTCATCAACAATGGCACAACGTTATAAAATTAAATAATAAGGCATTTTATAACATCATGTGTACATGATTACGATCAAATGTAATAAATCTTTATAGAATATCGTAAGATAAAATAAATGTATTTTACGATGTTTCAAACTTGATCACATTTTCGCATAGTAAATTCGCAAAATTCGATTTTGTTTAGATCTTACGCACTACATTGATTGACACCAAGTGGAAATTTTCCTAATAATTTATTTGGGTTGGTATACATATGACCAACTAAAATCATCATATCTCAAAAGGAATAAGTGAAGCAAAAAATTTAATCAAACAAAATACTATGAATTTTTAAATAAATTTGATATTTACAAATTGATCATGATTTTGGTTTTTGGGTTAACTTGCATTGCTTTGGCTCAAATTGAATTTATCAATGCTTTAAGTTGTATAAATAAGGTTCAAGTGTTAATTTTGGTAATTGTATTCATTTTGTTAAATGATGAACATATTTTTCATGACTATAAATGTGAAAAATGTTCTACATATTAATGTTGTGAATATAAATTCTAAATTTATTTGTCTTAAATAAAAATGTTTGAATTAGTCCTTCTACACGAAATTTAAAATATTTCATGTAGATAATGCTTTCAATAAAGCTCTTTTCAATTCCCTAAGATTTTTCTATTTTTTTATTTAATCTATTTTTTTAATCTAAAGATTCCCACTATGGGATTCACAGATTTCTTAAGGAAACCGGACAAATGAGTTGTCCGGTTCCCTTAAAAATCTTGTAGGTGGGAAGCTAAGTAGACCAATACACGACACGATACGATACATCGATACGTCATTTATCAAAAATAGAAAATTATGACATGTTGAGATATCTTGTATATTAAATGAATATTTTTATTTTTAATTAATTTGATTCAAATTTATAAATAAATAAATAAATAAAAAAAGAGCCTATAATGAATTTACACTAATAATATTAATAAATTGACAAAATTTATTAATGAAACTAAGAAATTTGAATCAACTTATTTAAATAAATCCATGATCTTCTATAATGACCAAAATTTACCATTCAACATTCAATATTTTTATTTTTGAAATTACTTTTTAATCTCATAAAATCTCATCATGGGGTCCACCCCAACCACTGCCCCAACTCCCTTCTTTCCCTCGTTTCTTGCCACCTCCACCCCAAATTTATTTCTCTAAAATCATCATAACTCAAAAGGAATAAGTGAAGCAAAAATTTAATCAAACAAAATACTATGAATTTTTAAATAAATTTGATATTTACAAATTGATCATGATTTTGGTTTTTGGGTTAACTTGGATTGCTTTGGCTCAAATTGAATTTATCAATGCTTTAAGTTGTATAAATAAGGTTCAAGTGTTAATTTTGGTAATTGTATTCATTTTGTTAAATGATGAACATATTTTTTCATGACTGTAAATGTGAAAAATGTTCTACATATTAATGTTGTGAATAGAAATTCTAAATTTATTTGTCTTATAATAAAAATGTTTGAATTAGTCCATCTAATTCAAATTTATTAATGTTGTGAATACAAATTTATTTCTCTTTTATTTCCCTCCCCCATCACCTAACACGATGTCACTTCCCCCTCTCTCCAAAATTAAAAATCAACCCTCCCTCCCCACTCCTTCTTTCCTTCGTCTCTTCCCCCACCCCCAAATTTATTTATCTCCCTCCCCTACCACCTGTCAAGTTATCACTTCCCACTCTCTCCAAAATGAAAAATCACGCCAAGTCCATACAATCCCCCCCTTTTTAATTTATTCTTTTTGAGTTGCCTTCCCAAAAACTCTAGCCAGCGCCCTCCTTCTCCTCCTCCTCCTCCTCCTCCTCCTCCTCGCCGCACAACCTCCTTCCTCTCCTCTTCCTCTCGATCTTTGCTTGCTCTCAGTCCTTGTCACAATCATTCACCACCTCGTCTCTAGCCCTTCCTCCCTCGCAACTACAGCCTCATCGCCGATCTATCGTAGCATCATAGTGGCGGCTTAAGTAGTACCAACACTGACATGTGACTTGACACGCAACTCAACGCACAACTCGACGCGACGCGACACGACACGCCGACAAATTATTTCTCAAAAAACAAAGAATTCCGATATGTTGGGACATGTTGTATATTAAATATATATATTTATATATAGATAATAAATTATCATTTTTATGATTATTTCAATCAAATTAATTTGAATCAAATTTATAAATAAATAAATAATAAAAAAATCCTAAAATGAATATACACTAAAAACATTAATTCGCAATTTATTAATATCATTCATTATTTCAATTTGACAAACTCAACTCTATTTCAATAATTTATAAAACTTGGAAAAAAAAAGACAAGCGATTCATATTCTGACTCGCATGTTAGATATGTTGGAAGAAGAAAAAAAAAACTTAAATGGTGAATTGTGTATTATGAGAAATAGGAGTCAAAAGAGAAGATAATACTAGATTTTTCTTTGCTCTCAATTTATTATTTTTATTATCATGTTTTATTTTTTTTCTGCGCGCGTGCACACACACACACACATATTCACCTCTCATTTATTGAATTTTTAAAATTGACCTCGATATCAAAATCATGTGTCGGAAACTCATATATCATAATTCCGACTCGAGTGTTGGAGAGTGTTGAGAAAGTTGACCAGATGTCGGATTTTCTGACACGTATTAATCAAGTGTCGGAGAATGTCGGACACGTGTTGAAGTGTCTGACACGATATGAAAACTTCTTGAAGAGTGTCGGTGCTTCATAGGTGGCAGCCCTCGCCTCAGTCTCTGCTTTTTCTCTCGCCGTCTCTCACCATCGCGGGCTCGCTATTCTCGTGGCCTCATCTCTGCTCCCTCACCCTCGCCTCTACTCTCTATTGTCTTCCAGATACGTGTGTCAAAACGCGTCGAAAAAAATTGATCACGTGTCGAAAAATCCAACACGTGTTGATTGCGTGTCCGAGCGTGTCGATGTGTCCGACACGCTCCGACACGACACGGAAGCATGTGTAACGTGTCCGTGCTTCATAGGGGGCGCACTGTTACTCCACCCCATCATTGTTCTTCGTACAAGTAAGGTATGAACTAGCACTTTCCCTCTTTGTGAGAAGAAACTTCAATACGGAAACAGTATTGTAGAAGGAGCCTTCGTACAAGTAAGGTATGAACTAGCACTTTCCCTCTTTGTGAGAAGAAACTTCAATACGGAAACAGTATTGTAGAAGGAGCCTACATTGAGTGGTACTATAGCATGTATCAAATAATTCATACCCATAATTTATATTACATCAGATTTCATTTGCGATGCCCAACACAATTAGGTTGTGAATTAGTTACCATCCCAAACAAATTTTTTTTTTTTTGGTTTTCCATTACCATTAATGTATTCTTGTTAATTGTACTAGTGACGTTACAGGTAAGAGAAAGGGACAAGACGATTGCAAACCAAATAAATTGATTCTCATATCAAATTGCATTGAACCACCTAATGGATTCTTGTCTAGATTTACTGAGTTCGGCAAAAAGATGCAGGACCAAATTACAGCAAGCAAAAAAGGAAGTAAGCTCTATATAAAGAACCTGCTCATGCACCCCCTCGATGTTCCTTCCACACACAGAAGAAGCACCAAAAATGGGTTCACTAACTTCCGACGATCCCATACACGTCGTCCTCTTCCCCTTCATGTCCAAAGGCCACGCCATCCCCATCCTCCACCTCGCCCGGCTCCTCCTCCTCCGCCGCCTCGCCGCCGCAGTCACTGTCTTCACCACTCCCTCCAACCTCCCCTTCGTCTCCCGCCACCTCGCTGGCACCCTCGCCTCTGCCGTCTCCCTCCCCTTCCCAGGCGATATCCCGGGCCTCCCCACCGGCGTTGAGAGCACCGACGCGCTCCCTTCCATGTCCCTCTTCCCCGCCTTTGCCACCGGCACGGTGCTCATGCAGCCGAGCCTCGAGGCAGAGCTCCAGAGGCTGCACCCGCGGCCCACCTTCATGGTGTCGGACGGGTTCCTGTGGTGGACCCTCGATTCGGCCTCCAAGTTCGGCATCCCTCGCCTGGTCTTTTATGGCATGAGCAACTACAGCATGGCACTTTCCCGGGCCGCCGGCGTCGAGAACCACCTCCGTGGGCCCACGGCGGAGGACGAGCCCTTCACCCTGAACGCTTTCCCGTGGATCAAGCTCACCAAGAACGACTTCGAGCGCTACTTCTTCCAGTCGTTGACGGAGGATAACCCCCAGTTGGAGTTCATCATGAAGGCCATGGTCGCGACGCAGAAGAGCAATGGCCTGGTCGTCAACAGCTTCCAAGAGCTCGAGCCTACCTTCCTTGACTACTGGAATCGTGAGAGCGGGCTGAGGGCTTGGTGCATCGGGCCGCTGCTCCCGCTTGAGCATCCGGTGGTGGGTGGCCCTCCCCTGCGGACCCCATGGGCGGAATGGTTGGACCGGAAGCGAGCTGGGGGCGAGCGCGTCCTGTACGCGGCTTTCGGGTCGCAGGCGGAGATCCCGGCGGCGCAGCTGCAAGAGATTGCGCTTGGGTTGGAGAGCTCCGGGGCGAGCTTCTTGTGGGTGATCAAGAGGAAAGAGTCGGACATCATGGCCGACATCGACAGCGGGTTCGAAGACAGGGTCAGCGGGAGAGGGATGGTGGTGCGAGAGTGGGTCGATCAGCGAGGCATCCTCATTCACGGGAGCGTCCAGGGTTTCCTGAGCCACTGCGGGTGGAACTCGGTGCTGGAGAGCCTGTGCGCCGGGGTGCCGATCCTGGCGTGGCCGATGATGGCGGAGCAACCGCTGAACGCCAGGATGGTCGCGGAGGAGATGGGGGCGGGGCTGAGGGTGGAGGCGGCGGATGGGACGGTGAGGGGTTCGTGAGGGGGAAGGGCTGGCGGAAGCCGTGAGGGAGCTGATGGAGGGGGAGAGGGGGAGGCGGCGAGGAAGAAGGCGAAGGAGGTGGCGGAGACGGCGAGGAAGGCGGTGGAGGAGGGCGGCTCGTCGTGGACGGCGTTGGGCACCCTGGTGGAGGAGATTTCCAGGCAGAGGAAGGACCACGCGGCCTGAGGTCACGAAGGTCGGGACAGAGAACTATAAAAAATAGTCTTGATATATTTCAGAAAGAAAAGTCCAAAGTCGGTCCACTTTATTGTTTTGACATAGACTTAGATCAGTTTTCATATCTATCAAATCAGCCATTGTATGATCAATCACTTTCATGCATCTTTTGAACCTACCACTTACGTGTACGGTCGATACTATTTTCTGGTTTTTATATAAATTAACTATTCATATTGAGATAGATATGGACCTTTTTCAATACGAGGTCGGCGATTTAAAAATATAACTGCACAAACAATACAGACATTTGTAGGTTTGCCATTCTTGTATCATTAACGAGCACCAGAATTGAAGACTCCAGTTATGTCCAGGGAATTTACAGGTGCCTGGGGGAACAAAATGGCAGCAGCGGTATGTAATATTGCTTATGCAATTGGTGATGAGAATAGTTTTGTTTGATTAGATGGTTATATTTGCTTTGCGGCAGAAAAATCATGTTTTGAATAGTCTTTGTCCTGAGCAGAAAATGAAAAAAAAAGAGCAGCCAAAGGGGAAGCCTAAACTCGGAATAGGTAACTTCCGGTGTCTCACATGGCAATTCAATTTTCATAGTAGTTTGTCGGAATAGTTCTATTGGAATATATTGATCCTCAAGAGTTGTGCATAAAGCAGGCATATGGGTTTTAATTGGTGTCCTCATCGGGGCTGTTGTCGCTCTTATCATTTCCATCATCATTCAGTCAAAACAATGCCATAAATTAAATTCAGAGCCAAAAAGAGCTGGTGTATGAGTTGGTTTCCAAAATCACATTAGACTCATAGTTAAAGCTTTCTTAAGTTATTTTCTCACGGCCTCCTTCTTGTCGACAGCATTCAAGGACGTGCTTCTCAAGGGACCTGGTTGTCCGAAGGTTCCAATTAAAAAAGTATATACAGCCACAAACAACCTACACGAGTCCAATTTCATAGGTCGAGGAATTGCTGGTGAGCATTTTTATACAACAGCAGTACCTGGCACTCAACATTACTGTGCTAGAGAAGAGGCAACTGCAGAGACTAATATTTTTTGTTATAGCAATATAGCATGCTTCCTCTATTTCATTTTCAGATGATCTCATGATTCCTTTGTCTCATACATAATCTCATGGTTCTGGTTGTAATATGAAACTGGCAGGAAGGGTGTACAAGGGTATAATGCCAAACAACCAGCATGTTGCTATAAAGCATATCATTTAGCGATGTGAACGTGGAAACTGTTGTGAGAGAGGTCACAAGCTTATTGCATGTTCAGCATCCAAATCTGGTTTCGCTGCTGGGCTGCTGTGTCAATGAAGATGAGTGTTTTCTTGTCTATGAGCTCTGTTCAAATGGAAACCTTTCCGAGTGGCTTTTTGGTAAATGGGCCACCACTTTGATGCTAAATTCTGATCCATTTTCCATTGTACCCTCAAGCTGTAAAAAATCTGATCACCATGTCAATGCACAACAGGAAAGGACAGGGTTCTCTCCTGGATCCAGAGGCTTGAAATTGCCATTGATAGCACAAGAGGTCTTCTCTTTCTCCACGCATATCCAGAGGGATGCATTGTTCACTGCGATATCAAGGTCAGCCACAAAATTTAGTTCTCTTACCTATAAAATCCACGAGGGCATGTAGACTCCTCTAATATTTTCCAGCATCTTAAACTGAAACATTAGCAGAGTTCCAAATCATCTAGCCCAATCAGAGTTATTCCTCACTCTTTTTCTTCTTATGGACATACCATTTCTCTTCTTATGAGCATCCAAGTCTCACCCTGCAAGTCTTCTAGGCCTGTAGGGCTAAATGGAAAGCTTAGAAAATAATATTCTAGAGCTCGGACTCAGTTGCACGAGTTTGTTTAAATTCATATGTGGATCCAACATTAAAATTCAGGACATCTTGCTTAAATTGCCGGAGCTCAATCATCTCTCTTGCAGCTGACGAACATTCTCCTAGGACCGAATTTTGAAGCCAAACTTTCAGATTTTGGACTATCTAAGGTCATCGATCTAGGTGAAGCTTATGTCAGCTCAGAGGTGAGGGGGGCCTTTGGGTACCTCAATCCCGAGTACCACAACAACCGCCAAGTGAATTCATCAAGTCATGTTTACAGCTTTAAGATAGTGTTGCTGCAAATCCTCTCTGGGAAGAAAGTTATCAACTTGAACTAGGAAAAGCCCATGCCGTTGGATAAAATGGTGAGTTGCTGCCTCTGTGCCTTCATTACATGCTGAGTTTAGTTCCGCAAGTTTCCTGATAAGTAATTGTTTGATGCTTTTGCTCTCCAGGCAAAAGCCCTTATTAGAGGTGGCGACATCACAGACTTTGCGGACCCCAAGTTTAAGGGCGAATATTGTGCAGAAGCATTTAATATTACACTTCAGCTGGCACTCTCATGCACTGGACTGAAGCAACAAAGGCCATCCATGGAGCAACTTGCCGTAAAGTTGGTGGAAGCCCTAGAAATATCAACCAAAGCAAAAGCTTCTTCTCCTGAACTGACCCCTGAATGGTTTTCAAGTTCAACAGAATGAATGAGAGATCCTTACATGTTTTGACTGTTTTCCGAAGAATCAGCAGATAACGTCTTTGTTAACTAGATCCAATAAGGGATACACTTCATCCATTTGACTGACATATATACATCCTTGCATAGATTTTTAGGATCAGAGTACAGGTTACCAAACTTTTTTATATCAAGAGTCTTTAGTTACTGAAACTAGTGTATGCAAGAATCCTACCATCCTTCCTCTTTCCTTCGATTATGAAAAATTGTATTTGATAAACTTGCCGTCTTTTATACAATGCTTATTCTTTGCTCATTAAATTTCTGCTTCTTCAGTGCTTCACTATATTGCGATTGTATCTACTCAAAAAGGTTAATTTCTCATGAATGCCCAAGGGAATCGTCACATGTTTCAGGATTTACTGTACTCATCAGCTATGTATCTACCAGTTATGGAACATGTTGTCCCCATACAGGGGGCAGACCCCCAAGCTGATAATTCGGTCAGGGAACTGATGGCAAGAAACCTGGCTTAGACCAGCCACAAGGAACAGACATACATGTCTGGGTGAATCAATCGAATGAGACGAAAATGGAAAAATTAAGATCTGGTGTACCAATATGAGAAGTCACCTTACTTTGACGATACTCTGTTAAAGAGTCCTCCATAAAACATGCCCAAGAAAGCTGCATCAAAATTTGTCTACTGCACCGCTCGATCAACAGTCAAAGATAACGCACAAGAAATTTCCTCTCTCTCTCTCTCTCTCTCTCTCAAGCTTACCCTGAAATTTGTTAAGACAGTTATTTATAACCATGCTGGGTTCTTCAATGGATTTACGACAGCCTTAACTTGCAAATAGTTACTGAGACTGTATACTCCCTTTTCTCTCCCAATTCCACTCATCTTGTAACCTCCGAAAGGAATTGCAGCATCAACAACATGGTAGCAGTTAATCCACACTGAACCAGCCCGCAACGCACGGGCTAAAGTGTTGGCGGTGTCAATATTCTGAGTGAAAACTCCAGCAGCGAGTCCATAAGGAGATTTATTCGCCCTTCTGATCACCTCATCAAGGTCCCTTTTTAGCAAGGCAAAGTTAGCCTCCAAACCTAAAAAATTATGAGTATGTGATGAAGTAAGTATGTGGCAGAGCATACTTGAATTTCGAGATGGTCTGCACTGGGCCGAAGATTTCATCCTTTGCTATCAGCATGTCATCCTGATTTCAGAAAGATGAGATGGAAATTTATATGGTTTGAGTGACAATATGAAATAGTTTTCGGCAAAGAGAGTGACATTTGAGCTTGACTGTGCTATTCAAGAAGCAACAGCAATATTACCTGCACATTTGAAAAAACTGTAGGTTGAATGAAGAATCCTTTCGAGCCATATCGTTCACCTCCACATTCAAGAGTGGCTCCACTTTCAATACCAGACTTGATGTATGTGTGAATCTTCTCGAATTGCTTGATGTCAACCTGAGAATCCAATCATTTCATACTTATTGAAGTAGGTACCTTTTCTTCTATAACAAGTATAGTGCATTCATGCTAGTCCACTAAAAGTACAGAAATGGAAAGTGATGCAAAATGGTTGGAGCTTTAACAGCTATCCGTAAAGCTAGCTGAGGAATGGTATACTATTGAAAAACATGGTGGATGTGCTGTCCATCCATTGCAGAACGGACATAAAAAAGTAAAGGGAGCTGTAAGAAGAAAAACCACCTGAGGACCCTGCTCCACTCCAGGCTTGAAAGGATCTCCAACAACACGTTTCATAGCCCGTGCCCTTGCTTTCTCCACAAATTCATCATACACGCTCTCGTGCACAAAAGTGCGAGAACCGGCATTACAGCATTGACCCTGCAAACAGAAAATGAATTATTTTGCATGGAACATGATATTATGAAAAGATAGCCAAGATGTGCCTACTCCAAGTAATCAGAGTTGAATACATTTTAGGGACACACGTAATCAGAGCACAAACCTGGTTGAAGAAGAGGGCAAAATGTGCCAACTCCACAGCCTTATCAATTTCAGCGTCCTTGCAGACAATGAAAGGGGATTTTCCTCCCAGTTCTAAAGTCACTGGTTTTAGATTGCTTTTTGCAGCCAGATCAAGTACAATTCTACCGGTTTCTGTTGATCCGGTGAATGCAAGCTGCAAGTGAAGCACATTGATGGTTTTAGCTTCGGGTCTTAAGTTTTTGTATCTTCTCATCAATGGTCTGAGATAGCTTGCACATGAAAACACAGAATCCCAACAGAATGCATTTGGAGGCAATTGACCTCTTTTGAGGTGCTTTTTTAACTTCGACATATGCACACAGGGCAGTACAATCTCTCATTCAAAACCAACTTCCCTTGTAAGAGTACAGCAAAAAAATTTACACGTACAAAAGTGATCACATGCTAAGCAGCTAATTTAAATCATAACTACTTAACTAGGATATGAGAAGACAAAAAGTACCTTGTTCACATCCATATGACTGCAAAGGGCACTCCCAGCAGTGCGACCGAAGCCAGAGATAATGTTCAAGACACCCGGAGGAAGTCCAGCCTGTTAGACATTGTTATGGGACCATCGCATTGGTTAATGAAAAGGTGCATCAACTTATTTCTTTCTTCAATCACATCTAGAAACTTCACAAGATAGTCCTAGTGGGTACTAGGATTAGAAACCAATTTCCAAATAGTGTCTGCTTATTGTCTTAGGAAGGATCCTCCATTAGCTTACTGTTGCAGAAGGGTAAAACCAAGAACGGACAAATATTTTCCTCATACAGCTATGCTGAATGCAATATGAAGTATCTTAATAAGACTTTCTGGCCTAACCTAAACCCTGACTTGATTGTTGGACAAGGGTTAGGGTAAACCGAAATCAACAGAAACACTCACCTCATGGAGTAACCTTGCCGCATACAGAGCAGAGAGTGGTGTCAGCTCGGCAGTCTTTAGCACCACTGTGTTGCCACATGCCAATGCAGGCCCGATCTTCCAAGCAAACATTCGCAGAGGAAAGTTCCACGGGACAATCTGCCCTGCCACACCGATAGGTTCATGCAGGGTTTGGACATGATACTCTCCATCTGCTGGGATGGTGAGACCGTGGATTTTATCTGCCCAACCTATAAAATTTACGGTATATAGTAATGTAAGTCGGCTTCTGGCTAAAAGATGAATCCTGCTAGGAAACAAATAGGACTGATTTCGTTTAACTTACCAGCATAATAACGCATCAATCTTATGACATCGGGAACTTCATCTTCTGCAGCCTGTTCGTAGGGCTTTCCATTATCCCAAGTCTCGATTGCTGCGAGATCATCAATATGCTTCTCGAGTAGATCCGCAAACCGAAGAAGTATGCAGGACCTTTCCTAAGTCATAATGCAGGAGTGGAGTTCCAAGTCATTGCATTTTCAAACATTAAATCACACAGCATCACCAACGTAACCTGAAATGTTCTAATTGCATCCCATACAGAACATGCTTAATTACATTTAGCATGGAGACTAAAAAGCCATTACTCATCTAGAGAGAAAGAGCTATATTTACATAGGCAGTCATCCTTGGCCATGGTCCCTCATCAAATGCCTTACGAGCAGCAGCAACTGCGCGGTCAATGTCCTCTGCATCGCCCTCTGCAACATGGGTGATCACGTCTCCTGTCCTAGGATCAAGGGTGGGGAAAGTTTTTCCTGGGTGCAATTTTTTGGCAACGAACGAGAACAATTACACAAGAGCTGACGCAATTGAGAGGCATCACAAGAGACAGTGGTCCTGCATTTATAGAACGAAGGAGAAGGCCAGACTAACCTGATGCAGCATCTACAAACTTCCCATTTATGAGAAGCTGAGTGTCGGCTATCTTAACAGATGGAGTGATCAGTTCGTCAACCACGGAAGAGCTGCTAGACGAGCCAATGCCTCTCACCCAGCCATGACTTCGGCCTGAAAATTGCATAAGCAAACACTTGCTCATGTCATAGATCACATTGGTGATGCACTTCGGGGGTCATTTGTGAGAACACCTTTGGACAAAGGCTTCGCGAACGCAAAAGACAGATAGAGGAAAGACAGATTAAGCGAGATTGAAAAGCTACCGATCGAACTCAGATGAGCAGATGAGTATCGAGAGAGTAAAAGAAGCTTCCTGGTGGCCATTTGCGTAGAGCCAACCCTGTCTCTATCGCTTCAGTATATCTCTCCCCTGTCAATATCAGAAGCAAAAGAATTTTCAGACAATCATAGGATCTTGTAGGTTTCACGTTGATCTTGTCAAGTCTGTTCGTAGATGGACGTAGGAACCATTCTCGTTCACCCTCTTTACTCTCAACTCGCAAAGTGGGTGATCGGTTGCTTGCATATGCAGTGCAACGTCCAACAGACAAGCACTGAAAAATCTCTACCGTAAAAAAATATCATTCATACGTAACTGAGATTGCAGACACGTAAGACTCCTCTCCCTCGATCTAGCGTTGCTTGTTGAAGATGAGATACAGGAATGAGGAGTGGACTTCTGTTTATATGCGAGTTACTCAGTTCACAACCGTAGATTTCCCATCGATCTGACGGTGGACATCGAATTCCTTAACTAGTAAAAGAGGAGGATGCAAGCTTTTGATTGCCGTCCAAAATGAGATAAGGCCGGATCAATATGGATATAATCCAAATCGGAAATTTTGCATCCGGTAACATAATCAGTGGATTGGATTTCTTTCCTAGAAACCTTCCCTCTAATTATCTTTCTCTAACACTCCGATGCACTGTTAGAAAATCCAACCAAAAGCTTTAGTAACAGGTGTACACGAAAAGTACATAAACCCCATAAAGAAGAGATTCTAATACTTTCACATGTTGTAATAACCCGTTTACTTTTTCTTTTTTTTTTGGTGTAGTTGCTGATTCCGTGGTTCTGCTATGCTGAAATGAGAACGAGTCGGGCAATAATGATCCAGCGATTGTCGGGAGGAATTGAGTATAGAGATCGCTTTCTGTCTTATTTCATTAGTGTTCAGTTCTTGTCTATTTATTTATTTTTTCCTGCTAATTTTGCAAAAGACATGGCTTAGTCTCGTCTGTTTTAATTTCCTTCCAACGTACCAAAGCATTCGTTTAATGTCCATATTTTCTGGAAGTGGGTTGGGTTATTCTGCCACTTCCAGTTCTTGTGATGAATCGTTGTTTTATTTTTCAAGATAATGCAAGTGCCCATAGTAGAAACAACACAAGTTGAAATGCTTTTAGGCGGGTCGCCAAGTACTGGGAAAATTCATGGAAGAACCGCAGAGGAAATCCAAAAGCACGGGACTTTCAAGATATTCGACCACTTGAAGACCGCGAGAGACCATCTGTTTTTGGGTTCCTCCGGCGTGGAGTGATGGGTTCACTTCTGGGCATTTTTTTTTTTCGGACTCCCATGACCTCACTTTGAATCTACAGGATTACTGTCTTCAGCGAGTCCAGTAAAGACGCCTGTTCCTTGCCCTTGTTGACAGAACAACGTCTTCCGGTGATGATGAATCGGCCAAAGCGTTGGGAATCTCATCAGACGCCTGATTTCCGGACCACCCTCAGTAAGAGACTCCACCATCTTCCAACCCCTCCACAATATGCAAATTTTCCAAAAGCAGTTGGATTGGCAAGTTTACTTTTTTTCCTTCCCATTCATTGGATTTGGAAGTTAATAATGATAATTTTCTGAAGTAGTGAGATTGAAAGTTTCCTGTTTTCTTTCCGTTTTTTGGATTTGGGCATCAATAATGATAACGGCGGTTCTTTTTCCGTGGCGTTGCATCTTTTTTACTTGTCATTTACATTGATATGGAATTTCTACCAAATAATGGAGATGATAGGACATGAAACAACTGGCTCTATTAATGCAATTCACTAAAACGTAGGATATGCCAAAACTATCTGGATTTCCTGTCCCATCCAATCTTGTCGGCCAAACATAGCCCTTGAATTTGGAGGCATATGCAGGTTACGTTCAACTCTGAAACTCTGCTAATTGTACTGGGTACCGAGGTCCAAATGCCTGCCAAAACCTTTTCTCTCTCCTGGTGATATTTTAGGCTGAGAATGTCACGGGTTCTGCACGGGAATACTCATAGCTCATCAGTAGTTTTCACCGGTGCAGATTAATGCACGCTCTAAGGTAGAAGGGTGTTGCCGGCCTATTACCCGCCAAATTGTCATCAATGAGAGAACACTTTGCACATTTGTGGACAGGCATTGATGCTCTTGTCCTCAATTAAATTAAACCAAGGGGTCGAGTTGGGTCAATCCATCGCCGGGAGGACCAAATCTGGTTCTACACACGACATCCTTATATCAAAACGAACCCATTATGCCTTATTCAAACTGATGCAAGATAGTACATACGCCACGTTACATACAGACGACAATGCATACAGAACATTACTTTTTGCCCAAAACCCTGTCTCTAGCTTTTCACAAGTTGAGCAGCTTTGCCTTCTTCGACATTGATCTTTTTCTCGAGAAACGGTTTCTTGCAGTCACAGTTATACACCACGAACACCGACCACTTCACCACATTCCCCAAACACACTAGATAGACTTGCACAATCGTTGCAAAAATCCGCTTTCTTCACTGTGCCCTGTGAAATCGAGGCAAAACTGTCTCAACGCAAGCCTTCGAATGAAGAGCACGAGCATGAGGGCGAGTCCCTTTCCTCTGCTCCCTCTGCACAGATATGCAGCCACTCCTAATGCAGTGTCACCATGCTTCTCCTCCAGTATTGAGATCACGATCCACGCGTTCCATATAGCACTCCACTCCATATACTTCGCAAACAAGGCCACAAGGAGCACGCCAGACAGTACCTTGGAGAACCCAACAGGCCCCATAGATGAAGACAGCCCCACATAAATTAGATGCCAAGGAAAGAAGTCCGAGCAAAGTGAGGCAAGAGAGCACAAGCGCGTACATGAAAGTGACCAAAGGCCTCCTGAAGCCAATCTTTCCAAAGGGTCGGATGAAAAATTCCCTCGGATTGGGCAAATTTTCTCCTCCATAAATCCCAGATGCGTTGTGAACAAACATGACAATGTTGAGGCGGTCTGGTGGGTTGACAATGACCAAGTACAGGGCACTCATCAAGACCGACTCTTTAGAGTCCTCTCCCACCAATCTCTTGAGAACGCTGATGGGCACTAAGATACAGCATATCCGGTGATGAAGTTGTAGAGTCTAATAGAGAAAAATAATGTTCAAGCGTAGAAACAATTTATCTTGGGCAAGTAATTCCTAGTAGGTCACTCATCTTGTCATGTTAAAGCAAACAATAGGACTTTTATTACTGCTAATGATATACATGTAATTTCCATCATAATTATATATGACTTTTATTACTGCTAATGACATACATGTAATTTCCATCATAATTATGTATGCTCTAAACTCCTGCTATATATAGAGGTAATATCTTTTATATTTTTAATGCAGAAACTTGTAATTCTAGAGTTTGTAACACTAATACTAATAATGGAAAGATTGCCTAATGCGACACCATGGTTTTTCCCTTTCCTTATTTTGGGAAGGGTTTTCCACATAAAAATTCTCACTTGTTTTTTGTTCTCTATTTTCTCTTTATATATTCGTGTGCGAATATGGACCAATGGAAGGTGAAGATTGGTCGGTTTGATGGCAAGGACTTTTGGTTTCCGGAAGATGCATATCAAGAATATGTTGTATCAAAAGAACTTGCATTAGCCTCTATGTGGAGAAAACTAGACCCTATTAAGCAAGAAGAGTGGGAATTGTTAGATTGACAAGCTTTAGGTTTGATTCATTTCACATTGGCGTGGAATGTTGCTTTCAACATTGCCAATGAGGTGACAATGGTGGATTTGATGGCGGTGTTGTCTAACATGTACGAAAAGCCTTTTGCATTATATAAGGTGTATTTGATATGTCAACTTTTCAATCTAAAGATGGACGAGCATGCTTATGTGACATATCACATCAATGAATTCAATATGATCACGACTCAGTTGAGTTTGATGGATATCAAATTCAATAAGGAGGTAAAGGCTTTAAATTTATTATCTTAACTATCTGAAAGTTGGAGTGCAACTGTGACTGTAGTAAGCAGTTCGTCTGGTAAGAAAATGTTAAATTTCAAGCAATCCAAGATTTGATTTTTAGTGAGGATATTCACAAAAGAGAATTGGGTGAATTTTCGGGTGCTGCCTTAAATACCGAAGCCATAGGAAGAAGCGATCAACGAGGACGGAACCACTACCATGGTAGATCAAAGTCTAGAGGAAGAAGCAAATCGAGACGACGTAGAGAAATAATTTGCTAGAATTGTGAAAAGAAAGGCCATATGAAACGAAATTGTAGAACTCCAAAGAAGAAATTTTAGTATCAAAATCGAAATCAAGACGAAGAGAAATATGAGAATGCAACTCTTCAAGAGACGCATGATAGTGATGCTCTAATTTTGAGCACTGACAATCCAATTGAGTTTTGGATTCTTGACTCAGGTGTGTTGTTTCACTCTACTTTGTGCAAAGAATTAATGCACAATTTTATTGCTAAAAAATTTGGAAAGGTTTATCTTACTGATGATGAACCTTTAGATATTATGGGAAAGAGTGATGTTTATATAAAATAGACTAACAGAAATCAATGGAAGTTACATGTGTCAAATATGTTCTCAGACTCGAGAAATTGAATCTCTATAATTCAATTAGACAACGAGAAATATATAACTATTTTTGGGGATGGCTATTGAAAAATAGTTAAAGGTGCTTTGGTTGTAGTACGGGAAACAAAGTCAAGAATGTTCTACATAACTAAAAGTAAGAGAAAAACCGCAATAGTTGCTAAGTCGGAAGCCGATTCCAAATTATGGCACCACAGGCTTGCGCACATGAGCGAAAAAGGGATGGAGTTGTTAGGGAAAATTGTCCAATCTAAAGTTCATAGAGATTGATTTATGTGAAGATTGTGTTCTAGGCAAGCAGAAACGGTGTCAGTTTTCGAAGATCAAGAGAGAACCAAAGAAAGAAAAATTAGAATTGGTGTATACAGATATGTGGGGACTAGCTCCTGTGAATTCCCTTGGAGGCTGGCACTGTTATGTTACATTCATTGTCGACTCTACCAAAAAGGTATGAGTTTAATTTTGTGAAAATTAAATCTGACGTGTTTACTACTTTTAAAAGATGGAAAGCTAAAGTGAAGAATGAAATTGGCCTGACAATTAAATGTCTAAGGTTTGATAATGGTGATGGGAATGATAGTAAGGAGTTCAACCAATTTTGTGTAGAGAACAAAATCAAAATGACAAGAATTGTTCCCCACAGATCGCAACAAAATGGAGTTGCTGAAAGGATGAACAAAATTCTGAATGAGCATGTAAGAAGTATAGGGATGTATGCAGGATTACCCAAGACATTTTGGACAGATGCAATTAACACGGGAAAATTGTCCAAAAAGTCCTAAACCTATTGCATTTTTGCCAATTCAGTCCTAAACATTTTCACTTTTTACTGATTCAGTCCATTCAGCCAATTTTGGCCGGAAAATGCTAACATGGATGCTGGCGGTGCCACGTAGGACTGTCGGCGTTGACGTGGACAATTTTTAATAATATTTTAATAATATTTTTTTTTTAAATTTTTTTGAATTTTTTTGAATTTTTATTTTTGTTTTTTTCCCTTTTTTTCTTTTTGGCTTTTTCCTTGGCCTTTTCTGGTGGCCAGCCACAGGCCGGCCGGGTGAGGAGGAGCACCGGCGAGGGAAGCTGGCGAGGCCAACCCTCCCCCAGCCGGGGTGGCCTCGCCGGGCGTCGGCCGAGTGACGGCGACGCCGGGCAAGGCCGCCCTAGCCCCGGTGAGGGCCGGCCTCGCCAGATCTAGCAAGGCCGGCCAGGGGCGAGGCCGACGCTCACCTGGGTGAGGGCGAGCCTCGGCGAGGCTCCCCTCACCAAATGCGGTGAGGCTGGCCCTTGTCGGGGCTAGGGCGGCCTTGCCCGGCGTCGCCATCACTCGGCCGACGCCCGGTGAGGCCACCCGGCTGGGGGAGGGTCGGCCTCGCCCAAGCTTCCCTCACCGTGCTCCTCCTCACCCGGCTAGGCCTCGCCTGTGGCCGTGGCTGGCCTCCAAAAAGGCCAAGGAAAAAGCCAAAAAGAAAAGAAAAAAAGGAAAAAATTCAAAAAATTTAAATATTATTAAAATATTATTAAAAATTGTCCACGTCGGCGCCGGCGATCGTGGTGGCACCACTGGCGTCCACATTAGCATTTTCCAGCCAAAATTAGCCGGATGGACTGGATTGGCAAAAAGTGAAAAGGTTTAAGACTCAATTGGTAAAGTTAAAAGGTTTATAACTAAATTGGCAAAAGTGCAATATGTTTAGGACTTTTTGGACAATTTTCCCCAATTAACACTATGGCATGTTTGATTAACATGGGATCTTCGGTTCAATTTGATTTTAAGTTACCAGAAGAAGAATGGAGTGGAAAGAAAGTAAATCTGTGTTTCGTATGTTCACATAAATTCTGAAAATAGAGGTAAGCTTGATACACAAGCTAAAAAATGTTTTTTCATTGGATGTGGTTATGATTATTTTGGTTATCGATTTTGGGATGAACAAAATAGAAAAATAATAAAAATTGCTAATGTTATATTTAATGAAAACATGTTGTATGAGGACAAATCCACGACAGAATTTAGTATGAAGAAACAAACAGTGGAGAATACAAAGATTAAATTAGAGGAGGTTTCTAAGAATGTTCAGGTTGAAATTCCTAAAACTATTGCTGTAGACTCTTATCAAATACCAAAAGAAGAATCAAGTACACAAGAACTTACTTTGAGAAGATCTAGTAGAACACCTAAACCTGTACAGAGATATTCTTTGTCATTGCATTATTTGCTTTTCACTGATGCTAGTGAACCAGAAAACTTTTTGGAAGCAGTGCAGGTTAAAGATTTTATTAAGTGAGAGTTAGCAATGTAGGATGAGTTGAATTCAATTGAGAAGAGTAGAACTTGGGTGTTAACTCAATTACCAGATAGTAAAAGGGCATTGCAAAACAATTGGATGTACCAAGTAAAAGAAAAACCTGATGGTAGCAAGAGGTATAAAGCAAGATTAATAGTAAAAGGGTTTCGACAAAAGAAATGAATTGACTACACAGAGATTTTTTTTTCAATTGTGAAATTAACTACTATCGGGTTAGTATTAAGTATTATTGCTACTAAAAATTTACATTTAGAGCAATTAGATGTTAAGACTGTATTCCTCCATGGTAATTTGCAGGAGGATATATACATGATAAAACCAGAACGCTTTCAAATTCCTAGAAAAGAAAATTATATCTACAAATTGAAGAAAAATATGCATGGCTTGAAACGAGCTCCTAAACAGTGATACAAATAATTTGACACTTTTATGTGTAGTAACGGGTTCACTAGAAGTGATATGGATCTCTGCTATTACTTCAAGAAATTTGATGACTGCTATAATATTTTACTATTATATGTGGATGATATGCTCATCGCAGGATCTAGCATGAGGGAGGTCAACACATTGAAGCAGCAATTATCAAAAGAGTTTGAGATTATGGACGTGGGCACATTGAATCAAATTCTTAGGATGAGGATCACACATAATAGATCCAAAGAAATAGTAATGCTATCTCAAGAAAAGTATATTGAAAATGTGCTAGAGAAGTTCGGAATTTAGAATGCAAAATCCAAAAGTGCTCCTTTAGGAAGTTACTTCAAGCTCTCAAAGAAGCAATCTTCGAAGACAGACGAAGTGCTTGAGTATATGGCTAAGGTGCCTTATGCATCAGCTGTTAGGAGTTTAACGTATGCTACGATATGTACTCGATCAGACATAACTCACGTAATGAGAATTGTGAGTAGATACATGATAATTTTAGGAATAAAGCATTGAAAAGCTGTAAAGTGGTTATTAAGATACCTGAGAGGCACTTCAGGTATGTATTATGTTTTATTAAAAACGATGTAACTTTACAAGACTTTGTTGATTCAAATCTCAATGGTGACTTGGATAATAGGAAGAGTACCTCAGGTTATGTTTTTACCTTAAGTGGCACTACAAATAGTTGGATGTCTAGACTTTAGATATATGTGTGTCTCTCAACCATTGCTATTTTTTAAGCTGGTAAGGAGATGATTTGATTGAAAATTTTTCCAAATGAGATAGGCAAGGAGTAGGATAATAATGTTATTTTCAGTGATAGTTAGAGTACTATTTGTCTTGCAAAGAATCCGATATTATATTTAAGGACAAAACACATTGAGTTAAAGTATTATCAAATTCATTAGTTGATAGATGATGGAACATTATCATTGAAGAAGATTCTTGGTGCATAAAATCTAGTAGATACGTTAACAAAGGTTGTCACCACTAAAAAACTGAGATTGTGCATTGCCTCATTTGGCCTCCGTGATAAGTGACAAGGGGGCCACCGCACTAGGACAATTTGGGATGTAAAGATGAAGACTATGTAAGATTATTGCCGTTTTTTGAAAATTAGCCTCCAATTGGTAGATTGATGAAGTCATGGAGCCTGATAGAGAAAAATAATGTTTAAGCACAGAAACAATTTATTTTGGGCAAGAACTTCTAGTAGGTCATCCATCCTGTCATGTTAAAGCAGACAATAGGGTTTTTATTATTACTAATGGTATACATATAATTTCCATCATAATTATGTATGCCCTAAACTCCTGTTATATATAGGAGCAATATCTTTTAGTTGTAATGCTAAAGCAGACACTAATAATTGTGTCATGTTAAAGCAAACGATAAGACTTTTATTACTACTAATAGTTGCATTCACGTTCCTAACATTGATATTGATAATGGAAAGATTGTCTAATGTGGCACCGTGGTTTTTCCCTTTCCTGATTTTGAGAAGGGTTTTCCATGTAAAATTCTAGCTTGTTTTTTCTTCTCTATTTTTCTCTTCATATATTCACGTTCCTAACATCTAGAACCTAGGACTATCTCTGCTAGTGCTATACTCAGACATTCCATCAACCTCAAAGTGGGTAGTGTTGAGAAACGCTAGGTGAATTCATCGGGTGATGTTCACAGCTTTGGGATAACGTTGCAGCAAATCCTCTTGGGGAAGAAAGTTACGAACTTGAATCAGGAAAACCGGATGCCGTTGGATAAAATGGTGAGTCACTGCCTTTGTGCCTTCGTTACATGATGAGTTTGGTTCGGCAAGTTTTCTAATAAGTAATTCTTTGATGCTTTTGCTCTCCAGGCAAAAGCCCTTATTAGAGGTGGCAGCATCATAGACTTTGCGGACCCCAAATTCGACGGCAAACACTCCGCAGAAGCACTTATTATTACACTTCAGCTGGCACTCTCATGCACTGGACTGAAGCAACAAAGGCCATCTCCAGAGCAAGTTGCCATAAAGTTGGTGGAAGCCCTAGAAATATCAACCAAAGCAAAAGCTTCTTCTCCTGAACCGACCCCTGAATGGCTTTCCAGTTCAACGGAAAGGAGAAGTCCTTGCATGTTTTGACCGTTTTCCGAAGGATCAGCAGAAAACGTTTTTGTTAACAAATTCCAATGAGGGATACCCTTCATCCATTTGACTGTCAACGAACTTTTCTTTATCAATAGTCTTTAGTCACTGAAACTTGTGTCTGCAAGAGTACTACCATCCTTCCTTTTTCCTTCACTTATGAGAAATTTTATGTGATAAACTGGCCATGTTTTATACAATGCTTATTTTCTTGCTCATTAAATTTCTGCTCCTTCAGTGATTCACTATATTGTGACCGTATCTAGACAAAAAGGTAAATTTCTCACGAAAGTCCAAGGGAATTGTCGCATGTTTCAGGGATTTTCTTACTCATCAGCTATGTATCTACCAGTCATGTAACATGTAATTCCCATACAGGGGGCAGACCTGCCAGCTGATGATTCGATCAGGGAACTGATGGCAAGGAACCTGGCTTCAGCTATGTATCTACAAGTCATGTAACATGTTATCCCCATATAGGGGGCAGACCCGCAAGCTGATAATTCGGTCAGGGAACTGATGGCAAGAAACCTGGCTTAGTCCAGCCGCATTGTCACAGGGAACAGACATCCATGTCTAGGTGAATTTATTGACTCAGATGAAAATGGAAAAATTACAATCTGTGTACCAATATTAGAAATCACAGACTTAGACAATACTTTATTAAATATTCCTCCCAAAAACATGCCCAAAAAGCCACATCAAGATTTTTGTCTACTGCGGTGCTCGATCAACGGTCATAGATAGCACACGAGAAGTTCTCTCTCTGTCTCTCTCTCTCCCCCTCTCTGTCTCTCCTGCTCGCTCTGAAGCTTACCCTGAATTTTGTTAAGACACGGTTATTTATAACCATGCGGGGTTCTTCAATGGATTTACGACAGCCTTAACTTGCAAGTAGTTATTGAGACCGTACACTCCCTTTTCTCTCCCAATTCCACTCATCTTGTAACCTCCGAAAGGAATTGCAGCATCAAAAACATGGTAGCAGTTAATACACACTGAACCAGCCTGCAATGCACGGGCTAAAGTGTTGGCGGTGTCAATATTCTGAGTGAAAACTCCAGCAGCGAGTCCATAACGAGATTTATTCGCCCTTCTGATCACCTCATCAAGATCCCTGTGTAGCAAGTACAATTTAGCCTCCAATCCTCAATATAAATACGTGATGAAGTGTGTGTGTGTGGCAGAGCGTACTTGAATTTTGAGATGGTCTGCACCGGGCCAAAGATTTCATCTTTTGCTATCAGCATGTTATCCTGATTTCAGAAAGATGAGACGGAAGATATGGTTTGAGTGACAATATGACATAATTTTCCGCAAAGACATTGACGTTCAAGCTTGACTACGCTATTCAAGGAGCAACAGCAATATTACCTGCACATTTGAAAAAACTGTAGGTTGAACGAAAAATCCTTTCGAGCCATATTGTTCACCTCCACATTCAAGAGTGGCTCCACTTTCAATACCAGACTTGATGTATGTGCGAATCTTCTCGAATTGCTTGATGTCAATCTGAGAATCCAGTCATTTCATACTTATTGAAGTAAGTACCTTTTCTTCTATAACAAGTGTAGTGCATTCATGCGAGTCCACTAAAAGTACAGAAACGGAAAGTGATACAAAATGGCCGAAGCTTTAACAGCTATACATAACGCTGGCTGAGGAACGGTATAATATTGAAAAACATGGTGGATGTGCTGTCCATCCAACACAGAACGGAGATAAAAAAAGTAAAGGGAGCTGTAAGAAGAAAAACCACCTGAGGACCCTGCTCCACTCCAGGCTTGAAAGGATCTCCAACAACACGTTTCATAGCCCGTGCCCTTGCTTTCTCCACAAATTCATCATACACGCTCTCGTGCACAAAAGTGCGAGAACCAGCAACACAGCATTGACCCTGCAGACAGAAGTTGCATTCATTTTGCACGGAACATGATAGTATGAAAAGATAGCCAAGATGTGGCAACTCCAAGTAATCGGAGTTGAATACATTTTAGGGATGCAAGTAACCGGAGCACAAACCTGGTTGAAGAAGAGGGCAAAATGTGCCAACTCCACAGCCTTATCAATGTCAGCATCCTCACAGACAATGAAAGGGGATTTTCCTCCCAGTTCTAAAGTCACTGGTTTTAGATTGCTTTTTGCAGCCAGATCAAGTACAGTTCTACCGGTTTCTGTTGATCCGGTGAACGCAAGCTGCAAGTGTAGCACATCCATGGTTTTAGCTTCGTGTCTTAAGTTTAGATATCATCATCAACAGTCTGAGAAAGCTCGCACATGAAAACACGGAATGCCAACAGAATGCATTTGGAGGCAATTGACCTTTTTTGAGTTGCTTTTTAACTTCGACATATGCACAAAGGGTAGTACAATCTCTCATTCGAAACCAACTTCCTTTGTAAGAGTACAGCAAAACAATTTACATGTACAAAGGCGATCACAGGCTAAGCAACTAATTAAAATCATAACTAGGATATAAGAAGACAAAAAGTACCTTGTTCACATCCATATGACTACAAAGAGCACTCCCAGCAGTCCGACCGAAGCCAGAGATAATGTTCAAGACACCCGGAGGAAGTCCAGCCTGATAGACAATTGTTGTGGGACATGGAAAATCATTGCATCAGTTAATGAAAAGGCATATCCACTTATTTCTTTCTTCAGTCACATCTAGAAACTTCGGAAGATAGTCTTAGTGGGTACAAGGAAAGAACCAATTTCCAAAGAGTTTCTGCTTATTATCTTAGGAAGGATCCTCCATTAGCTTACTGTTGCAGAAGGGCAAAACCAAGAACGGAAGAATATTTTCCTCATACAGCTATGCTGAATGCGATATGAAGTATCTTAATATGAATTTCTGGCCTAACCTAACCCCTGCCTTGATTGTCAGACAAGGGTGAGATTAAATCGAAATCAACATGAACACTCACTTCATGGAGTAACCTTGTCGCATACAGAGCAGAGAGTGGTGTCAGCTCGGCAGTCTTTAGCACCACTGTGTTGCCACATGCTAATGCAGGCCCGATCTTCCAAGCGAACATTAGCAGCGGAAAGTTCCATGGGATGATCTGCCCTGCCACACCGATAGGTTCATGCAGGGTTTGGACATGATACTTTCCATCTACTGGGACGGTGAGACCGTGGATTTTATCTGCCCAACCTACAAAATTTTCGGTATATGGTAATATAAATTGGCCGCAGGCTAAAAGATGAATCCTGATAGGAAACAAATAGGACTGATTTCGTTTAACTTACCAGCATAATAACGCATCAATCTTATGAAGCCGGGAATTTCATCTTCTGCGGCCTGTTTGTAGGGCTTTCCATTATCCCAAGTCTCAATTGCTGCGAGATCATCAATATGCTTCTCGAGTAGATCCGCAAACCGAAGAAGTATGCGCGACCTTTCCTAAGTCATAATGCATGAGTGGAGTTCCAATTCATTGCCTTTTCAAACATTAAATTACTCAGCATCATGAACGCAACCTGAAATGTTCTAATTGCATCCCAGAACATGCTTAATTACATTTGGTATGGAGATTAAAAAGTCGTCACTACATCTAGAGAGAAAGAGCTATATTTACATAGGCAGTCATCCTTGGCCATGGTCCCTCATCAAATGCCTTACGAGCAGCAGCAACCGCGCGGTTAACATCCTCTGCATCGCCCTCTGCGACATGGGTGATCACGTCTCCTGTCCTAGGATCAAGGGTGGGGAAAGTTTTTCCTGGGTGCAATTTTGGCAACGAATGAGAACAATTCCAGGAGAGCTGATGCAATCAAGAGGCATCACAAGAGACGGTGGTCCCGCACTTATGGAATGATGGAGAAGGCCAGACTAACCTGATGCAGCATCTACAAACTTCCCATTTATGAGAAGCTGAGTGTCGGTTATCTTAACAGACGGAGTGACTGGTTCGTCTACCACAGAAGAGCTGCTATACGAGCCAATGCCTCTTGTCCAGCCACGACTTCGGCCTGAAAATTGCACAAGCAAACACTAGCTCATGTCATAGATCACATCAATAATGCAATTCGGTCGTCATTTGTGAGAACTCCTTATGGACAGAGACTTCACAAACGCAAAAGACAGATAGAAGAAAGAGAGATTAAACGAGAATGAAAAGCTACCGATTGAACGCAGATGAGCAGACGAATATTGAGAGAGTAAAAGAAGCTTCCTGGCGGCCATTTGCGTAGAGCCAACCCTGTTTCTCACGCTTCTGTATGTCTCCTGTCAATATTGACGTAAAACAGCGTTCAGATAATCATGGGATCTTGTAGGCTTCACGTTGATCTTGTCAGTCTATTCGTGCATGGACATAGGGACAATTCTCGTTCAGCTGATAAGCACTGAAAAATCTCTACCGTAAAAAAAATCATTCATGTGTATGGGCTTACACCTGAGATTGCGGAAACGTAAGAGTTCTTCTCCCTCAATCTGGCGTTGCTCGTTGAAGATGAGATACAGGAATGAATTGAATTGAGGAGTGGACGTCTATTTATACATAAGCTACGATATTTACAACCGAGGATTTCCCATCGATCTGATGGTGAAAATTCAATGTCCCATGCATATAATAGGATCTCGAATGCCAAAGAAGGACAAAATCAAAATAGGATATGGAATTCTTATCTGCTAAAAGAGGCGGATGCAAGCTTGTAACTGCTGTCGAAAATGAGATAAGGATGGATCAAATAGGAATATAATCCAAATTTAAAATTTCCTACGCAGGGTAACATAGTTAGTGGATTGGATTTAGTGGATTGGATTTCTTTCGGAAAAACCTTCCCTCTAATGCTCTCTCCATTTGCGGAGCTCTTCTGTTTACTCCCGTAAGATCTGCCTTTAAAATGTCTGACGCAAAAACTTCTTTTCTTTTAAATAAAAAGAGCGCGTAGAATACTTCAACACATATGGCTAGAACTTGACTCTGACGCCATGTTAAAAAGTCCAACCAAAACTTTAGTAACAGGTGTATATGAAAAGTATATAAACCTCGTAAAGAAGCAATTCTAATACTCTCACATCATCAATGTCGTAATAAACTGTTTACTCTTTTTTCTTTTTTGTAGTTGCTGATTCCGTGGTTCTGTTATGCTGAAATGAGAACGAGTCGGCAATAATCACCAACTGATTGTCAGAGGTGGTCTCCTTTTGTGCATTTCGGGGTTATTATTTAGAGCACATCGGGAGAGAATTGAGTATAGAGATAGCTTTCTGTCTTATTTCATTAGTGCTAAGTACTTACCTATTTTTTCTTCTCCCGTTAATTTTGCAAAAAGACATGGCTTTGTCTCATCTGTTTTTGGTTTCCTTCGAACATACCAAAGCATTCTTTTCATATCCAAATTTTCTAGAGGTGGGGTGGGTTCTTCTGCCACTTCCCGTTCCGGTGATGAATTATTCTTGTTCTTATTTGTGTTGTTCTCTTGTTCAGGATATGACGTGCCCTCGGCAGTAACAGCACGAGCTTGAAATGCTTTCAGGCGGGTCGCCAGTTGCTGCGAGGATTCCTGGAAGAACCGCAGAGGAAATCCAAAAGTACAGGACTTTCAAGATATCCAACCACTTGAAGACTGAAAAAGATCATCTTCGTCGTCCTCTCTAATGCAGAATTACGTTAGATTGGGTGGAGTTCCATTCGTGTGGAGTGATAGGTTCACTTCTGGTGCATTTTTTCCGGACCTGCCATGATCTCACTTCGAATCTGCAGGATTACTGTCTTCGGCGAGTCCTGTCGAGACCAGAAATGAAGGAGCAACAGGGTGGGGAGCAGTAAAGACGCCTGTTTTTTGCACTTATCGACAGAGCAACGTCTTCCAACCTCCGACAATATGCAAATTTTCTAAAGCAGTTGGATTGGAAAGTTTTCTTGTTTTCTTTCCATTCATTGGATTTGGAAGTTAATAATGATAATTTTCTGAAGTAGTTAGATTGAAAGTTTTCTTTTTTTTTTCCTTTCCGTTTACTGGATATGGGGGTCAATAATGATAATTACCGTTCTTTTTCCGTGCGTGGTGCAAACTGTTTACTTGCATTCACATTGATATGGATTTTCTACCAAATAATGGAGATGATAGGATATGAAAGAGCTGGCTTTATTAATACAATTCATTAAACAGTGGATAGGATATGCCGAAAATATCTGAATTTCCTATCCCATCAAGATCTTGTCGGCTAGAAATAGCCCTTAAAAGTTCAAAGGCATATGTAATTCAGGTTACGTTCAACTCCGAAACTCTGCTAATTGTACTGGGTACCGAGGTCCAAATGCCTAACAAAACCTCTTCTCTCTCCTGATGATTTTTTGGGCAGAGAACGTCATGATTTCTGCACATAGATACTCAGCTTATCGGTAGTTTTCACCGGTGCATATTAATGCGCGCTCTACGGTAGAGGGGCGTCGCTGGCCTTTTACCGCCAAATCGTCATGAATGAGAGAAATGCTTCGCACATTTGTGGATTGGTGTAGATACCCCTGTCTTCAATTAAATTAAACCAAGGGTCTATCGGGTCAATCCATCGCCCAGAGGGCCAAATCTGGTTCTATACGCGACATCAAGAAACAAACCCATTTTGTCTTATTCAAACTTATACAAGACAGTACATACGATACGTTACATACGAACGACAATGCATACAGAACATTACATTGCCCAAAACCCTGTCTCTAGCTTTTCACAGGTTGAGTAGCTTTGCCTTCCTCGACATCAATCTTTTTCTCCAGAAACCGTTTCTTGCAGTCACAGAAATACACCATGAAGACCGACCACTTCACCACATTCCCCAAACACACTAGATAGACTTGCACAATCGTCGCAACAAATCCACTTTCTTCACTGTGCCCCACGAAATAGAGGCAAGACAGTCTCAGGGCAAGCCTCCAAATGAAGAACGCGAGCATAAGGGCAAATCCCTTTCTTCTACTCCCTCTGCTCAGATATGCAGCCACTCCTAATGCAATGTAACCATGCTTCTCTTCCAGTATTGAGATCACGACCCCCGTGTTCCATATAGCACTCCACTCCATATACTTCGCAAACAAGGCCACGAAGAGCACGCCAGGGATCACCCCGACAGGCCCCACAGACGGCCCAACTGGGTTAGATGCCAAGGAAACAAGTCCGAGCAAAGTGAGGCAAGAGAGCACAAGCGCGTACATGAAAGTGACCAGAGGCCCCCTGAAGCCAATCCTTTTAAAGGGTTGGACCAAAAATTCCCTCAGATTGGGCAAATTCTCTCCTCCGTAAATCGCAGACGCATTGTGAACGAACACGATAGTGTTGAGGAGGTCTAGTGGTATGACAATGACGAAGTACAGGGCACTCATCAAGACCACCTCCCGAGAGGCCTCTCCCACCCATCTCTTGAGGACGCTTTCGAGCCCCAAGAAAAAGCATCTCTGGATCCCAGGACTAGAGCTGCTAGCGATACACTCAAAAGCTCCATCAAACGTAAAGTGGGCAGTGTGGAGGAACGTCCGCTGGAGGAGTAACTCGTTCAACAGCAAGGAGCAGAACAGCGGGAAGGATGCGAGGAAGGCGAGGATCAAGAACCTGGGGCTGCCGGTGCAAATTCTCAGCGCTTCCCTGAGAATCCCGACGAACTCGAGCCTGTCCTTCGACATGATGCAGCTGGTGTCCATCATGTTCGGCTCTTGAATTTTCCTTGATCGGATGCAAGAACAAGGATGAGTGGTGGCCTCAGAAGGGGAAATTCGGGTTGGTGAGACGGAGACTTTGACTCTGGACGTTAGCCAAGTCAACTTCGTTGGCGCGCGGGAGACGGCAAAGCAAGTCTAGATGCAGGTGATCACGGATTGCCTTTCCTTATGTCGGGAGTGAGTGATGACATCAATACTCTTTTAAAAAAAAAAAAAAAATTGGGTTGCGGACTTGAATCTAGTTTGGCATTTTTAATGTTCTCCGAGGACAAGTGGCACATATGTACCCCGAAAATGATTAAAAACAAGAAGAAAAACTAACAAGGGCCAAAAAAGAAAAAAAAAAAATCGAATCGGATGAAGGGAGAGATATTAACTATGAACGTCAATGACATTTACTAATTACAAATAGGTCATTGGTTCCCATGATTCAAGGTCATTTATCGCTTCGACAAATTTACTAATTATTAATAGGTACACAATTTTTCAACATAAATATTCATAAATGAAGGTAAAAGAGTTTTTATTAAGGTGGAATCATTCATTGCCCTCAAGGAGCTACACAGATTTGTGGAAAGGCATAAATACCCTTGTCTCTAGTTAAATTAAATAAAGGGTCGAGTGGATTAGTTCATTGCCAGGAGGATCAAGCCCCATTTTAAATGTGAAATTCTTAGGCACTGAGACGGATATATTATGTCTTATTGATATTGATACGGAATGTATAATACCCACACCTAATTTCAAACCGACTACAATGCATACTGAACACTAAATCTTCCCCAAAACCCAACAATTTCTCTAGCTTTTCACAGGCGGATCAGCTTTGCCTTCTTCAACATCAGTCTTCTTCTTGAGAAACCGTTGCTTGCAGTCGCAGTAATACACCGTGAACACCGACCACTTCACCACATTCCCCAAACACATCAAGCAGACTTGCACAACTGTCGACGCGACAAGTCCACTTCCTCTACCATGCCGTGCGATATAGAGGCAAGACAATCTCAGGGCAAGCCTGCAAATGAAGAACACGAGCATGAGGGCAACTCCCTTTCTTCTGCTCCCTCTGCTCAGATATGCAGCCACTGCCAATGCAGTGTCCCCCTGCTTCTCTTCCAGTATGGAGATCACGATCCCCACGTTCCATATAACACTCCACTCCAGATACTTCGTGAACGAGGCCGCAAGGACCAGTGCACTGGCGAACCTACCCAGCCCGAAAGGCGAAAACAACCCACAGAGGTTACCCGATGCGAAGGACACAATCACCAGCAAAGTGAGGCAAGAGAGCACGAGCGAATACATGGAGGTGACCAGGGGCCCCCTGAAGCCAATCCTCTTCAGGGGCTGGATGAAAAATTGCCTCAGGTTCGGCGGATCCTCTCCCGCATAAATCGCAGACGCGTTGTGAACGACCATCATCGAGTTGAGGAGGTCCAGCGGGTTGGCGATGACCAAGTACAGGGCGCTCATCAAGACCAACCCTCGAGAGGCCTCTTCTACCCATCTCTTGAGGACTCTTGTCGGCCCCAGGACGTCGCATATGCCGAACCCAGGACTATCGCTGCTAGCACTGAACTCGGACGTTCCGTCAAACCCAAGGTGGGCAGCGTCGAGGAACGTCTGCTGGAGGAGGAACTCGTTCAGCAGCAAGGAGCAGAACAGCGGGAAGGACGACAGGAAGGCGAGGATCAGGAACCTGGGGCTGGCGGTGGGAATTCTCAGCACTTCCCTGAGGATCCCGACGAACCCGATGCAGCTGGTGTCCATGTTCGGTGCTTGAATTCTCTTGATCGGATGCAAGAACCAGGATGAAGAGTGGTTTCACTGGGGAGCTTGGGTTGGTGGGACGGAGACTTTGACTCTGGACTTTAGCCAAGTCAACTTTGCATTGATCAAGCTGAATTGACAAGATGATAGAAAATTGGATGCATCCATAGAAATTGCTCCCGACTTCTGATTCGGTTTACATCCAGGTGATTATGAATTACTTCACTATTTCAAGAACTAATGAAATATCGGTAATTTTTTTTATATAAAATTAACTACAAACATCGAGATTTTTTTTTTTTTTTGGGTAAAGAACATTTAGAAATTTTACTAACTACAAATAGGTCAATTTTTTTCCTCGATTCAGAATTATTTATCCCATTTTAAAATTGCTGATTGCTACTTCGTATATAATTTTTTCGGTCTAAAATTTACAAATGAAGGGGAAAGAGTTTTTCTTTTACGGTGGAAGAATTTTAAGTACAATGTACTCCTTTTTTTCATGCATCCCATGTCCATCAACCCCTAATTCAGATTTTCGGTCGATTTTCCTAATTGTAACAATGATCAATGATGATGGTTTCACTTATAAAAATCCTTTATAATTAAGTCCTAATTCATAACTTCTTTTAATTTGAAAAATCATTGCCATTCAGAATAATCCTAAATCTATTGCATTTGGCCAATTTAGTCCTAAACATTTTAATAATGTCATTTAATCCTAAACATTTTAAACTATCACCAATTTAATTTTAAACTTTTTGATCTGGTATCAATTCAGCATTTCCAACTAATTTTGAACGAATATTACTAATATAGACATTGGCCAGCTTATATGACACTATCGATTTGGTGTGATATTTTTTAACAATATTTTAATTTTTTTTTCCTTTTTAATTTTTTTGAATTTTTTCTTTCTTTTTTTCTCATTTCTTCTTCCTTTTGGCGGTAGCTGAGCCAACTAACCTAGCCTGCCATGGTGAGGCTGAGCCTCGATGAGGGTCGGCCACTGCCTAAAGGAAGAAGAAAGGGAGGAGAGAAAAAAAGAAAGAAAAAATAAATAAAATCGAAAAATTATTAAAATTGTTCACATTAACTTTGGCAATGTCACGTAAGTTGGCCAATGTCCACGTCAGCAATACCCAGTCAAAATTGGTAGAAATAATCGAATTAGCACTTTATTAAAATATTTATGACTAAATTAACACAATTAAAAGATTTAGGACTTAATTGACATCAATGTAATAGGTTTAAGACTTAACTGATACTTTTCCTGCCATGTGCAAAATTTTCTAAGAACTTTATCTGAACAATAATTTTGGTTAAATAAACCAGGAAATTAAATATATCTATCCCTACAAAGATAGGGATTTCTACAAATTGTGTAGTTGATATATCTATTGAATAATCCCAGACTTCCAACTTTCTAATTTGGTTGGTGGATTTTCTTAATTTTTCCCGACCACCATACACAAGGCCATAATTTAATTAATCCCTAAGGTTTTTATTAATCCCTAGGGTTGCGTTTGAAAATCCGAATTTGAGTTTGGATACAATAACAAATTATTTTATTCGATATTTGGCTTTGTTAACTGGACAAGATATATTTGGATAAAATGTCATATAAGAAATCCAGGGTAAATGGTGGGATAAACTAGGATTGGATAAAAAGAAATCAAAACACTTACAAACTGTCATATTCGAGCAATGAAGTGATGGAGTGATCCCTGCATCAAACATCAATGACGAGCCCACCATTTTTGTTCTCAACTTGCTCATATTTGCGTTGGACTATTACAATTCCGAACCTCCACGCGGTTTGATTGCTCGAAATGGAGAATCCATCAAAATCAACTTTTTTACTGGCCCCTCCTCCTCCACTAGGTCCAATGGACCGTTGACCGTAAGGACCATATGGCCAATCTCTTTTGACAATTTGTCGCTATTAGTTTCTCCTAATTCAACCTTGTCATCTGATCCAGTAGTTTTTCTCGATTCAACCTCGTCATCTAATCCTTCTTGGGTGGTGGAACATTCATCTTTCATCTCAAAGTTATTTTTCCTCAAATACACCACGCACTTTTATTTCATTATCAGCCCGATGGGGAACACTTCACACATTTGTGGAAAGGCGTAGAGAAGGGGTCGGGACGGATCAATCCATCGGCTGAACGGTCAAACCCGCTTGTCTTATACAGGATAGATAGTACATACACTACGTTGCATACAGACAACAATGCATACAGAACATCACATTTTGCTCAAAACCCAGTCTCTAGCTTTTCACAAGTTGAGCAGCTTTGCCTTCTTTGACGTCAATCTTTTTCTCGAGAAACCGTTTCTTGCAGTCACAGAAATACACCATGAAGACCGACCACTTCACCACATTCCCCAAACACACTAGAGAGACCTGCATAATCGTCGCGACAAGTCCACTTCCTTTACCGTGCCACGCGAAATAGAGGCAAGACAATCTCAGGGCAAGCCTCTAAATGAAGAACACGAGCATAAGGGCGAATCCCTTTCTTCTGCTCCCTCTGCTCAGATATGCGGCCACTCCTAGTGCAATGTCACCATGCTTCTCTTCCAGTATTGAGATCACGCACCCCACGTTCCATATAGCACTCCACTCCATGTACTTCTTGAATAAGGCCACGAAGAGCACGCCAGAGAGTACTTTGGAGAACCCAGCTGGCCCAAAGTATGATGACGACCCATAGAGATTCGATGCCAAGGAAAGAAGTCCAAGCAAGGATAAGGCAACAGAGCAGAAACGCGTACATGGAAGTGACTGAAGGCCCCCTGAAACCAACCTTTTTCCAGGGTCGGAGGAAGCATTCCCTCAGATTCGGCTAATTCTCTCCTCCTCATCTCGCGGATGCACTGTGAACGACCAGTGCAGTGTTGAGGAGGTCTAGTGGGTTGACAATGACCAAGTAGAGGGCGCTCATCAAGGCCAACCCTTAAGAGGCCTCTTCGGCCCATCTCTTGAGGACGCTTATGGGCCCCAAGATATAGCATATCTTGAGCCCACGACTATCGCTGCCAGTGCTACGTTCATTCCATCAAACGCGATGTCTGGGCAGTGTCGAGGGACGTCTGCTGGAGGAGAAACTCGTTCAACAGCAAAGAGCAGAACAGTGGGAAGGATGAGAGGAAGGCGAGGATCAAGAAGCTGGGGCTGGTGGTGGAAATTCTCAGCGCTTCCCTGAAGAATTCCGACGAATCCGAACCTGTCCTTCGCCAGGATGCGGCTGGTGTCCATGTTTCAGTTCTTGAAATTTCTCGATCTGATGCAAGAACAAAAATTAGAGGTGGTTTCGTAGGGAATTTGGGATGGTGAGGATGAGAGTTTGGACTTGAGCAAGCCATGTCAACTATGTTGCGCTGTAGAAGTTAGAACAGCAAAGCAAAGTCTTATAAAAATCGCTAATTACTAGTGTGCACAGAATTCTTCAATATAAAAACGAAAAATTTCAAATAAGGGATGGAAGTAAATCTGTTTTTTCGAAAAAGAGTTAGAAGTGAATATTGCCTCAAATTATAGCTTAAAGTGACCATTTGATCTCATATTAGGGTCTAAGCTCACCCACCAGTAAGCACATACTTATTTGAGCAACATAAGCAGTGACTTTTTTGTCCATTGACATTCTTTTTTCTTTTTTTTTTTAATAATAATTTCATTATTCATCTTCTTGAGCTTGGAGGGAAATTGCAGGTCTCAAACTCTCCTCATTTTCACCAACAAGACGAGCTAGTGAGGACCCATTTCGAGTTCCCACTGGGATCAAACGACAAGGCAAACGGCACACATCGCAAAAACAGTTGATAACATTTGAGACCAAAATTGATAAAGTTGTATGGAGATGCTTTTTCTCTGTGCCTAAATACGGAGGCAGAGACATAATCTCAAGAGCTCTCACTACCCTATCGGGGCGAAAACTCCAACCCATCATATAATGAAGAGCCAGCAAGCACGCCATTTCAAGTTGAGAAGCCAACGTACATGAATTCACGGAAAATCGGTGAGAGATCCATGTTGGAGGAAAAGATTGGCTTCTTAGATTTTGTCAAACCAAGAGCAATTGTCATATTAATCACCTTCTCGCTCAAATTGTAATCAATTCATGCTTGAATCACCTTGTCAATCTTCAAATTCAAATCTAGCTTAGTCGAGTCATCATTAGCGACATAATAGGCGATCGGAGCAAAAGCGTTCAATACCAAGTTGTCGATGTCAATCGTGGCTTGGTTGCCGTTGATGTTGCCAAACTCAAAGTCCTGAATAGTTTTGACCTCGATGGCAAAGAGGTGGTTGAAGAATTGAAGTCGCTCGCATTGAGGAGGCCTAGGTATTAGTTGGGCAGGGGGTCGGAGGCCCACGGCAGTGAAGACGGCAAAACAAAGGTGGTGGCCATTGAGCTTCGAGGACGACAGCGAAGACGAAGGAGGTGGAGGAGGACACGTCGTCGTCCGGAGAGTTCTTCAACCGAAGCGGGAGTAGTAACATGCATGGCCCATTAAAGTGATTCGTCTCGTTGGTGAGCTTGAGGATGCCACTGTCATCAAAGGAGGAGAAAAAGGTGAGCTTAAGACCTGCACTTTTCTCCAATCACAGGCACAAAGAAGATGCACAATGAAAAGATCAAAAAAAGAAAAGAAAAGAAATGTCTCTGTATGGTGATGCCCCTGGCTGTGTTGTCGGAATAAGCATGTGCTCCTCGGCCAATCAGTTCAAACCCATACTTAAGACTATATAGACATTTCAAGTCTTCGCTTTGAACTCTTTTTTGAAAAAACTTATTTATTTCATTTTGAATACTTATTTGAAATTTTTGAAATTTTCTCATATAAATATTCAATTGAAGATGAAAGACTCTTTTTGCAATGGAAAATTTTTATGTAGTGTACGAGTTTTTCTTATATAGTATACCACTGATTTGGAATGCGGTCAATTTTTCTAACCGCAATTATCAATCAATGATCATGGAGATGGATTGCGTAAAAAAATCACAATTACACAAATTATGTACCATACAAAGTGCCCTTATGATTATCCCGTCACCCTTTTTACATGGAAAATTCACTTGCCATTAGAAGAAGTTTCTTACGACTTTATGGAGACAACAAATTTTCATCAAATAAAGCAGAAATGTAAATATATCTAGACCCCTAATAATTGCTAGATATCATTCAGTTCAATTAGGTACTGAATAATCTCGAGCTTCCTTAACCATTAGGTTCGCCCCAGTGGCCATTCTTCAAACTTAGAATAGGGAGGTGAGGGTTCAAATCTCCACCTTCTCGGTGGGGATTGACGGGTGGGGACGATTTCATTTCGTGGGTTTCGACCCGCATGGAGGCGGGACAAAGTCCGAGACCCGCATGGAGGCAGACAAAAGTACGAGTAAGTTAAAGTAGGATTAGAGTAGAGATCCAGGCAAAAAAAAAAAAAAATTCGGCCTTTGAGATTTTTTTTTTTTTTTTTTTTGGTCGTATATTTATAATTTATTTCTAATTCGGTCGGTGGGAATTTCCTTAATTTTTCTCCAAGATCGACATGAAGCCATAATTTAATTTAATTTAATTGGGATCCCCAGATCTCTCCGCAAGGAAAGCGCCAACGGACCTCTCCTGCATGGAAATGAAACCTCGTCATGGACACCTGGCGACCGGAATTCCCGGTGGCCCGTAACCGATCTTTCCGTTACCCCGCATCCCCTCCCTCCATTAATATCCAAAAACAAAACCACCGCAAAAAAAAAGAGAAGAAGACGAAGGAGGAGGAGAAGGAGGAACCAGAGGTTGCAGCATCTCTCTCTCTCTCTCTCTTCCGTCCGCCGTCGCTCTGCAGATCCCTCCGCCGGAGAGAGCCCCCGATCCGCCGCCCCCCCATCGCTCTTCGTCCCGGGTTTCGCGGATCTATCCCATGTCCTCCTTGCGTTCCCTCGAGGTGTCCCCTCGGCGGGACCGCGAGCCCGGCGACGACGCCGTGGACGCCGCCTTCGCCAAGCGGGGCTGCTGCTTCTGGGTGCCGTTCCTGGGCGCCTCGCCCTCCTCCTCGGACGACGAGGAGGACCGGCCGGCGAGGGGCGTCGCCGCGGCGGCCGCGGGGACGAACTGGTGGGAGCGGGTCGGGGACATGCCGGACGACCCGTGGTGGGCGCGGGGGTGGCACCGGGTGCGGGAGTGGTCGGAGCTGGTGGCGGGGCCGAGGTGGAAGACGTTCATCCGGCGGTTCAACAAGGACCGGTTCGGCCGGAACTCGCAGTTCCGGTACGACCCGCTGAGCTACGCGCTGAACTTCGACGAGGGCCCCGGGCAGAACGGGCGCCCGCTGTTCGGGGAGGACGTCGTCCGCCGGGACTTCTCGTCGAGGTACGCCTCGATCCCGGCGCCGTGCAAGTCCTCCATGGACCTCGGGAACCACAGCGGCCCCCTGTTCACGTGACGCCCGCCGCCGCGCTCCTGGATGTACAGATCAGACAGAGACGGAAAACCGTTGCGCCGCCGTCCGAAGGCCGCGTTCGTGGGGGCCAATCTTCGCGGCGGGGATCGCCGTCGCCGTCGCCGTCGCCGTCGCCGTCGCCGTCGCCGGAGGAGAGATGTGGAGCTACGCTCGACGGGTTCGGTTTTGGCCTCCGACGGAAGGGAAAGCCTAGCCGGTGTCGTGCGTGGGTTGACATTCTTGATTGGTCGAGGTGATGCGTGTTGTGGGTTTGATGGAATAATTGACTTGTCGTTGTCTGGGAGTTCTGTTAGGGTTTGGAAGGCGTTTGACACAATACGAGGTTGTATAGAAATAAACTGTCTACTTTTTACTATACATTCAGAGGAATCTCTTCAATGGTTTTTGTTCATTCATCGATTGCATGGCGTTCTAAATCCTTCTATCTAGCATCAAAGTACTCGCCTTTGTTTCGATTTCTCTTCTCTCGCCTATGGGTCTCGATCCCGACAGAATCAGCCCCGAGGCTCCTCTTTACTCAATTCGTTCTGACCATCCGTTATCGGAGTCCAGATAAATTGTGCAATGATAAATTCGCACGAAGGCAAGAGGAGTTGGACTGTTATGATTGTCGTTGTGGTTATGTTTGGTTAATAGTCAATGGAATCCAGTGGAAATCACATAATCTGGTATTACGTCATTTGGTCTTTTTGAAGGGCTGTAGGAACATTTCATTGGAATTTTCAAGTGGGAATTTATTAGGAGAGAATAACTTCGGCCATAATTTGATTAAGGATGGTTGATTCTTCGAGAGCAGATTTCGATTGTTTCTTCCGGGGTTCTGTGGCTTCTTGAATCAGCAAGTAACTATTCCGTAGTTCTCCGCGTCGGTGATGTGCGTGGGACATGCACAAAACTGAATAGTCCATTTCTTGTGTGAGAATCCTTGACATTTCATCATTTATGTATTGTGTGAGTTCAGGGAAGTCGACAGGGCTTTGGCTCATAAACTTGGAGAAAATTTCATCTCCTTCTAAATCATTGAGTTCTCGTCAAAATATAGATCATCTTCCTTCTCGACATGATTCATGTTTTTATCCATCTTTACGGAACTATTTACACGTAGATAGCACAAAAACACCAGCTAATTCTTCTAGATCCAAACCCTAAAGCATGTACAAAAATGTGATGTTTGAATAAATGAAAAGCCAAAAGCCATCACCAGATGATTAGATCCAACAAGTGAAGTTTTCAAAACGAGCGTAAAATCTGAAAGTTCAAGCTTTTATATACTTGAATGTAAGTTAGAAGGGAACTTGAAAAAAAAATGAAAGTCAAGAAAATGCTAGAACACGAAAATGAAATCCCCACTTGAGTTTATAAAGAGGACTAATTTAAATGAACAGATTCGGCTTTATATTTAATTTGAGAACTGTGACAAATTACTCATATTCTCAAAAATAGATGTGCATGAATCTTCTTTTAATAATAGAAAATGTTCTTTGTCATGAGATTTGGGATTCTTGTAATGCGAAAATTAGTTCGGAAGTACACGTAATATAAATGTCTTGATTCGAGAGAATTAACACAAAAAGATTGTTGTCTACGACAAAACGAAGCTTGTTTTTTTCTTCTAACGGGCCCGCATCCGACAATCCGGTGAGTCGACCGGCCCGCTCATAGCTCGAACGGGCCGGTCCCGGTTTCTTATTCCGGGCAAGGCGGGCGGGTCCGGAGACAGCAACGGCGCGGCCCGGCCTGACCTCCACCAACGAGCTCGGTCGAAGCCCGTCAAAGGCCCGCGCGGCCCGCCGGACCGACCGACCATCTCCCCTCCCCTGCCCTCTCCGGCGTCTTCATCGTCAACCTCCGTATAAAAGCCGAACAACTCGAAAACTCGGAGGCAAAGAAACCGGAAAATGGGGGTCCACGGTCTCTGGGAACTCCTCGCTCCCGTCGGTCGCCGCGTCTCCGTCGAGACCCTCGCCGGGAAGAAGCTCGCCATCGGTGCTTCCCCTCTCCCCTTCCTCGCTCGCCGGGATCGCTTTTTTCTCAACCCTCGCACCGCGCCTAATCGAGTTCCTGATTTTCGCTTTGCGCTGCTGCTGCTGCTGCAGATGCCAGCATCTGGATGGTGCAGTTCATGAAGGCGATGCGGGACGACAGGGGGGAGATGGTCCGCAACGCGCACCTGCTCGGCTTCTTCCGCCGCATCTGCAAGCTCCTGTTCCTCAGGACGAAGCCCGTGTTCGTCTTCGACGGCGGCACGCCCGCGCTCAAGAGGCGCACCGTCGTCGCGCGCCGGCGGCAGCGCGAGAACGCGCAGGCGAAAATCCGGAAGACCGCCGAGAAGCTGCTTCTCAACCACGTGAGTGGATTTTAGCGCCTTGCGGAGTGGTCCCGTTTTGATTCTTGCGAATTTTTTTAGTGCTATGTGGTGGAGTGGAGTGTTTAAGCAATGGGGTTCGGTCACGTCTACCAAATTGAGATGCTCCGTTGCATGAACTTAGAAATTAGTGAGTTTGGCTTTCGGACGATGGAAAGTGATCAACTTACGTCTTCATTTGATATTGCTGTGTCAGAATTTCCATACCCTTAATTTCCTTAATAACCACTGATCGAGCTTGGAGGCCAAAGAATTAACTTTTCCTTGAGGGAGAGTATTGATGTAATAAACTTGTGTATTGCGCTTTTAGGTGGTTCGATAGTAATGTCACATCATTTCGGTATCTAGGGTCTTCAGGGGTTTTATAATTATGATACTTTCCAATTACCTTGAGAGTTTAGTTTACTCACGCTCAATCCAAACCAAATATAGCAATCATCCATCTCGAATTAGTTTAGTGTGAATGTGATCTAAAAAGCTGTGCATGGCTTCTTTTCCTTGAGGCCTTGATTGTTTAGGGCCTCTAGTTTCTCTCTGCCGTGCTGCACGGCACCATTTAGGGATCTCATGCCATGGAAATGTTCTTGCATGAATCTTGTTCCCCTTTTACTGTCGCAGCTTAAGACTATGAGGCTAAAAGAATTGGCAGAAGATATAGAGAGGCAAAAACAAATGAGTGATGCCAAGGGTAAGAAGGTTTTATCTGACCAAACTGGTACAATGGGAAATTCTCACCATGCTGATTGTGAGGTTGCAAGCGGTCATGACCAGGAAAAGCTAGATGAAATGTGGGGTTTGCTCTAAGCATTTTACGATCCTCTTCTCTTGCTTCATTGATTGGTTCACTTGGTTGATTGTCGTAATGATTTTGTTTAGGTTGGCAGCATCTATTGCAGCAGAGGAAGAGCAGAGATATGCTAAAATCGCATCGACATCTCAAACTATGATTTCTTCTGATGAAGATAATGAAGATGAAGAGATAATTCTGGTAAGTTTTATTTGCTGGAATTTTCTTGCTTCTCGTGTTTCTATCGAGATGCCACCTACCGTTGGCTAACCTAGGTTTAAAGCTGCTATGGTGTATTCTAGCTTTGTAATTCAGTTTCAATACTTCTGTTTTGCATGGGATTATTGGTGCCCAACATGGACTTCCCCCTCTCCTGCCTTAGTCCCTGTTGATGCCACTTCATCTAAGTTGAAGATGTAAAACTGATATGCTCTCTTGATCGTTTCGTAGCCTGACATGATTGAAAAAATTGATCCAGCGGTACTAGAGGCGTTGCCACCTGAGCTGCGAGTCCAGGTATATACTGTTCTCTATCCTACAGTCTTTTTAGCATTATTATTACCCTAAGTTACCGCTCATGCTGGTTGTTAACTTTTCATTTATTCACATGCAGATGGGAGAGAGGCTGGAAGGTGCTGATAGTCAACACCACTTAGAAGCTGAAAAAGTTTGCTATTTTGATGCATTTCATCTGTTATTGTGGAATACTAGTAATTTGCCAATATAATGGTGTTGCTAATTTCACCTCCTATTGTATTATTGTTCAGGAGGAGTTATCAGGTCAAAATCACAGTGTCAAAAGGGATCGAAATGATCTAAATTCAACTCACCATGATCAGGGGAAGCTTGATGAAATGTAGTTTGCTCGCCCATTCTATTCTGTATGATGTATTCTTTGTTGAGTTTTCGCTAAATGTTGTCTTGGATTAGGCTGGCAGCATCCATTATGGCAGAAGAAGGTGAGGTAGCACATATCGCGTCAACCTCTGTGCCTCAGATATTTTGTGAGGAGGAAGATAACGATACAGATGAAGAGATGATTGTGGTAAGTGAGAATACAACAATGTTGGAGGTTACATATAAATGTATGTCTGATATCAACCGAACACTGTCATGAAAGTAGGTAAAATAGATGTCACTTTGTAAACAGAATGGCTCTTGAGAATGGCATATGGACATTGAGATCTTCAAAATGCCTTTGTTGTGTGACACTTTTGTTATTGAAAAGCAGCACATGTCCAAACGCTTGCTTTGTGTGTGTATATAAATACCTTTCTCAGGAAGAAGGAAAGAAAATGAAATTTGCTGGCAGGAATTTGCAGTCTTTACTGTCTTATGCTAGATGCAATAGTCTAATAGGTTTCACGTAGACAACCTCACTATTTCAAAAAGATTTGTTGTTACTATTGTTGTTGTACGTAAGGCAGAAACATTCTCATCAGCTGTTCATTTATCTTCTAGCCGGAAGTGCATGGGAATGTTGATCGTGATGTATTAAATTCTTTGCCTCTGTCAGTGCGGCTCGATCTTTTGGCTCAGGTTAGAAAATTCATTTCTCATGGATCTTTTTCAGTCTTGGTAGGGATTTTCAGCTTCATGTTCCCATTCGTAGATTCTTAAGGTCTTTGGCTGTTTTTTTAACAGATGAAGGAGCGACAAATGGCAGAAAACCGACAGAAGTATCAGAAAGTTAAAAAGGTCAGTTCTTATGTTTTTTAGAGAATACGAAAGAAAGCACATGTCACAGATTTCTGCTGCTGTGACAGTTTTGCTTGAAGCTGCATGGCTGGTCCATCCAGTGTCTTCTACTTTTGTTTCCATTTTGTTAGAATAATTAAATATTAAACCACGCATTCATCTAAAAGCTAAAGCTATTAGAACAGTTGATAGTAGTCTCACCAAATCTCATATGGTGTCAGAGCTGGAGTCCTGAATTGAAATCTTTCCAGATCCCATTTGCCTCCCCAATTAACTATTTTACCCTTAGTACCAGGCAAAAAGATTGGATTAAGCGTGAGGGGGAGTATTAGAATAATTAACTATTAAACCACACATTCATCTAACAACTTAGGTTTTAGAATAGTTGGTAGTGGTCCCACCAAAATCTCACACATATCATATGTGTATATTTTGAAAATGATACATATGAATGTTTCTTAGAAGTTATGTGTATCTTTTGATAATTAGTGGAGGCCAAACTCAGCACTACATGATGCATCCTCCCTCATGAATTAAGACAGCACCCAGTCACAATGCTTTGTATGACTGGCAATCCTAGAACACGCGAAGCCACTAGTATATAGGCGGCCATTTATTTCTAAAATACTGATTATAGTGGGTTGTGAGCTATGATCCATCAATGTTTGACATCTAGCAGAATGAATGGTGCATATTTTTGAATTTTATGTGCATCACATTGCCGGTATGATGACTTTTGACAAGTTGAATGAACTTATGATTGATGTTTCCAGTCCTTATAAATTTGTTTCAGGATGAGAAGTATTTGCTCAGGAAAAAGTAGCATGCATTTTAGATCAGTAATTGGGTGGGGTCATGGTGTGCTATTATTTTTTAACATCCTTGAAGAGATAGCATTAAGTCAGAAATCTGCTGTTGTCAAATGAATATAATAGTGACTGCAGTGATTTCAGATGAAGATGGTCACTCAGGAAATATGGTTATTTATGTATTTTCGACTTAAAATTGGTCCTTATGTAATGTTGTAGTTCTCACCATGTCTCTCTCTTGAATATACCACATATTAAAATGGCATATGCCAGTTGCCTCTACCTTCTTAGATCAAAAGTTATCCAGGACCCTGGTTTTTCTGCTACACAATCAAAACTTAATACGGTGTACCTACCTGAGTATGGAAAAATAATTTGGGAATGAGACTTATTAAATATGCTCTCATATTAATTTGTTGTTGAGATTAAAAGGAAGTTGTCATCTCAGCAGAATTGTAAGAGTGTCGATACTTTAGTGCAGGCTCCTGAAAAGTTTTCTGAGCTACAAATACAGTCCTATCTAAAAGCTGTTGCTCTTCGCCGGGAGATTAATCAAGTGCAAAAAGCGGCTGTTGGAAATGGAGTCGATGGAGTACGAACCGCAAGGATCGCCTCAGAAGCCAATAGAGAATTTATATTCTCTTCATCCTTCAGTGGGAATAAAGAGTAAGTATTCAGCTTTTGGTAACACTCAACTGTTTATTGCGACTCACCTCTGATATTTCTTGATGTTTGTCTATTGTCATTGAATCTCTCAGAATGCTTACATCTGCTGAAGCACAGAGAAATAAAAGTAGAGAACACCAGACCAGGATGGATAATCCTTCCTCCATTTCTGATAGTGGAGTCTCATCTAATGATAATACCAACGCAGTGAAAGACTCAGTTCCTAACAAATCCAGAATGCTTACATCTGCTGAAGCACAGAGAAATAAAAGTAGAGAACACCAGACCAGGATGGATAATCCTTCCTCCATTTCTGATAGTGGAGTCTCATCTAATGATAATACCAATGCAGTGAAAGACTTGGTTCCTAACAAATCCAAAATTAGCTTCAAAGATGGCGTTGAAACTTTTTTTGATGAGAGGGGGCGCATTAGAGTCAGTCGAGTAAGGGCTATGGGAATCCGTATGACCCGTGACTTGCAGAGGAACTTGGATATGATGAAAGAAATTGAGCAGGACCAGACACATATCAATACCCATTCAAGTAGTGCGCTAAACACTGAGTCTGGAGTAGAAAGCAATGTTGGTATTGTAAGAAGTGATCTTTTGGCTGAAACTGCAAGAAATGATGTTGCTAGAATTGCTGATTTGAATGAGAGTGGTGACCAGTCTATGTTTGGGGATGGTAATTCAATACAAATATCATTCGAAGAGGATGGTGAAAGCAAGACTTTGGACGGTGATGATCAATTATTTATTCAGTTAGTAGCAGGAGATTCAGCAACCTTATCTTCCCCTGGAAAAATTACATCAAGGACACAGTATTCTGGTGCCTTTTCAGATCTTGAGTGTCATGGGCAGAAAGGTGAGAGCTTTTCCCATGATGACCGAGTTGAAATCGAGCCTCTTGAACAGGGGAAAATTAGTGATGAGAGCGAGGTGGAATGGGAGGAAGGCTTTTCTGACATTTCAAAGGACGCCTCTACTTGCCCTGTCGAGTCCAGTCAGCCTGTCTCGAGAGGTTATCTCGAGGAAGATGCTGATCTGCAGGAGGCAATTAGGAGAAGTCTTGAGGATCAGAGATCAAATGAGACACCACAAATGGATCATGAGAGTGAAACTGATGGAGAAAAGAGTCATGAAGATACTATGCTCCGTGATTTAGAGAACCATACGGCAAAGCAAACTTTCGCAACTGGATATGCCTCTAAAGAATCAGTAAGAGAAAAAACATTAGTGAAGGGTTCTATAAATCCTGGTAGTCCTGATGCGGGTTGCAGTTTGCAGGTGGTTGATTCTTTAGAAAATGAAGGAGAATTTTCAAATTCATGTAATTTGGATAAAGTGGGGATGCCAATCAAAGAAGCTGATGAAACATTTCAAAGTTCTGGGGTTGCACCGTCAGGGCACGAAAAGCCTCTGAGGAAGTTGGCTTCTCTAGAAATAGAGAGGAATCTGAGTGCAGGTGAGCCATTGGATATTTCTGGTGCAAGTTGTGTGTTATCTGCTCCCAAGGATGGGTATTCAAGGGAACTATGCATGGATGATGAAATATGTGCTGAAACATCTGGTAATGGTAGAATTAAAGATGAGAAGAAAAATTCTGAGGCTGTACAAGCATCTCCCTATGCTGAGGAAACTAAGCTTTCATCTGATGCTTTGCATTCATTGAGAAGAGAATCAACATGTGATGTTGTTGAGGTTCATAGCAATCACGACGATAATTCCTCTGGACGGTTGCCAAATGTTGAGAGATTTGCATTTAAGGATAACGAAAATGTGCAGTTGGAATTTGCGAGGGCAAATTTGGAAGAGGAAATGCGGACACTGGGTCGAGAAAGTATGAAGCTAGGGGACATGCAGAAAAAGCTAGAACGCAATGCTGAGTCTGTTAGTAGCGAAATGTTTGCAGAGTGTCAGGTATGCACCAAGTTTTGGGTTTTGCTTTTGAATTTTGCGTCTGGTCATAGTTGCAATTGACAGAATGTTGAACAATAATGGCTCTTTCACTTGATGTAGTGGTTACTTATATCCTGCATGACTTCTAGGTCATAGTATTGGGAGCAAACTGTCCTCTGAGAAACTCAAGCTTATAGGGCACTATGAGGCCCGTTCATATGCTCAATTTTGATTGTGCGCAATTATTGGAATGATTGTATGATGACCGATTGGAAAGTTCAACCCCTCATACCCATCGGTAGCACTCTTACTAGAATGAATATACATTGATGTAATGTCAAGTTTAGCTTTCCATCCTAAATGGCCAGTGTGGTCCAGTGATATGTTTACAGGTGTCGTACTTCGCGTGCAAAAAATCACCGGATGCTTCTTAAAAAGTATCCTCATTAAAGTCTTCAATTTTGTTAGTAATAGCTGCGACTGGTGTACATCCAATCTCATTCTCGCATTTCCAATGCCTCCCTCCTTCACCCCCCCCTCTTCCCCCTCTCTCTCTCTCTCTCTCTCTGTGGGGGCTGCCCCTGTGGTGGTTGTGATTTTACTGTTTCGCATTATCAATCTTCATTATCGTAAATCACAGGAACACATAAGTTTGGTTTCTTGGAGCCAAAATGCACTTGGAAATTGGCTAGGAAACTTGAGATGTTGATGTAATTATTAATTATTTAGCTAATTTGTAACGTCCACAACTTTGATTACTTTATGTGATTGGTTTTTGTTGTTCAATAGTAGTTTTATTAAAATTTACTCGATCACTCTTAGAATGACTTTCTATCGATGATGATAATAGAAACTTCATTTACATTCTGTCTCCTCCATGACCTATGTTTTAGATCTGCCATTGAGTGTAGGTAAGAAGGGAATGCCCTCTATTGTAGCAAGTTTTGCATGTTAATTGCAGAATAAGTGAATGCCATGGAGTTGTTACAGTGCTTCTCTCAGTCTTTTTTCTTAAGGAACTGTTCTTCTTTTATGTATGCGTCCCTCGTGTTTTGGGATAAGTGGATAGCAATTACTGGAAAAGATGTGTCGTCTAATGCAGGGCAGATGTTTTTCTATGCAGGAGCTGTTGCAAATGTTTGGATTGCCATACATCATTGCACCTATGGAGGCAGAAGCTCAATGTGCTTACCTGGAACTGGCAGACATAGTCGATGGTGTAGTTACTGATGATTCTGATGTGTTCTTGTTTGGCTCACAAAGTGTCTATAAGAATATATTTGATGATCGCAAGTATGTGGAGACATACTTCATGAAGGTTTGGATCTTGCAGTTGCTAGCATTGAGTTAGATCTTTTTGTAGTTCTATTTCTATCAAACTATGTAATCTCATAGAAAAATTAGTTTGGGATATAGCCAGTTTATCCTTGAATAGGTCTTGTTCGATTTTCTCAACAGATTGTATGGTTTGCTCTGTAGCTTACATTGTTGTTCATTTTTCTAGGACATAGAGAAGGAGCTTGGTCTTTCCAGAGATAAATTGATATGTATGGCATTGCTCCTTGGGAGTGATTATACTGAAGGTGTTAGGTAATTCCATTCCAGATTTTCGTTCTTAATCCTTTGGGTGCTATTCACGCATCCTTTGAAGAGTTTGGCACTTCATTGTCTTTAGGTTTGCTGATATTATATTGTGTATTCATAAGATATTGAGATTTGTTTTTCTGCTTTTTAAATCATCATGTATGTTTGTTTTCTGTTCTTGGGTGCAACTGAGTTTCCGTATCCTTATAATACTTGGTGAGTGCTTTTGTCAGTTTGACTTTATTCGGATGTGTTTTACTGCAGTGGAATTGGCATTGTTAATGCCATTGAAGTTGTGAATGCATTTCCTGAGGCAGATGGTCTTCAAAAATTCCGTGAGTGGGTTGAATCACCAGATCCAACCATTCTTGGGAAGGTTGATGTTCCTGAAGGATCCACTGTGGGGAGGAGAGGGTCAAAAACTAGCAATAATGGCATCAACAGTCCAGAAGGTGCTCAAAGTGGACCACCTTCACTGGAGCAGAATATGTCCCCATCTTATGAGCAAAGAAATTCTTCTGATAAAATCCAAGAGATGAAGCAGCAATTCATGGAGAAGCATGTAACTTCCTTTTATATCCCTTGGGTCTATTCATTTTTCAGTTTTCATTGGTTTTAAAGTGTTATTTTTCTATGATTCTTATGATTGTCAAATGAACCATATGTTGTCTTATGTAGAGAAAAGTTAGCAAAAACTGGCATATTCCTTCTACTTTTCCAAGTGAAGCCGTAATCTCTGCATATTCGACTCCCCAAGTGGACAAGTCAACTGAGCCTTTCTCATGGGGCAAGCCAGATCATTTTCTTCTTCGCAAGTGAGTCTTTTGATATGTGGTTGAATTTTAGAATGAGATAGCTTCCTGACATTTAAGAGGAAAGTGAAGTAGAAATGAAAAGATCGTGTTTCTTTCCATTTTTCGTCTCGTTTTAAGGAGTTATATCTTCGCACTTTTCATCTTGTTTTAGGGAGTTATATCTTTAACTGATTACAAATTTGCCACCATCTTGACTATTTCAAATTGGAATGCATTCCTGCAATGTCCCTGATCTGTGGCAGATTATGTTGGGAGAAGTTTGGATGGGCTACCCAGAAGGCGGATGAATTGTTAGTGCCAGTCTTAAATGAATACAACAAGCATGAGGTTGGCATCTCCTACCATGCCCCCCCCTCTCTCTCTCTCTCTCTCTCTCTCTCTCATTGCATCCGACCTCTCGGCTGCAAACTACATACATGTGTCCCATCCCTGCCCACAATCTTTTTCCCCATACGAAGGAGATGAGTCTCCCTTATATTTTCGTGGACCATTTGTTAGCTCAACAGTTTTACCCATCTTACCTTTCTGATCAGAATTGCTGAACTTTTTCTTTTCTACTTATTTGATGCAGACCCAGCTGCGACTGGAAGCATTTTATTCTTTTAACGAGAGATTTGCTAAAATCCGTAGTAAGAGAATTAAGAAAGCTGTCAAAGAAATCACTGCTGGCAAATCTTTGGACTTGATGGGTGATGATGCCCAAGTTCTTAATGAAAGCGGAAAGAAAAGAAGAGGGTGTTCTGGTGATGTATCTGATGAAAAAACAACTGGAAATCTCAGCTACCGCTCGACAAAATCAAAGTCCTTGCAGTCAAAGAAAAGAAGGATCCATGGCAAGCCTATTCTTTCTGAAGTGAACTTAGATGCCTCAAAACTGGTGGAAAGCAGTGGAGATGCCAATAAACAGCCTCTTCAGACTGGAAGAGGTAGAGGTAGAGGAAGAGGAAGAGGCAGAGGCCGAGGCCAAGGAGAAATGAGGAGAGGTAGAAAGGCCACCCATGATAAATCAGAAGGTAGCTCTAGTGATGGGGATAGCAGTGATCTGGGGCACGAGGTCCAGTTAGAAGAGTGCAAAGGGCGGCAAGCAGTGCGTAGAGTAAGTAGAGCATTTACCTAATCTTGATTCATTTTATTATGGTACTGGGCTGCACTAGCTTTGTTATTATTTCAGGGTGCAATCTATGGTCTGAACTCATGTGATCAGAATATGAATGTTGTCATGCTACTACGAATGGGCTCCAGGCGTTGGTCTATAGAAAGTATTGTACCAGTTAAGAGTAAAGAAATTTTGTTGAAAGGGAATGGTAACCTTCCAAAAGTGTATCCGCTAAGGCTTCTTAATTTCCTGAACTTGACCTACGCTAGGAATCTCAGCACCAAAAATAAAGCTTGAAACAATTTGTTGTCATGGCCAAAGTGTTAATTAGGTAGAAGTATTGAACTGTCCTACTTGCTTGTGATCCTACATTTTCTCCTTGATAATGTTGAGTCAAGTCTGACATCATTTTTCCGCACATTCCTCAAAGTACTTAATGAATTAATCTGTGCAGGAAAGGTTGGTCTGCTGAATGCTAATGGGATGTCAGAATGCAACTGAGCAATGAGCAATAGTACGCTAGCATAATTATCAAGCAATTTAGAGAATGTAACTAATCAAATTGTTAAAATGGAATAGTAGTATTCCATGTAGAGGCAGTGCGCTGTCTTGCATGGAATATGTTGTCCAGATTTGAGCTGTCCACTACCGTATCATTCCCATGTTTGGTGAACTTGATTCTTGTGTATAATGCTTGCATGGAAGAAATAAGATTCTTGTGCTTTTAGGTCCAGGGAGGAGCCCTCTCCTCCTTAACTAATTAGTTATGAAGTGACCTGAGATTTGGGGTTTATTAGGTTGAAGACAGCTTGAAACATATGTATTTCTATCATCTAGAGCTTCTCTTCCTTTGTTTAAGTTACCGAGCCATTTTTAAGCACTTTTATTTCCCTGTTTTTGGTTGCAGTCAGCACGCAGTAGGAACAAGGTGAATTACAGTCTGGAGAATTTGGAGGACAATGCATCAGAGCGCTGTTCTGACGATGACTTTGAGAGAGAGGTTTCAGAATATAAATCTCCCTGTACTCAGATTGCACATGGCAGCGCTGATATTTCAGAACTTGAGAGTGAACTTGCAGCTGGAAATCCTCATCTTGAGGGGAGTAAAGAAATGGATTACCTTCACATTGGGGGTGGGTTTTGTGAGGATGATGCCAATACTGGTGAACCACAACACTCACCTCCAGAGGATCTTTCCGAAGATCATCTCACAATGGGTGGTGGCTTTTGTATGGACGAAACGAAGACAAGCGAGGATCCTGGAAGTGTTCATAATATAGCTGCCGAACCTTTGGGGGAGGGAAATGAAGATTCCTTTGAATATTTAGAGCCTGCAGATGAAGCTGAGCTCGAGAGTTCCTTGACTCAATTAATCCAATTGCGCAAAACGACTTCAGAGGTACCTTGTGATGTGGTTTCCAAAGATGTGGCTTCCATGCAGGATGACAGTGCCGACAATGTAAAAGCCACAAATGATGGCCGTTCTCCAGGCAATTTCCAAGCAGAGGATAATACAGCACATGATTCAGGAATCGCCACATATGGATCTCTAAGTGCCATGCCTTCCTTGAGAAGAAAACGGAGAAGAGGCTGAACCTGTAAAATGTGGAGATATTTATGTACTAAATTATAGTAATATGTTGGAGTACGTAACGGATGTATTCCTTGTAATTTTTGTCCTCGTAACTTTTAACTTATAATGGTTGTATATGAAGGGCATGCTCATAGAGCACCTATAATTCCCATGATGAGGAAATTTCTGTGGGAGGTTGCACGTAATTCTGGGTGCATCTATGTGCGGAAAGCCATGTGCCCCGAATTACTGTTCGATTGATGAAAGAAGTTCATACTAAGTTGTTCGGTTTACCGTGTGCCGGGCATGTTTAGAATTCACAACCATGATCCGAACACGAAACAATCAAAGCCATCCACCAAGAAGAGAATCAGGTGGAGGTAAATCCATGGACCATTTCCGCATCCGCCGATTACATAAACAGGCTAATCACATAAAGGGGACATGTTAACTGGATTTTGCAAATGTTAAAATCACTTAATTCTGGTTGTTTATATTTTGTATCGATAACTAGAATGTTGGACGGTCCCACGCAACGCAAAAACCTTTGGACCTTTCCGACCCAAATCACTTGTAGTGCGGATCAAACGCCGAATGCGACTGCCGGGTTAGTCATCGACGGCTCATGAAGATCCTCAAAGACAATGCCATGAGAGAGACACACTCCAGAAAAAGCAGAGAAACAGCAACGACTAAGTGGAGCTGGCTGCGATGGGAGATTGGAAAAAGAAGCAGCTTTTGACCAAAAGGGCTTGGTGGGAGCATGCATCAAATGGCAGAGAAAGGCGCACCAAAGAGAACGTATCTAATTAAAATAAAGGGAAAAAATATAATAAAAAAAATTTGTTAGAAAAGGTTGTCCCAACTTCTAACCTTATTGCCCCGACAGATGCGAGGGAGTGTGCGACACACGTTCCCTTACATTATGGTCCTTGTGAAGTGTGACGGACACGTTCCCTTTCTTTTCTTACACTTGATATAAAGTAAAAGCAGCGAAGATGCAAGAAAAAATAACCAAATCTCAGGACACCTTTTCTTTAATCGATCGTCCATTAGTTTGTAGCACATCCTTACAACAGAATAACAGAGGATCCATGCTCTTTTCTTTTCTTTCTCTAAATGGGTTTAAAGAGGCAACGGCGAGAAAATCGCTACATGCTCAAAATACAAGTAAATAATAGTAACTTATCGCATCGTGATATAGATCGGATTTTATAAGCCAGTCTTTATATCTCTGATACTATTACAATTTCATGCAAGTATTGCTTGTAATTATCTTTTTAGTAACGTACGAGATTAGTTCATTCAATTCCCAAAATGAAAAGGAAAAGTACTTTATGAAGTTGCTAACCAAATTTGGTTGGGCTGTACTTCAGTGCCACTTCTTCTCCTTAATACTGTGCTAGCATTTTGCATCTTCTTGTCCTTCGATTCTTTTCTGTTTTCTGGTCTGCCTTGGGTGCTCTTCAGAACATCTGAAGTCACTTCTACCTTTACCATTTCGCTTTCTTAAAACTCCTGTTAATTTCATAGTCTAATTTATTTATTATACGTGAAACCGACATGCAATTTATTTATTTTTCATGGTTCTCGAGTTCCGTTTTTTTTTCTCGGCTGAGAAAACATGAGATGAACCTGTCTAAATAAATACAAAGGAAGCTCAATTATTATCAAAATGGGACCACTCCCCACATCATCAGCATCGTAAGCACCGGATTTTGTCAGCTATAACGACCAAACGCACATTTTGGTTGTCATGCAGCTTGCTGTTGCACGCCTTCTCTTCTTCTTTTTTTCTTTCTAGTTAAAAAATTATTCTTTTCAAGCCAGTACCCAACCGTGCCAGGTCAACCCCAACCAAGTGACGGAGAAGTTATTGCCTAATGAGCTCAAGTCAAGATCTATTTTGAAATAGCATGCATTTTCACAACTCGAATGCGCTGTTTACAAATCCTAATAAACATTGCCACACAGCTTGATAATACTTTTTTTTTTTCATAAATTAAATAAGACGCGGGTCGAGATCTTAATATGTGGCCGATTTTGGAGGGTAGTATTATCTTTAATTTTGTGAAATTTTCATTCATTTATATCATCTACTATGCAAGTAAAAAAGGGATGAGTGAGTAGGACACACGCCAAAAGCTCTCAGAGAGATCTAATAGGATGCCGTGACGTTTCGATTTTTGGAATGAAAGCGACATCATACAGTCTTTGATGAAATGAAAGATGCTTTTCAGACTAGTACTCCAATCTCCCAATTTTCTCTTTTCTTTTCTTGCTTTCCTTGACCAGCTGATCTTATCTTCCTCTCCTCAGTAACAAGAATAGGCAAAGCAAAAAAACGAAAGTGAAAATGAAGATGCAAATGCCCAAGGGACCCATCATGACACAATTGGATGCTATTGCTATAAAATAAGAAAGAGTCTCTATTGACACTCAACATAAAACTTGAGAAAAGGCCAATTATTGTTCAAGAATCCACTCACCACCAATTGCCTGTCCACCTTATAAGCACTTCCAGATGATGCCTTTGGGGTCTCAGGAAAAGGAGATTGGAGTTTGAGCAACAAATTTAGGCTGTTTGTTTTAGTAGCTCTGTGGGAGAGCTGACTGACTGATTGAGAGAGAGAGAGAGAGATAGAGAGAGATGGGAGGGAGGTACTGTTACAGGGATGTGCTTCCATTCTCAGCCATGGTGTCCATGGAGTGCATGAACGTGGCGTTGAACACGCTCTACAAAGCAGCCACCTTGAGAGGGATGAACTACCATGTCTTTATTGTCTACGCCTATGCTATTGCTGCTCTTGTTCTTCTTCCTGCTGCTGTCATCTCCCGCAAGTACTCTCTCTCTCTCTCTCTCTCTCTCTCTCTCTCAAAGGAAAAAAGAGAAGATTTCTGTCCAGCTGTTAGCTGACCATTTCTCGTTAATGGTTTTTTTGCAGATCAAGAACGCTTCCCCCTCTCAGCAGGCCCATACTTGCCAAAATTGTTCTTCTTGGGCTCGTTGGGTACAACAGTTTACTCCGCTCATTCATGTTCAATTCAATTAAAGATCGGTTTTCTGAGGAAGTATGAGATTTTTTGTGCAAATTTCTCAGAGGACAGATGAAACCAAGAAATGGGTTTTTAGCTCTTGGAAATTTTGATCAGGCTGATTGCTTCTCTGTCATCTCTGATTTTCTTTTTTTGTTTTTTTGGGTGGATACAGGAGTTCATCACAGATCCTGGGATACACAGGGATCAATTTCAGCTCTCCAACGCTTGCTTCAGCTATCAGCAACCTCACCCCAGCTTTCACTTTCATACTTGCCATCCTTTTCAGGTTCTTATTCCCCTCTTGTGAAATTTACTGGTATGCCCTTCCCCAGATGAACTAAAATAATTTCAGAAGGCTCCATCAAAAAATCATCCACTACTATATTCTCCGATGCAAAGCAAAGGGTCTTAAGTTCTTTCTGCTTTGAAAAGTTCAACTTTCTTTTTATCCCTTGCTTTTTTTCTGTTTATGTAATAAGTTGCTTTCGGTGCTTTTGGAGCCTCATTCCTTTTTGGGCCAATGGTGGTCTCACCTCAGCCATGAGCTTGTGCTTGCCTTTTACTAATATTTTCTCAGGCTTGGCCCGGCTCAGTTTGAAAAAATTTACACCTCGATGTCTCTGAAATATCCTGCAACAATGGCCAAGAAGGAATAAACAATGCTAGGTGTAGTGTGACCAATCTACCAAATTGGCATTTCAAGTGAAAGACGTCTTTTGGATATTATATGTGACCCACTTGTTTAAAGGCCTGATTGCAATCTACCTAGTATACCAACGTAGTAGACCGGCCTTAATAATTCTAGCATTTTTCAGAAAGGAATAAGAGCGTGGAGTCCTTACCAAAAAAATAAAATAAAATAAGAGCGTGGAGTTTCATAATGCTTTTGTGTCAACCATAAAGTACTCAGCTTTACAGTATCTAAGCGCAGAAGTAACAGTATAAATATAGAGTTAATATTTATGCTGCTTAAACCTGATTTATTTTATTATTTATGCTACCTAAACCTGATTTATTTTGCCTTTTTCCCCTGCCAAAAGGATGGAATATATATCATTGAAGAGAAGAAGCAGCCAGGCTAAGATCATTGGAACCATAGTATCGATATCTGGTGCATTTGTCGTCACTCTATACATTGGTCCTCCAATTATTATCGGTACAAAACCTTCTCCCTCACTTCATCAGAATCTGCACTCAACGAACATGGGCTGGATCATTGGAGGGTCTCTTCTCACAGCTGAATATGTTCTAGTTACCTTGTGGTACATTGTTCAGGTATACAATACAACCCTGCCTTTCTTTCAGTTTATAATTAGAATCAACATGACTAAGGGCTCAATACATATTCTTACAGGCGCAGATAATGAAGGAGTATCCAGATGAACTGACTGTAGTTTTCCTCTATAACCTAATCGTGAGCTTCGTAGCTGCGACTGTTGCTTTAATTACAGAACGTGATCTGAATGCTTGGAGAGTAAGGGACATAGGACTGGTATCCGTAATATGCTCGGTAAGTGGTTAAAACCTGAGTAGATACTACTTTATTTTATCAAGAAGGTGTTTAAACCCTTGCTTTCAATTTAGGGAGTTTTCGGATCAGGCTTAAACAACTCTGTGCATGCTTGGGCAATCCGCTTAAAAGGTCCTTTCTATGCTGCACTTTTCAAGCCGTTGTCAATAGCCATTGCGGTCGCCATGGGCGTCTTCTTTCTCGGTGACACTCTTCACCTTGGCAGGTAAGATATTGAGAAATGCTTAAAGAAAATTTTATGTCAAATTGGTGACATCAGGATCTACACGTAAGTGCCGTGCAGCGGAAGAATCTAATGTGCACCCCTCTAATAGAATTCAAACAGATAAAGAAATGCTGCAACACAGTAAAAACCGTTGCCTTCTCACTTTTTTAGTATAAAGATGATGTGCCGAGATTTTTCAATCATTCTGCTCTTTATATGCATTATCACTGTGATGAGTGAGTGGGCTCTTTACTGTCAGTTTTAGATACGACCTCTTTTTGGTAAAGTTCGATTTATTTTCTAACTTGCGCCTTAACGCTTGTTTCCATGTGCCACGACTTTGCAGTCTCATTGGGGTGACAATTATATCATTTGGGTTCTATACTGTGATGTGGGGAAAGGCAAAAGAGCAGAATATTGAGGAGGCTGGAGAGAACCGGCCGGTCTCAATACCCTCTGAGAAGGTCCCTCTACTGCAAAATCATAAGGTGGATGAAGTGTAGATCAAACTTCTGCGGATAGAATGAAGCAACAGACACTGCCTAGAAACTTGTGGCAAGGATTACTCAGGTATAAGTATATGTAGGAAAAGGAATGTATATGTATCATAGCTTTTTAGTCGAAAGCGATGGTGGCAAGCATTTAAACTGAGAAATGTAGATGAAAGGTCTCAATCCAAGTATAAAATTGGCATGTGAAGTGAACGAAACGGAGGACCGCTGAGAGACGTAGATCAAAGGTTTCAATCTGAGTACAAAATTGGCATGTGATGTGGACAAAAATGGAGCGACGGATCCTCATAAGTCTCTGTCGCGGAATCCATTTCGGAATGTATACGTCTGGATTTATGTGGAAAGGTTGCTTTCGATTTGAATCATTGCAGCTATCTTTCTTGAAGGGGAACCCACAGCCGACAAGACCTTTCCTCACCGAGGTAATTCAAAGATCGAATGGTCCAACTAAAATAAAGGCATCAGCGCAACCAAGTTTAGATTTACCTGTCCTCGTTTCACCTTTGGCGAAGCTGTAAATGTGGAGGATGCAATTCTTCAAAAATAAATCGCTTAATCTTCATGAAAAAAATCCAAACTTCACTCTCTGCGTATGGAACCCTACATCCGTCCTACATCAAGAGAGGCGTTGGCTTCTCCACAAAAGCAGAGCTTCCAAACCAGAGAGGGTTTATTTTTCGTTTCCTGCAGGAGATCCTGCTCCAGTCATAAACTTGTTCAGTTGCTTGCCTCGACCCTACAAATCATGCTGCTGAGTCCGTCGACACGAGACCAACAAGATTGTAGCTGTTTCAGTCGAATGAGCAAAATCCAAAGCAAAGACTACAGAGCGATGATGTTTGATATGGTAAAATTCGACCAGCGTTGAAAGTTTGTGAACGCAATGGTTCACCTCACTTGAAAATGCTTTGCTCTGTAGTATCTGTTCCGGTAATAACATTACATGTATCTGTTTCAAGTCAAATTCCTGGTCTACTAGACCAACGAAAACAAGCATTGGCAAAAACCTTTCCGTTTCATGTTCGCTCCCTTCCAATCGACGAAAAATTGAGTACAGAAATAAGGGAGCGCATCGGCTGCGCAGGGCTCAGAAAAAACCTCTGAAGTTTTAGTCTGTTTAGCTTACTACTCTAGTGCAAGTCGATTTCAGTGCCCCTACTTAATTGTCCAACATATAAAGAGGAGAGCTTCATTGGCTAAATCACAGACTCACAGTAATATCCATGACAGAAACTTCATGCACCATATCTTCACGGACTAGGCTTTGAGGTCATTGGACATGGCAGAAGGTATGCAATGGGTTGTTAGTATATCCGAAGTCGCCACCTTGGCAGTTTTGGTCCTTAGCACTACTACCTGTCAAGAGAGGACCAAGAAGAAGATTAGTCGAAATTTCTTAAAGACACGGGAGAGTCAAGGTGAGAAAGAGAATTGTACCTGCTGATATTCCAGGTCAAAACGTAAATATTCATCCTCACAGTTCTCCACCATGTTGGCCAAACTCTTCAGATTCTTTACGGGTTCGCCATTGAAAGCAAGGACCTAAATCCACAAAACAACTCGTAAGTCACCGTGAGACATTTGAAAGCACCAATAACCATATGTCCAACCAATTTGTAATAAACCATCTGCAACCTGGGTATTGACAATGTCTTCGTATCCAATATTTATGTCTGCAACAAGGACCTATCACAATAAAAGATGATGTGGAATAGTGAATGAAAGCAAGTGCATCATCAGTATTTTACAACAAGTTACTCAATATGGCAAGTTATCAGAGTAAGGCTAGAGGGGGAAAAGAACCTGAGATACAACAACAAGCTGTTCATTCACGGATCCTGCCATTGAATGAAGAAGTTTGTCCAACAGTTTGACTGGAGCATCAAATTCATAGTCCTTCCCATACTGGAGCAATTATTAAAACAAAACATCAGCAATTAAAGTTAGCCCTCATCCACTCAACCAACCGTGGACTCTTCAACTTAAGCAGATGAGCACCATAAACTTTTTGTCGCTACTAATTTGCAAACTCCACAATAATGTATATCTTAGGTAGCTGGGCATGCTCCCTGTTGTGCTCAGTGTTCAAATTCAACCATCACATCTCCATTAAGGAAAGGCATCACGTGGCATGCAAAGAAATACACGCGTTAAGGTAGGAAAACCCAATGTAGCGAAGCCTGATCAGATAGTCCATTATCCCAAACCTAAGAATTAACAACATCATATATCTAAAAACTTTATGCTGAGGAGGCAGCCAGTACTGAAGCCCCCACATTGATTGACAGAACCCTATAGCAAAAGATTCGCCCAAGTGAGCAACAAAATGGCTACCCAAGAACTTATTCTGACAGGCATTTAGAACCTCATGGATTAGTCTTGAACATCATCCGCATGAAATCAGAAAATCACTATCACAGAACAACTATGCAACATTAGTATCCCGAAACTAGTATTAAATAAAGATTCATTCAGGTGTACTGTGGGAAACCAGAGGCCAAGAGTAGGGGATAGCTCTCTGGATCTTAATGGCATTTTCATTGATGAGTCTAGACTGCCAATCTCTACTAGCTGAGAGGGTTCAGTATACCAGAAAGTATGGTTGGGACTCCACAATATATTTTCATAATCTTTTCTAGTTGAGAACCACCTATGCCCCCACTGGTAGGATGATCTATCTATTTCTTAAAGAAATTAGGCTCGGCATTTTCCTCATTCGATAGAGAATTGGTAGTTGAACCCAAGGGCCAAGTCCTCAAATTATGGCCATACAGAATGTTTCCTGATTTGAGAATTGATGGAATTGCTTTCTACTATGCCAATTGAACAAGATATAAGGGCTTCCTATTATAACAGGTTGTTCAAAAGGATGTCCCCGGTTATCTCACCATTATGTGCATCTGTGAGTAGTCAGTTTTATGTTAAAAAGAGTGCTTTGCAAACCAACACCAGCGAACAGTAGAGAACTAATCAACTAAATTATCTACTGCCATTGACAAACAAATCAACAAAGAACACAATACGTGCAAGACCAGGCAAACAAGCAAATGCAACAACAATCAGATTAAAAAGAAATCATAAATTTCTCCAAATGCTGCAGAACCAAAATACCAAAATCACTAAATCAGATAGATAAAGAGGAACTGCCACTGAAACCATCAATCATACACAGACCCACAGAGCCTGTCAGCCAGAAATGCATTGCACACAAGTGGCACGCTGATGCACAGTGCATCTTTTTTTTGGGGGGGAGGGAGAGAGAGAGAGAGAGCAAAATATTCACCTCTGAACGGAGATACGGAACAGATACGGCAGTAAAAACAAATCCAGCAATTATGTAATAAGAAGGTGATTTCCCACTAATATGTGCAGGGATGAGCCGTTTGTGAGTAGCAAGTTTTATGTCAAATTCAAGAATCTTCGAATTTCTGAGAACTTGCACATGAGCTTTATCTCCAGTGTATTTTTGGGAAACCAAATAGCCAAAACCTATGCGCTCTCCATGCCTGAATGGAACTGAGGAGGATCCAAAGAGATGTCAATACATTCATAAAGGAATAAAGATGCACATCAATGCAAGAGCACAAAAATAAATGGTAAAGACATCTGTAAATCTTAAACCAAGCTGGCATGCAGAGAGTAATTAGAGCAATCGACTACCACAATTAAGGCCATCTTCTTGTTGAATTGCATAAAGACATGCATGCAAGCCTGTGCATCTTGTGATTGTAAATTTAGTTCTTCATTTGCAGTGTCACTGACAGAATCAGGTAGTTCAATTCTGGAAGAAATCAGAATAGGAGAGGTTTACAATGCCCTCAGGTACTAAGTACCAGGTACCTGCTATAGGTAAATGAAAATCCAAAGCAGGAATGCTCAAATTACCAGAGGAACCCCTGCTGACATCCTGCTAGGCACATGCCCTAGATATCACATGAGATGGCATTTGAAGTCCTTTGGTTTCTCAAGGTTTAGGAATACGCGAACAATGACAACAACAATCAGCATTCCAATCTGCTCTACAAATGCCGACAGAGAAACAGAAGCAGCATTGCTAAAGTAAGAGAGTGAGAGGATGGGGTGTATCTACCTGTCCCGTCATTAGCAATATTAATCCCATCAAAGCTAAGAATAACATCAGATGGCTTAAGGACATGTGATTCTGGAGCTGTAGGTTCGATTCTCCTAATTCGGACACCTTTCTTGTCCAGTTTCATTCCCATAGCCATGCGTAGGTCAGGATTTTCCATCTTCTGCCACTCAACTCCAAGAATGGGGAATCCTGATATGAAATAAGACATCAAGACAAAATTATTTCGAGGGCCTTTAGCATCAATTGCATCTGTGCATTTTAACTCCAAGGAAAAACAGTAAAAAGTAAGCTGGAAAAATGTTTTTATCCCTAAAGAAAACCAGAAAAAGATGTTAAAAGGCTAAATGAACAAATTTCTTTCACAATCATTTACAAAAAATACAGCTAATGGCACGACCAGTTTAGAAGTAAAGTACATTCAAGATAGAAAACAGAAGCACCTGTGTACAACCCATTCTTCTCATAATCATGAATGAAGTGCATGATGACTGGTGTTGGGATAATATAACCGATATTCTCTGCATCTTCATGTTTAAGCGACTGAAATGCAATACCCACACATTTTCCTTTGTCATTAAATGCAGGGCCACCAGAATTTCCTGAATTTATAGCTGCATCTATCTGCAGGAGAATCCCCACACAAACATGAGAATCCCAGCCATTGCAAGCAAGTAAGAAACAGTCATGACTGATTGAATAACCTGCACTCCCAGGAGTTCAGTTGATCCATGGGCATAGGAAAGCATCTCCATACGTGACACAACACCACTCGTCACGGATATTGTATCTCCACCAATGGGATAACCCACCACAGTGACAGCATCTTGGAGTGCAGGTAGTTCTCCGAACTCCACAGGCGCAACCCCTTCCCAGAACTCATCACTGTTGACTGTGAGCAATGCTGAAACAATAGCAAGATACAAAGGGCCTTTTAACTCAATGATATGAAAAGGAAATAGCTTTACTAATTTCTAACAAGTAATCACCTTTACTAAAGGACAGTCAAATTGCAAAGCAATATTTTCTGGTGATCAGATAAAACAAAACACCAACCATATTCTCACGTTGCTAAAAGGATGGTGATGATAAATTACCGACCTTTCCCCTTTGGGTGTTACAAAGCATCTAAACCTAGACACATTTGCACACTGTTCCCATTAGAAATCAAAGATTCACAGATGATATCAGCAAGAACCACTCACTCCTATCATCTCCTCAATTGCCAGTTCCTCCGGTCTTAGTAAAATCATGCCAACTACATTGGCAAACGAGATAAAGACTACAGGCATGCGAGCATGGCCACATAAAAACCCTCTCCATCACATGCCATTAACGAATTCAAAAGCGCTACACTACCTTACATATAAAACACTCAATCAGCTCAAACCTCATTGGACAATCCTATGTCGCTTACCGATATCACATTCGGTCCCGATAGCGAGCACAGTAGCCAGATACTTCGTGTCAGAGCCACGCTTCTTCACCTTCACCTGAGTGTGGTGCTCCACGGAATGCGCATTGGTCAGCACTCTCCTCCCTCCAATAATGAATCCGCTGCTGCTGCTGCTGTACTGCCTCTTACGCTGCCACGGGAGCGAGAAATTCGGCTCCGTGTGCACGCAAAACACCTTCACCACCGCGTCCATCGCGGGGACCACCCTCGCGACGTTCTCCCACTTCGGCATCGGCATGGGCGACGGCTCCTCCCCGTCGAGCTCCAAGTCCCTATCGTCGCGGCCGCCGCCGACCGCGACGGCCAAGGAGCAGTCGCCGTTCTGCTCGGCGAAGCGAGAGCTCCGGCGCTCCGGCGACCGGCGCTCCGGCTTCCCCCGGGGCCGCCCCCGGCCGCGGCGGGACGAGGGAGGGTCGGCGCTCATCGTCTTGTCCGCCGCGGGCGCCGAGGCGCCGTCGTTTAAAGCGGTGGCGGCGGCGGCGTTGGGGTGCTGGTGGTCGGCGGCCTCCGCGGATTCGTTGGGCGGGTGCTTGGACGGGCGGCCGCGTTTCCGCTTGTTGTCGACCATTTTTCCGGCGACGGCGGGGCCCGGCGGCGAGGTATGGCGTCGGAGACGGCGACGAAATGGGGTTTAAGGGTTTATTACGGTCGGAGCAATCTCGGCGAATCGCTAGCGATTGGCGATGTCGACGACGCTGTTTTTCTCGGAGATGGAGAAAAGAAGAGGCGGTTCCAAGGTAAGGACGACGCACGGAAGGGGCTTGGGCTAACATGGGCCGAAGGTTTGGGCCTCATATTTGGGCCGAATGGTTGGGCCGACTCTTCGGGCCCGAGCGATGTTGTTCAATTGCATTCCAAGCATCACGATTAGAACTCCAAATTAATTCGAGTCGGCCCTGCATGGCTTGGTCCTCGTCTCGGCTCGGCTCGGCTCCAATATTTAAGGCTTGAAATTAATCATTACAACATGGCTAACTTCAAATTGATATGAATTGGCATGTTATCATATCGGCTAAATTCTCTTGGCACTTCTTTAGCACGCTCTCAATTCAATTTGATGCCTTTTATGCATACATCTCTGCCTAAGAACCGATCATGTATGACGCATTTCCTCGGGTGCAAAGAGGTGGGAGATACAGGAGATGATACTATTTAGGTCTAGATTGGAACTTTGGTGCTTGAAATGAACATGAATTTCCCAAATTACCATTAGGACGTCAACAAACAAAGATCAACTCCTTTTGTTCTCTCCTCAAGTATTGCCTCCAAACTACAGTCTACACCCTTTGCACCCTACCAAGAATGATGCCAAAAACTGCCTTCAAAGCACTTGCTAAGTAATCGAACAAAAAAAAACCATCTTTGCAACATGTATAATCGATACTTTAAAAATCAAATATTTCGCAATAAAGCGTCAACACTCATAAAGGAAACCCTTCCAATTGCTTGTCAAATGTCCCTATCAAGTGTCAACGCTTATTAACGAAACCGTTCTGATTTATTATCAAACATCCCTATCAGTTGATCACCTCTTAAGCCACCAACAAATCAAGGCCCACAACAAGCTTTTCCTCTTGACAAGACCATGGACAACAAGAAGAAGAAAACATATATATTTTGTTCTTAACTATACAAGCTTATTACTAATTACTGGGGCCACAAAGCCCATGCAAAGAATGGAGTACATATCTAACTACATCACCAATGCAAGAAAAGAAAAAAGAAACACCATGAACAAGTATTATTTCTCTCTCAATTTGGCTCTCTCTCTCTCTCTCTCTCTCTCTCTCTCTCTATATATATATATATATATATATATATATATAAATATATCATATTTCCTCAAGTAAAAATCAAGAATTCATCCCCCCTTCAAGCCTCAAAGCAGCCATCAGGAAGTCATTCCAAACATCAATCGGGCCAGGCAAGCACCAGTGCACGCAGTCGTTGTACCCTCTCATCCACTTGTTCCCCCAGTGCTCCCCCGGGTGCCCGTCCGGCCGCATCAGCATCGCCTGTGTCACGTCCACCGCCCCGAACCTCTTCCCTCTCTCCCTCCCCACCACCTTTGCCCTCTCCATCTCCTCCATCTGCACCTTCCTGAACCCCCACTCGGATCCCCCCAGGTCGATCTCGCCCTCCTCGTAGGGCCCCGTCCGGGCGCACGCCCCACCCGTGTCCCACGTCCCGTTCTCGAAGTGCGCCGGCGAGAACGTCCTCAGCAACGTCGTCGTCCTCTGACTGCACCCGTTGATGTGGTCGAGCGCGGCGCGGAATGACATGCGTACCGCATGCTCAGGCCCGTAGGAAGTGACGTTCGGCTCGTTGCAGTAGACGCAGCCCACCAGGCTCTTCTGCTCATAGAGGTAGAGCTTCCGGAAGAACCAGTGCGCCGAGGAGACCACAGCGATGTCCACGGTGGGGACCTCCCGTGCCCACTCGCCGTCCACCTCGTTGAGGTTCAGGGAGAATGTCCCTGTCGACGAGCCGTTGATCACCTCCTCCTTGGCCATCACGAGGAACTTGGACCACAGGATCTTGAGCGTGAACTCGTGCCTGCGGAAATACCACGTCCGGAACCGGTCCTCCGAGTCCTTGAAGACGTCGACTGGCGTTTCCTCCTGCACAAAAAAGTTCGAATGATCTCCGGCCTCTTAACGTTTCTATCTAGCATCTGTCAAAAGATATGGCAAGATTCGAAACTTTTCTAATGACATTCCAGAAAAATGCAAGAAATGGAGATACACAAGAAGTTCCCAATCCAAGCAGACAAAAGACGATGATGTCTTCCTGGTTCCTGTTCGATAACTACACGTCTTCAGCAGAAAAGTCAACAAGCGATTCAGGCGCTTCTTCTCATCGACACTGATCACCCTTAGAGATCAGATGATCCTGCCTACGAATCGAGGGTCATCAGATTATTCCGCTCGTATCTCTCTCGTCGAATCTCCTCGCCCCGAGGGGCATATTGAAGAAGACGAGGGGGACCCGGCATGACGATCACGAGCAGCAGCAGCAGCAGCAAATAGCCGTTGACCAGCCATGTGCAGCTCAGGTACAAAAGGAAAAGGTAGGCCAACCGCGAATTGGCACCATACATACAATAATACAATCCGTCGGACTCGCCATCCTCGTACAACAAGGGCCCGAAAAGAACGAGTCAAGGCCCAAGAATCCTTGTCCCTCTCGTCAAAATCAGTAACATAATCCGAACTTTGACAGAAATATCACATTCTGGTTATTCAATCCACCCCTAGATCATCGCTCAATCAATCAATTCATCGAAGTCTTTAGGTGCACAGCTCACATGCATTTCGGAGGAAGATGGGTTGGGGAATTTTCCTATTCTTGGTACGTCGGTAGACATTCTTTATTAGTGTCGTGCTTTCTCTAGGATGACAATGACGCCTTCCTATCACTCGAAAATTTTATTTTTTTTCTTCCCATCTCTTTTGACAATTTTTGGACCGCCCGTTTGGCATCTAACTTTTACTTTAATCTTGCTAATCTTGGTAGCGAAATCTTTATGAACTTTCTATCCCCCTCGGCGGAACTTAATGCGCATAGGTCGATTGCCGGATACAAGGGGAAACCATTCTCAACATACGAAACGATCTAAGTAAACGACAGCGACATGCACGGTCGGTAAATTCCCTGATTACGAATCTCGTCGCCAAATTTAAACACGAGATAAGGTAAAAAAATCTTTTATTTATGGGTCGGGATGAAACCGATTCTCCTTCCAAAAGCGATAAAAATGCCAGCTTTTTTGTCGTCAGACGATAAATCCCAGGCAATCGCTCTTTTCTCTCTCTCTCTTATCTTTACTAATTATATTCATTAATTAAAAGAGGAGGAATGGAATCGAAAAGGGTTCACGCAAAGGTCGTGCATGGAGAGAATTCAATGCCGAAATCCCCCCCTTTCCGGGTGCAACACCGATTGGCGGGGCGGAGGACTCTTCGTCTTCGACGGTTCTTGACGGGCGCGCGGTGGCGGATCCTGAATCGGCCGCGCGGCGCCTCAAGACCAGGGCGCATAGCGCGAATTACATGCGTTTCCACTCGTTCGCTTCGCACCCCCACGAAAAAATCAGTAAAGTTTTCCCGAAGAAGACGACAAAAAGAGATTTTGGTAATGTCGATGACGTTCGAACAGTGCGGTTTGATTGGAAACTGACTGACCTGAGACAAGAGGCAGAGCAGGGACTCCATGTGGTTCCTGGCGACGGAGTCGCCGACGAAGGCGAGGGTCTTCCCGCGCACCATACCCAGGAACGCCCGGGGGTCGAACCTCGGGAGCTCGCACCCGTCGGGCTTCCATCTCCAATTCAGGAAGTCCGTGTCTTTCCTGCCGTGCCGGAAGCAGTTCTTGGAGTCCGGAATCGTCGCGCAGCTCGAATTCGTGTACGACGAGGCTCTGAAATCCGGAACCCAGTGTCCCCTGTACAAGTCACAATCTGGACACACGAACGACACCCATCATGAGCATGGACAAGAACAGTCGCGGACGAGGATAAAAAAATCATCTTTTCGCGTCTTCCCGCGTCGGGCTTCGTTACCCTGTTGAGGTCTGATGGAGGCGGAGGCGGAGGAACCGTCTTGCTGGAGGTCGCGCTTGATCGTGAGAGGGGAGGGAGAGAAGAGCATGAAGAGGGTGAAGAGGGTGGCGAGGAGGAGGGCGAAGAAGAGGAAGGGAGGGAGCGCTGGAGGAGCCGCGGCGGCGGCGGCGGCGGCGGCGGCGGAGGCGGCAGAGCCGCCACCATTACCGCCACCATGATTGTGGTGTCTGGTGTCCTTTTTGTGGGTTCTGTCTTGGACAGGACATGAAGGTTTCATGCTTCTTTCGAGGAGCGCGGAGAGAGAAAACTGAGAGAGAGAGAGATGTGGGGGAAGATGTTGGATTTTAAGTGTGAGGGGTTATGTTGCAAATTTTTTTTTTTTCCTTTGGAGAAAAGTAAATATACAGATACATATATAAATGAATAAATGGAGTTGAAAATGGAAGGTTTTGTTAGCTGGGGACAGTCTGATTACCTGCCTAATTCATTAAGATTTGAAGGCGGCGATTAGAGGCAGCGAATAATGGAGAGGAAATTATGAAAAGTCTATACCATACGGGGGGGCGATGATAATAATTGCTCCTCGTACTAACGTACTTCTTTCTTTTTATTTTCTGTGGTTCTCAAGTTTGATACAAGACTTTAAATTAGTATGGCGCTACCCAAAAGCCTGACTGAATAAAAATGGGTACATGTACTAACATTTCATTTTCATGGTCATTTTTAGCGACACGCCAACTTTTTTTTCTCGAGTTTTTGGAATTCGAAATCCAAATTTCATCTTGATTGGAAAATAAAAGGATGGTTCGCTTTGTATTTTGATCTCTACTCATATTTAACATATTTCGTATTTGCATAATCGCTTCTTCTCTATATCACATCAATTATGGAATGAGTTTCTAAAAAATAATAAGACTTGGTGAAGTCCGATTGCTTTGAGGTAAATAACCACGGGCTCTCTCGCATAAACTTTATTTCACAAGAGACTTGCCTATCGCGCACGAGTCGCTTTTTTAACCCTATGCACTTGAACTAGATTTGCCTATATGAATTATAAATTCATTTATTAACTCATCTCTATGAATCATAAATTAGTTTAAAACAGCAAAACTCAAAATAATATGTGCGTTAAGTTGATTTATAACTTATTCATACCTAATTTATCTCTATGATTATCTCCTCACTCTCTCTTGCTTCTATTCAATCTCACACTCGCTTACTTCTCACATTAATTTAGGCATGAGTTTTTATAAATTGAGTTAGATATAACAATGTTTTAGCAAAATGCCTCGCGGATATCAGTTGGGTTGAATGGATCAATTCGAGTCGAATCGTTTTTTACCGGACCCCTACTCACCCTTTTGATAGGTCCACTCTAAATCAATTCTCGAACTAGTAGCAAGAACAAGAAGAACATATAGTCTCTCGTGATGTGGTTTTATTAGAAAAGTCGAATGCACAAAAGCTTTGAAACATATAAAAGCGAAATTAGGCTAAATGGTCGAGAAAGACAAAGCACACTTCACATTGTGAAATAAATAAATAAAACGATATAAAAATGATCACTGGACTCCAGTATAATGTACAATGTTGTTCCCGAATCTCTAATTAATTCACCGTGGTCCTTCAAATTTTATCAATATATTGGACATACAACTTTTCATAAGATCTAAAAACTATGTTAAATACCTCATCGAACAAATCTAATATTTGAAAACCACACCATACATTAAGTAAAAAATCATTAATTTTATTGTATAAATTAAAAATTTAGAGACGATATTAAGCGTTAAATCAAAATTAAGAAATAGTTTTATGTTCCGAACCCTAGAGTCAACGATTCGCACGAACTCGGCGACGTGCGTGGGTAGTGGGGTGGTCAAAGGCGTGGGATCTAGAAAGTGCAGCCGATTCGCGTTAGGCGTGCGACGCCCACCGCGGGATGAGCAACACTTGGCGAAGGAGAAGGCGGAGAGATCTCTTCAGGCGATTTCCTCAAGACTCTTGACTCCCGCTCCCCACGTGAGAGTCCGGGGACGGCCTTTACTCCTCCCCCTCGTTTCACGGCGCAATCTGTTCCCTCCCTCCCTTTCCTCCCCCATCTTCTCCACCTTTAATTTCTCTATTCTGGAGGGTCCCGCTATAGTTCTATTCACATTTTAAGTTCAGACTCTAATATCACGAAAAACTCTAAATAAATCAGTAGGCATACGAGAAATTTGCTCCATTCTGTCGTTAGTCATCATACCACCGACTAAAAAAAAAAATTCATTAAGTATTACCGTCAAATTATTGAGTTGAGTAAGACAGATAATTAACGGTTGTACTATTTTAGAATTTTACCTTTTGTTTCTCACAGGTATACCGATTGGTAATTTATCACGATATTAATATAATTTAATGAAAATTAATATAAGATAAATTTATTATAAGTATATCGATTTGGAGTTTTTTTTTTTTTTTTTTTTTTTTGCAGTGTTACCCCTGAAGTTCAACCCACCCCAGAGAGACACCAAAATAGTACCAGCATGCGAAGTTACAAAGAGGGGGTTTTGCACTTGTTATGCACATTTGATATGACTTGTCTCCTTGATGCCCCAATGAGTGGTCACTTTGGAACAATGATGGCATTCTTTGCCCCTCTCATGCCTTACGCTTTTGCTTTCCGATCAATGGCTTTTCACTGTTCAGGAAAAGGTGAAAAGATTCAAATTTGCAGCGAGCCACGACGACTTGGTCAATAAAATTGAACGAGATGTGCACTAGTAGGTTCACGCTAAGTATAGATCCTATTGTTAAAGGGTCTCTCCGAAGTGTTCTCTAGTGTCTATAATGCGTTCGTGTGCATTCTTTTACCGATCAAGCCACACGGACTATTGTTCTTCGATATAAATAATCTCTGCCATTGTTTAAATCGCTTTTTTAATCGTTTAACGCGTACCACAAGAGCGACTTGTTGATACACGTTTTCCTTTCCCACCAAACAACCCCTCGGAAATTTCCAAGCATAACTCATCGTGTCGCGTGAAGTCGATTTCGACTTTCACCAACAACGACCGGGGAAAGGAAAGGAACAAAGTTGATGGAGCTGTGATAGGAGACTTTTAGGAAAAGCAAAGTCAATATCAAAATGAGATCAATCACGATCTCCGGAGGGATTCAAAGTGGAGTGGAGCCACTGTTTGAAATCATTCTTGGAGTGACATTGAAAACACAGATCTTCGCACGAGCGAATGATTGTGTAATACATTTATTTTAGGTTATTACTACAAAATAATCATAAATTAGTACATTTTATAATAAATTTATCATATTTATAATATATTTATCCTCTATTAATTTTCATTAAATTAAATTCAAATGCCAAAAAATTACAAACCTGAGACGTTTAATGACAAAAAAAAATAAAATTTTAAACCGATATATCTTATCAACCGTCACGTATCATTCAACTTAGTATTTAATGATAAACTTCAAATTTATCATAAGCATAGTCATTTGGAATTTTTTATCAAAAATTATTGACTTTGGATTTTTCATTCTATTAATCCATTATTAATTGTCTGATTCCTGTTACAAGTGACTAATGTCACGCTGCCGTCGCAATAGCGAATTGAAAATTTACCGAAAGTACAAATGACACTCGTGATTAAAAAAATGTAACTCATAAACAAGATAAAAAGATAAAAGTGTAAATGTCACTGCCGACATTCTTACGGAGAAAGCAAAGGGAGAAGTGACGTTGTGATGTGAACACGTGCAAACTGCTAAATTCGCGGGTCGTATTTCTGATGGTGCGAGGCGTGGAAAAATCTGGACCGTCCCACATGCGAGGCCGAGACCGGCTCGTTGTGATCGGGCTTTCTAGTTTATTCCCTTGGTAGACACGGAACGAACGTCCCCTTTTCAGCTATTACTAAGAAACTTCCAAATAAAAGTTTGAAATTTGAATTTTTTTTCAAAAAATGATAAAAAGTTATTCTTTTAAATAAGTATATAAGGGCGTGCATGTTCCGGCACACTTTTGTACGGAAAGTGTGCTTTAACAAAAGGAACAGAAACGCGTTTGGTTGCGTTTTGTTCCTTTTGTTTTTGTTTTTCGGAACGAAATAGGAACAGAAAAAGAAAGCAAAAAAAAAGTTGTTTCTCCAGAAAAGAACACTTCTCGGAAGAACAAAAAGAACAAAAACGACTCTTCTCTCTCTTCTTCTTCTCTTCTTCTTCTCTTCTTTTTTTTTATTATTTTTCTTTGGCCGGTCGCCGGCCTCGGCCATGGCCGGCGACCGGCCGTCGAGGCTCGGCCTCGCCCAGATCCGGCGAGGCCGAGCGTCGCCGGCCCCCGGCGAGGCTCGGCGTCGCCGGCGCGGGCGAGGCCGAGCCTCGCCTTGGCTGGGCGACGCCGAGCGTCGCCGGCCCCCGGCGAGGCTCGGGCTCGCCGGATCTGGGCGAGCTCGAGCTCGCCCAGCCATGGCGAGGCTCGGGCTCGCCGGATCTGGGCGAGCCCGAGCTCGCCCAGCCAAGGCGAGGCGAGGCGTCGCCAGCGCGGGCGAGGCCGAGCCTCGCCTTGGCTGGGCGAGCTCGGGCTCGCCCAGATCCGGCGAGCCCGGAGCCTCGCCATGGCTGGGCGAGCTCGAGCTTGCCCAGATCCGGCGAGCCCGAGCCTCGCCGGGGGCCGGCGACGCTCGGCCTCGCCGGATCTGGGCGAGCCCGAGCTCGCCCAGCCAAGGCGAGGCCGAGCCTCGCCCAACCACGGCCAGGCTCGGCCTCGCCGTGGGCCGGCGAGCCTCGCCGTGGCTGGGCGAGGCTGCCGGCCCTGTCGGCCAGTCGCCGGAGGCCGGTGACCGGCCGAAAAAAGAAAATAAAAGAAAGGAAAAAATAATAAATAATAAAAAATGTTTAAAAATTAAAAGAAACAAAAAAATAATAAAATTTAACCAAACGTGTTTTCGTTCATTTTTTATTCCTGGACCAAAACGTTACCAAACGCGTTTCTTTTGTTGAAAAATTGTTAGGAAGAAACACTTTTTTTGTTTCTGTTAACAACAAAAAGACAGAAATAAATCCATGCGCACCCTAAAGTGGCAAATTCAGTCTAAAATAAGGATCTGACTCTTTAGCCAGCGAACACATACCTCGTAGATGTCATTTCACTAGTCGTGGTGAAGGGCATTTTCGTCGCGGGCCTTTTTCTTCTTGTTTTCTTCTTTCATCTATTTTTCTTTCTTCTTTTTGTCCATTGGTCTTCTGCATTCCTCATTCAAGCCTCTTCGGTTCGTCGTCTTCGTTTGGAAACAGCCAACTCTTCATCATTTTCACAAGCTTGACAGCGATCCGCAACGACGGCTTGACTTGGACAGGAGGATGTGACGATGGTGGCAACGCAGAACCAAGTCGTAGGGCTTGATTTCAGGGTGATTGAAAACCGAGTGACGGTGACGAGCCCTCCAACCATGGTGGTGACCATCGACGGACGTCGATAATGGCCCGAGTGGCTTCCACAATGCAAAGCTGGCTTTCTCGGTGTGGTGTAGCTCAAAGCGTGTCCTAAGGGTTGATTTTGGCGACAATTTCCTCGCAGGGTCTTAGTGAAACATGACGAGCGCGTCTCTTTGAAAAGTACTTTCTTGCGCGTGGAAAATTTGGGCAATTTCAAGTTTAGGTGCATGAATTGTGAGGTTTCGATTTGGTATCTACCCTAAAGATGGGGAGAAGTGTTAAAAAAAGTCATAAACATTTTGTATTTATACCAATTTAATCATAAGTATTTTTATGCCAATTTAGCCCTAATTTATTTTTTTTTTTGTGCCAATGTAGTCATTTCCAGCCATTTCGCTAGATTTTGCTTGCCGGTATGACTTGATCGATATTAACATAGGCAACTTTAAATAATATTTTAATATTTTAAATACTTTTTTTTCCTTTTCCTCTTCATTCCTCCAGCCGGTCGTCGGACCTCGGTGACCGGTTAGAGGCGATGGTCGACAAGGTCGAGTCAACCTTGCTGCCACCTTGTGCTAGGCAGCGAGGGTGAGGCTTGCCACCTAGGCCTTGAGGGCGGCATCGTGTTGGCCTAGCAAGGCCCGCTTGGTGAGGAGGTTAGTGAGGAGGTCGACCGTGCCAACCAAAGGAAGGAGGAGAGAAGAAAAGGGAAAAAAGAAAAAGAAAAAAATTCAAAAATTTGTAAAAATTAAAATATTATTAAAAATTATTTATATCAATGCCCATCAGATCACATTAGCCATTCGGCACCCAATCGGTGAAATCCGACCAAAATTGGTCAGAAAATGACTAAATTAATATCAAGTAAAAATGTTTAGAACCAAATTGACACCAAAAAAAAAAAATTATGACTTTTTTAACACTTCTTCCCTAAAGATGGCTTAACAAAGGGCATGTGAGATACACGTGCTTGCTAGCTACTAAATATTTGGCCAATCAGAAACCTAAGCCCTTATATGAGATAAGATATATTATGGGTTCTCTTTTGAAAAAAATACTTTCATTTAAAGTTTTTATTTGAGAATTTTCTTATTACTATTATTGTTATTATTATTCACAATGGAATTTTTAGTATTGTACAAGTAATTCATTGGGGTCATGCGGAACATGTCTTTGAATGATCATGGTGTGAGAAAAATCAGAGAGATCAATTGTTATAGGCTCGAGAATCTTTTATGATATTTAATGCTATACGCATACCATTCCCTATTAGATTCAATTCATCTTCTCCATTCGATTAAAAATAGCTCATCATATGAGGAGCTTATTGGATTTTACTCAAGAACTGGCTTTATTAGAACCTGATCCCTATTGATAGGGATGAGATTACAAGTAAAACCAAGAACCAAACCGAACTACCCATGGGAACCGGTCATATTCCAAGTTTCTAGTGGGAATAACTTTTAGTCTGCTTGACTAAAAGTAAAAAGAAAAAAAGAAAATGAATTTATCAGTTCTTGGCTATACTTTGGAATTAAAAAACCGGCTTGGAACAATAGGTTCGGTTTTAGGGTTACTTCTAATGTAAATTGGGTAGGTTTCAAAATTCTAAAAACTGAGAATCGGTCTCGATAGGGTAGGTTTTAGGTGGAACTCAAACCTATCTCAAAACCACTCACGTCTACCAATCGGTTGCCACGAGCGAGGATTGAATCCGCGACCTCCGTGTTGTTGACTCCAAGCGTCAGTCCCAGTTAGGCGGATGGGTAGATCCCAGTGGCATTTTCTCTTCCTCATTGGGCCAACAGCGTGTTCTCTCTCTCTTCCTCGGTAGATCCAAATGTCGAACGAAGCCAGATAGGCATTGCTCGAGCTGAACCCGCCTCGATCGCAACAGCGCTCGACTTTAGGCCCGACAACGGCAGGATCACCCGGGCTCTACGCGGGCTTAGTGACCCGAGCATGATCCGGCCCAGTTCAGAACCCGATTCTGAAACGGGCCCCCGTTCGCGATCCACTCACGCCTCGAGGGCAGGAGTCGCCTTCTTCTTTCGGCCTTCTACTCAAAACCATCTTTGCGCGCCTCATCGATCTTCAGCCGTCGAAAGGGGACGATGGACCGGATATCACAGTTAGGGGGAGGAGGGGGTGTCCTGTGGGTAGGGCGCAGCCGCATCGGCGCTGTCCGTTGGGGTACTATGGCGGAGAGACAAAAGGGAACGTCAGCATCATCGCGCGATGTGTCGGTAAGAAATGGACACGCGAGTAATGCGCATCGCCCACCCCCATGTGTCTTTGCGGAATCGGTGTGCTGTGCGACGAGTACGTTGCCTTCGCATTGATGGGAGATGGGTCCTGTCCGATTTTCGGTTTGGTTCTGGTTCTCTTCCTTTCTCCCTCATTCTGGCTTCTCGGAGGGGGAGAGAGAGAGTTGTCCGGAGCTGACATAATTACTGATGCTAACTTTGGTTTGGTTGCTCCTTGTTTTTTTCGCACGGGTTGTTGCCCAACACGGTGAAGATCTGAGAGGTGACCGTTCTGGACACGACAAATTACTACCGGAAATCTGAACCCACTCGACAGAATCCGCCAACATCGCACGAATTTGATAATAACGTGAACACTATCTGTGTTTTGACGGCCCATATTTAGTGGAAACATATTCATCATTCCTATTGGATTGGATAAAGGCTCCGTTTATTTCATTTCGTGGAGAACATTTTCTAGAAAAATATTTTTCTCGTCATTTTGATTATTTAAGAAAATGAATTAACAAAAAATTCTATTTATTTCGTGTAAAATACTCCATTCCAAGAAAATGTTGTCTAGAAAATCATTTTCTAGGAAAATAATAATATATATGATGTTCGGCTAAAAATTGAATATGAATAGGAAAAAAAATTTCGTCATCTCGTAAGGAAAATCTAAATACACCCAAGCCTAGGTGTTGGGGACTCGATCCCAGGCACATACATATGAGTTTGGGGCTTAGGCTCAAGGATTTAGGCATGGGCACTGGGGTCTCGAACCCTAATGCATGGCACAACATCGATGGACTTTGATACAGGCATTGGGGGATCTCGAGCACGAGTATTGGAGTCCCAAGCCTTGGCTTCATTTGACCCGGGCTTAGGCTCAAGGGATTTGGGCACGGATACTAGGGTCTCGAGCCTCGACAAATGGCCCAACATCAATGGACTTGGGGACCCAAGGCACTAGCATTGAGGTCTTGAGTGCCAAGGGCATTATCTCAAGCACTGGGTCCTGAGCACGAGCTTGGCCTTGATGAACATGGGCTTGTGTGTCAAGGACCATGGCTTGGCCTCGATGGACTTGGGTGTGGGCGCTGGGTACTCTAGCATTGGCATCGGAGTCTTGGACCCTGCCTCAACAAACCTAGGCCCGAGCACTAGGGTGCCCAACTCAACATCAACGGACTCGAGAGCAAGCATTGAGGATCAACTGATCAAGGCCTAGTCTTGATGGACCCAGGCTCGGGCACTAACAACCCAAGGTCAACCTCTGCAAATAAGGGTAGGGTGCTAAGGAGTTAGGCATAGGCACTCGGTTATCGGGCTCAACTTTAGTGGACCCAAGACCAGTGCCTGTGCTTGTGCCCAAGAGTAGAGGTTTTGGCCTAAGTGCTTGTGCTGGGTTTTGGGGGTTACTCATGTGCAAATTATTAGTGTTCGAACAAAGTATGTGTATTTAGAAAAATCACATTTGATTTTATTTTCACATCTCAACAAAACACCAAAAATATCGTTGTTTTCCTTAAAAATGAGTTTCTGGAATTTTATTTTTTCAAACGTGCCATATTTTATGTGAAACAAAGGAGCTTAAATTGTGTCCCACAATGTCTGATGCCATCAAATTCTTAGCACGAGCACTTCACTGCTCCGATTATTATGTAGAGGATTTTGCAATTGCCATAAACCAGGTTTGTATACCGAGCAGAATTCGAGTTAGATCAACACAGAAAATTGCACCGGAAGTTCTATCTAATTGACACTGTATAGAGAGTGCAATCGAATGTTAAAAATATACTGAAAATTGTGCTCAAGCCTTGAATTTTTTAATCATTACAATGAAGCCCTAAATCATCCCTTCTAAGTTACAATCAAATCCTAACCATGTATTAGAAAATTCAAATTTGAGGGTTGCATATGGGCAATTTTCAATGCGCCGATACGGACAACTTCAATACTATTCACAAAAATAATAATAAAAAAGAACCCCATTGCAATTTTTGAAAAAAAAAAATGTTAAAAATTGATCGCAATGGTCGAAAAATTTGTGACTTGATTGCAAAAAAGATTAGGACTCTCGTAGCACTCTTCTCTAATCTTCGAATCACCATATAGACCAATTCTATATATTTTCCTTCGATTGCTCAAGGAACAGATGGACAGAAGAATATTATGATACCCTCGTGATCCTTCAAACTCCGTCAAGTCCCTGGACAATCTAACTGATCTGAAGGGCACCACAAGTTAGATGCATCTTTTAATCAAATAATCTCTCTCTCTCTCTCTCTCTCTCTCTATTTATATATTTGTACTATCGCTATCATCACAAAGACAATAGCCATCAGCTGGTCAGTGAAATGAAAGTGTACACAGGTTTCGCTAGCAGGGCGAAGCCGATCACATGGGTAGGGCATCGTAATTCTAGGAGGACAGTCTCCTCATACATGTGAGGCTGCCGCATTTAATAACAGCCACGAGACAAAGGGGAAGATCAGGGCAAGCGATGCAGAGATCTTCTCCCATGGCCCTTCCCATATCTTCTGCCCTAGTTGCCAATGTTTGGTCGCTGGGACGCGCGTCCCCCCAATTGCACAACCTTCTGCCTCCGCTTCTCTTATTGCTGGATCAAAAGGGTCATTCAAATTCACGCCGGTTAGCTCGCGAAGGGATTGTTAGCACATCCCCATCGATGGCCTCTGTCTAGTCCTAGTTTGCTTTTGCGCGGGTAGGATGAATGTTCCAGAATTAGTGACCATACATGGTCTTTGCAAAAGACTGGGGTCGGCCCTAAGTTTCGTTTCGATGATTCCCTATCTCAATACTGCCTGAGGGATTTCGGCTTTGGAGGAATGCATGTCGGCTGCTGCGATCTGTTCAGAGCTGTACATTTTACAGTTACTGTACTATGATTTTTCTAATCATCAGATGGATCAGAAGTGATGGGAGTACGTACATGCTGCGGGATCCAAAGTAAAGTGCACACGATTGGATCTTTTGGAGCTGCTTGTCGCCCCAAAACCCCTGAGGTTGTCATGAGTTAATAGCTCAGAGAAAATAATAAAAATAGGAAGGGGGGGGTGTTGGGGGCGATGAGCAAACGCAGACCACGTTCTCTTAAAGTAAACTAGTATTTAGAAGGTCAAATCTTGGGAAAATGGTCATTATTCTAACTTCTACATATTCTGTATTCCCTCCGTGGTCTGTGGCTCGCGTTCCAAGACCATAACAGATTCCTGAAACGGAGCAACTTATATTAAACGTTAGGGTTTCCAAGTGTAACACCAGAAGGTAGATTTCAGTACAGTATCGCCAATACTATACTGTATTTAAATCACATTAAGCAAGTATTGGGAACCACCGAATTGCTTCCATCTCATACAAACTTTCAAAACGGATGTTGCAGTCCATATACGTATTTTTCATATGACATGTCCTATGATTTGCTAAAAGTCACTTTTGAAGGCAATGCACTTTAGTAAATTCAAATTTGTTTATTGATGTACTAGGTTATGTATGCATTCCGTGCACCGCATTGTAATATAGGGGATCCATATTAATAATTAGCAACAACGATTTCATGCCTCACAACTCATATATTTTAAGCGAATATATGGACAGGAGGGTTACTTCTGCATCTCTTTCAGATAAATTATAGGAAATATGCTGTTTTTTAAAGGGCGACCCCACATCTAAACATGCATAACTTTAAAAAAAATAAAAATGCGAGAGGCATAGCTTAGTGGAAGCAATTATGATGTCTACGTAAATGAGGGGAAAGGTCTACATGGGTTGCATGGGTTCCTGTGTCAGATCCACCACATGATTATTTTATGATAATATATGAATCATGCGATGCATAATGTATAATATATGTCAGCTGAAACGCTAGATGAAGAGTTTTGTGATTGGTAACGATGGCGCTTGACTCGCACATCGCCATCTTGAGTTGGTCATTAGAGTCTCGATTTCATCAGAAAGCAACAAAGGATCGCCCCTTCGTCTGAGCTGTTTTCTCGACCAGGTTCTTGCATTGCATGTGTAATGGGTATGGAGTTCAACTTGCAGTTTGGCAGAACGTGGTGAAGACCGAACACAACTGTGTCTGTATTCCAAAGTTTACAATGGCACATGTGGGGGTCAATGTCAGTACCATGAGAAGCTCATACCAGTCACGATTTGAGGTACTATTCATCTTTAGGTGGCGTGGTCGATTTCAACACGGCATAAAAGAATCGGGTCATCAAACAACAGCTTGTTGCAAAAAAAAAAATTACAACTTGTTGCGAGTTCACCACTTTCTAAACATGAATGGTCTAATTGGAAGTTGACTATTGCTGAAAGAGAGAGAGAGAGAGCCCTATGATCTTTATATATTAGTGATTAAGATGAATAAAAAGAATTCAATTTTCCTAAGGGTAACCCTAGATGAGCAATGACGATCTCTCCTTGCCTGTAAAAAGTGTCTTCGAAATCCACTGAGTAAGAAAGACTAAATGAAGAAAGACGGTGATTTGGATGGGAGTTGCGTGTTACTCATGGTAAATTATACTCTATTCGACTTATACAATACCAAAAAAAGGAACGAGAGCGCGACATGATCCTTCGCCAAGCAGGTTATCGAACCTTAACGTCACGAACTCCAAAAAGTCAAAAGCAAATAAACAACAAAAGAGCCATGTCAAACATTATTATGCTCAGGTCTTGTTTCTTCATCTGGGTTTTTTTTTTTTTTTTTTTTTTGGGGTCAGACATCTGGGGGTTTTCATCATCCTTTGTTCTCAATTGAAAGAAATGTGACTGACATGAGCTTTCCTCTAACTTTGCACATTTAATTCTTGGAATCTGACACTCTTTCTTTCAACTCTACAAATTCTCAAATTCCGTGTTCTGTTCCTGCGGTGGCCGTGAAAGATGCTTCCACCTCCATAAAAGCCATAAATAAATAATTAAATAAAACCATATGCTGACAAATTAAGCCACCTAAAAACTTTAGAATTGACATTTCACTTAATAGAGTAGAATATCCTAAGGGTGTTAAACTAATCTGAAAAATGTAAGATTGAAAATCTGTTCGTTTCATGGAATGAATGATTTGAAAAAATTATTGTTTATAAAAATTAATTAATAAAAAAAATTTCATCAAATTTTTAGATATGAATTGTTATCGATAATAAAAACATTTTTTATTAACTAATTATTTTAAGAATTTTTATTTATTTATTTATTTTTTTTTTTTTTGCAAAATAATAGAACTGCAAAGCTGTCTAAGAGGTTTTTCCAAGACAGTAATGTAAAAGCAACCAATTCTATGTGGCTTTCCTCCTAATATTGGGGCAAGCAAGAGAGGTAGTGATGAACTTGCTGTATTTTCCCTAGTTATGAGAGATTTTGGCAAGCCAATATAGGAATTATGAAACTATTGAAGTAAATGACCAAGCTGAAACTTACTGACTGCTTCTGACATTAAAGAATGCTCATGGGCTAATCTAACCATAAGCTGAGGTGTCTAACAGTATATTCCCTGGATTTTCTTTCTCCATTTAATATTTCAGGGATACCGCGAACCAATCTTTGTCTGTCAGACTCGATCCACCTTTTTATCGCGATCGAATGCAGTTTTTCCATGCCCAGAGTACAAGTCAAGACAGATTTTTATGGCTTACTTTTGAGAGATCATGTCGAGCACGAATTGAACGAGAGATTTAACATTTTATGCAGTACAAAATGTAAACCGTCTTACTAAGCAGCTAATTATTTGCAGTTTTTCTAGATTCATCCGAAAAAATCAATCGAACCACACTCTGAACAAGATCACAGAAATAGATATAATAGTAAGCACATTTGCATTTCATAAGCTCTGTTTGGTAAGTGGGAATTATAATGCTGTAGCCAAAAAATAGTGGATCTACTATTTGTTTGTTTAAGGAAGAGTGGAAAATGAATTTTAGGGCACATCTTTTAATGGACAACGGCCACTCATTTGCTTGCATTTAACTGGCATTGCCCAACCCAGAAAAAAGGAAAAAACAAAAGGAAAAAGAATAACAAACTGGCATTGCCCATATGACCAAACATGAATAGTAGTGTGCAGTGACCTGCATTTTGGCTGGACCTGGGGGATGTTCTTGATTATCAGTAGCTGAGCTCAAAATGAATCTGCAAGACCAGATCACTTCATAATTTCAATTGATCCATACTTAGTCTAGCTAGCGGTGACGTGGAATCCACGTCGTTATATCAAAGTGGACAGTTTCGGAAGCTACAAAATGATTCAAGTTTCACGTTTTCCTTCAAAGTTACAACTCTTACATTGCGTGCTAGTAAAAACTGATCCCAAAACGTGAAACTGAGGGGAAGACTATACTATTTACAACTATATTTTTGAATGCTATCGATAATAATGAATCTAAGTTTAGCACTCTACTCCACTGGTTCATGGGGTTGGCCCAGCATTTAAATGCCGATGTAATGTTGACCCGCAAATTATTGAACGAACTGGGGTACATTCACATCATTTTACGCTTGTATGCATGTGATGACAAGTCAGTTCAAAGTACATAAATTAAAAATGTAGGATAGATCTTAACCATATTTTACTAGAGAGTAGAGAGCACGAGAGACCCCGGTCCTTTATTAATGCCTAGCAGTTCATTGAGCAAATTAGAACCGACACGCGTTGATACTTCTCATGGTCCCTCCCTCCCTCCCTCCCTCTCTCTGTCTCTCTCTCTCTCTCTAGCTCTGCCATCGGCATCAGGCTTTGACGTCGAAGATTTGGTTCTTCCAAGCCTTTTCAACAGCTCAAGTCTAGATTTTCTGGTTCTCTTCAAACCCAAGATCGAAAGATCCAGATTTGGGGAAAAAAGAATTCAGAAACAGGCACCCATTTTCATGGTCACTCCCATCTCACTCTCTATAATGTTGTGCAGTTTCTCTGCTGAGAACCCACTACAGCAGTTTGCTTCTGCTCCAAATTCTTGATCTGGGGTTCTCGAATTTCTCCCTGTTTTTCTTTGTTCATTTTTGTTTCTGGAATATCGAGCTGCTGAAGGCATGGCTCCAAACACGGTCGTGCTGACCATTGAGAAGCCAAACAACAACTTCTCATTGCTTGAGATCAGTGGTCCTGATACATCCCTGCTTCTGGAGCAGAAGCGAAAAGCCGCCAGTCCCAAGCAATTCACATGGCTGCTTCTCCTGAAAGCACACAAAGCTCTGGCATGCGTTTCTTGGTTGGCCATGTCATTGAACAAAACATTTGCCTCTGTCAAGAAACGTGTAAATTCCTCTGCTGACATAGCTGAAGAAGAGCCACAGGGCAGGGGAACTAGACTGTACAGATTCATGAAAGCCTTTCTCTTCATCTCAATCTTTGCCTTGGCGATGGAAGTAATTGCCCATTTCAAGAAATGGAGCTATCTGTCAGTGATTCATCCCTTGGAGGTTCAGGGCCTTGTGCACTGGTCATACATGGCTTGGCTGGCCTTCAGAGCTGATTACATTGCACCATTGGTGATCACGCTCTCTCAATTCTGTGTCGCACTGTTCATGATTCAGTCTCTTGATAGGATGGTGCTGTGCCTTGGGTGCTTCTGGATCAAGTACAGGAAATTGAAGCCCGTGATAGATGAAGCAGCATTTGACATTGAGGATTCTTCGAATTTTCCCATGGTTCTTGTTCAGATCCCTATGTGCAATGAGAGAGAGGTATGTAACCAAACATACTTGCACTTCATCAGAGGTTCAGTTTCCTTTTTTCTGGGCTCCCAGTTTACGTGTTTTAATAGATTCTGGAAAAATTACTCTGGGATGTAATGAATGGATTGCAGTAGAGTCTAGGAATTGATTCTGACGAATGATTGCTCAAATAATTGCGCTTTATTTGAACTGAGATCTTGTGAATTTCACTCTGGCCATGTCTTTCCAATCTATCACCCAATTAGGTGATTGCAGCACGTCATAATTTATTCATTTTTCACAATGAGGCTAAAGTATGGAACTTTTACATAGGTGTATGCTCAGTCGATTGGGGCAGCTTGTCAGTTGGATTGGCCCAAAGACAGGATTTTAATTCAGGTTCTGGATGATTCGGATGATGGAAATGTACAGCTTCTTATAAAGGATGAAGTATCCTCGTGGCGCGAAAAGGGGGCGAACATAATATACAGGCATCGATTAATTCGAACAGGTTACAAAGCCGGGAATCTCAATTCAGCCATGTCCTGTGATTATGTGAAAGACTATGAATTCGTGGCAATTTTCGATGCGGACTTCCAGCCTAATCCTGATTTTTTAAAGCTTACGGTCCCTCATTTCAAGGTACATACAGAGATTACAGTCACACATAAAATTTCCAGTTTTACTTCTTATGAAGAATGAAACAGATTATGTAAACTATTTGCAGGGCAATCCTGACTTGGGTTTGGTCCAAGCTCGCTGGTCGTTTGTGAACAAGGACGAGAACTTACTCACGAGACTTCAGAACGTCAACCTGTGCTTCCATTTTGAGGTGGAGCAGCAAGTGAACGGCATTTTCCTTAATTTCTTTGGATTCAACGGGACCGCTGGCGTGTGGAGAATCAAGGCATTGGAGGACTCAGGAGGATGGCTTGAGAGAACGACTGTTGAGGACATGGATATTGCAGTCCGAGCACACTTGAAGGGATGGAAATTCATTTTTCTTAATGATGTGAGGGTGCTTTGCGAACTTCCTGAGTCTTATGAAGCTTACAAGAAGCAACAGCACCGGTGGCACTCAGGCCCGATGCAGCTGTTCCGATTGTGTCTTCCTGCCATAATTACTTCGAAGGTGAGACAAATATAACAAATTAGAAGTGTGATAGTTCTCCATTTGCTAGCTGTGTCAGCATCAGCAACATGACTAATCTATGATTTCTGGACAAACTTAACTTGTTGTACTAATTACATGCTCGTCCATGTTCTTCCAGATAACGGTGTGGAAGAAGGCCAATCTAATATTCCTCTTCTTCTTGTTGAGGAAGCTCATACTTCCCTTTTACTCATTCACATTATTCTGCATCATCCTCCCATTGACCATGTTTATACCCGAGGCCGAGCTCCCTCTCTGGGTGATCTGTTACGTACCCATTTTCATGTCACTACTCAACATCCTCCCTGCGCCAAAGTCCTTCCCTTTCCTGGTCCCCTACCTGCTATTCGAGAACACCATGTCGGTGACCAAGTTCAATGCGATGATCTCGGGGTTGTTTCAGCTTGGAAGTGCTTATGAATGGATTGTGACCAAGAAGACTGGTCGGTCCTCTGAATCCGATCTATTGGCATTCGCAGAAAGGGAGGAGAAGTCTTTGAACGAGGAGAAGATCCAGAGGAGGCATTCGGATTCGGGTTTGGAGATGTTGAGCAAATTGAAGGAAAAGGGCGCATTTCCAGCGAGGAAAAGGAATAGGATATACAGGAAGGAGCTGGTGCTCGCTTTTTTACTCCTGACGGCGTCAGCTCGAAGCTTTTATCGGCTCATGGAGTGCATTTCTATTTCTTGCTGTTCCAAGGGCTGTCTTTCCTGGTCGTCGGCTTGGATTTGATCGGGGAGCAAGTGAGCTAACGCGGGAGTGTGTAAATGCATTGAGGTTAATATCACCGGCAGCTTTGTTGTAGTTTGAGCAAATGATATCCAGATAAAGAGAAGGTCGAATATCCAGCTCCATTATAAATTTGGATGGACTGGGACTATCAGATGCTAGTAGAAACAAGCGCATTTGTTGTTAATAGGGAGGTATAAAAGCTTATAGTCGGATTCATTTTAGAATAATTGTGTTATTAATGTTTGCAATAAAGACAAATTATCATATATTAAAGTAAATTTGTTTGCAGTGAAGGTCATTTGATTTGCTCTAGAAGGTGATGGCAACAAATTTTCGAGCAGTACCTTTCTCGAGCTTCCACGAAGTGTTTCGTGGCTTTCGGCAAATAAGAACTGTCGAGTATTGACCCAGATTAGGAAAAGGGGAAACAAAACCAAATTGAAGCTAGGAGCACAGTGATCCAAACAATGAGCACAAAAAGCCATCATCTACTGTTTAGTTTACCAGAAAGTGAAATGTAGCATCTACCTTAGAAAAGGTTGCCACATATTGTGATAGCTAGGAAAACAATCAATAAGCTGTCAGTATCGTCCTGGAAAATGCACATAGGAATTCAATATCTGCAGTACTTTTCCTAGTTGGCTGGGACTAAATTAGTCCTAGCTTTTCTATCTTTGACAAAATCTGAGTGTTGCCACTTCAGTTTCCCTCTTAATGTCGTCCATGTATCAGTCCATGGCATTAACATCTCTACCGTTGTCAAGATATCATCAAAGTTCAGGCAGTGCTGTCACGAAAATGCTTTGCTAAGCAGGCTTCACGAGCTATCGTGAGAATGGCCAATCGTCTCCTAGCCTTTCCAAATAATGAGCCTCATGCTTTGCATTTTGATGTTCACGAAGGAAGCACAACTCATATGAACTTGTGTAAGGGTTGTTCAGGCCATTAACTCACGACAATCATGTAGAAACCTCATAATCTACTGCTTTCCTGGTGTTTTTCTTTTTCTTTTTTTTTTTAACGTTGTAAAGACTGCATCAGTACTCAGTCGGTTTTTGGTGTCGCTGAAATTGTAAAGAACTGTCCATCCTACTGATATTGGAGTAGCTTTCCCGAAACTAAGAGTAAATCTCCATCCATTATTATGTACATCTAGAACACATCAAAGCCAAAATGGTTCCTTCAAACGTAAGGCAAAAATACGAAACAAGCACCAACCCGCTTCCCCTGTTCCTGGCTTACTTTTGCGTATAGATCCTGTCAATCTAAGGCACAATTAAAGAAAACAAAGCTGCTGTTTAGCATGCAAGTTGTTTTGAGATTGTTTATGCGATTAATCCAAACCGTTCTCGAGCGATAGAGTCACGATCTCTTGAGAGCGAATCGAATTATCTTAATCTAGACTGATTTCGGGGCATGTAGAGAGTGTTTGGAGCATGACCAATTATTTTATGCGTAGGATGCATGACTTGAAGTGATGTGTTTGACCAACTTAACTCTTTTTCTCGAATTTGACGGGCTTTGTCGCAAGTCGTGGCCACGTTTGTCCACAGAGGAAGAGCTATCGCATGGAGCAGAAGAAAAAGCCCAAAGAAAAGGAACAAGCTTTTGAGAGCCGGCCTATGGCTATGGCGACCTTTCACCTCCTTCCTTTTCCCGCCAGAGCCCATTCTCAGTTCTGATTTGTTTCACTTTTTGTACATCCGTGTCTTCTCATCATTCCCCACCTTTCTTGTCGAACTGATAATCACGGGCCACTGCAGAGGCCTGGCCAATTACTGTGCAGTTAACACGGTAGAGACTACGCTTACAAACTCCTCCCTCTCTCCCTCTCTCTCTCTCTCGCGCACAATTCGTAATTTCACTCGGGTTGCAGGCAGGCCATCTGGGTTCCTTCCCTTTTTCCTTTTGCTGAGCCGAGCATGGTAATTCGACGGTTCCATTGAGAGCGAAGTTCAAGCTTTCATTGGATTGTCGTCTCTAATGTGAGTTTTTGCTGGTGGAAGACCCTTTTTCTTTGCGAAGCTTTTTGCTCTGGAAAGGTCGAGCTTTTCTCTCTGGATCATCGATGGAGGAGGAGAAGAATGCTTTTTATGTTGTGCGCAAGGGGGATGTTGTTGGTGTTTACAAGAGTTTATCCGATTGCCAAGCTCAAGTTGGATCATCTGTAAGTTCTTTTTCTGGATAAAGAAGAGGGCTAAAGGTTGAGCATTTTCGTTGTTCTCATGCATGGTCTATTATGGTGGTGTTATCGCCTGAAATGTGATGTTTCGTGGGTGTTCTCTATCTGGTAAAATGTTCGAACCTGTCAAGGTGAAACTTCAGATAAGTACAGTTACAGATGAATTTCGTGCATGTAGTTGGGCTTACTGGGTCATGTTGAAGGTGGAGGGCGTCCTTGATGTGAAGATGTTTCTCTTATTCCCGACTGAAAACGTGGCCCTGTCAGCAGACTTTAAACTGATAACTCTGTTTTGTTCCTATTTCTATGGAATGATGCAGCTTTTGTTAAGATAGAATAACTCTTGTCTGGTGCCGTTGCAATGACCGTATGGTGGTGGTTCTATATTGTATTGGTTAATTATACCTGATTATCCATTTAATTGGAAGGAAAGAGTTATTCCATTTGCTCAATCATGTCAGGTACATGATCCGCCGGTCAGTGTGTTCAAAGGGTATTGTTTGCCAAAGGAGGCTGAAGAGTTCCTAATGTCACGTGGTCTTAAAAATGCTTCTTACACTGTCGATGCTGCAGATTTGAAGAATAATATTTTCGGTCATCTTGTGCATTGCCCTGATCAGGTTAGGTGATCTGGGTCATGTTCTGTTGTTGCAAGACAGTTGATGTCATACTATGGGTAGAGGTTCCTTTGTACCATCAAAAGGCTGCGCGTGATTGCCTTCGCATTTATCTATTTACGAGATGCTTGTGCTTGTGTCCCCATACATTCATGTGTAATTGGGTTGCTGACTTTTGTTGTTACTCTACACATGTTGGTGCTACCTAGAAATATTGGAGTTGTCTAAAAACAATTTAAGTAGATGGGCACCGTATCATTCTTCTGTGCTTTGCTGGCCCAGCATTCTATGTCACTATACGAAAAATTTTATGAGCTGAAATATTTTGATATGGAATATTTGTCACATTAATATTACAAGCCATGCATTCTCATTCTCAGCAACCGGCTTCTTTTAGAAGGTCTACCGTCAACAAGGAGTATCCATTACAGAGTCCGCAGAGATTGCTCACATCAGGTTTAAATGTCAGTTAATTTTTGCTTAACATACATCTTGTCATCTGATTTTCTTCTATTGTATAAACTTCATAATGGAACGGCTTCAACAGTGGTGTAGTTATGGCTTTACCAGGTTTATGCATCAACTAGCAACAAGCAGTTTGCATAAATTGACTAAGTACATTCTTAAGTAAACTTAAATTTGCTTCTTTCAACCTGGAAAATTTATGTAAAAATAGTCTTTTTCCTTAAAAAAGAAAGAGCTTAGTGAGACAGCTCATAGAAAAAAAGGACAGAGGCTCACTGTAATGCTTAAAGCGGCTTGAGACACTGAAATCAACAATTTTTTGCTTTTCCTTTGCCAGAAGATTTTACGTTTACTTTGGATCTTTTTCCCTTCTAGTACACTAAAATGAAGCCTTTGCCTGTTTTCGCACATTATATCGGCTTTTTCATCTTGTGCCAAATTTATGTCTTCTCATTAATCGATTCTATCACACTAGAAGGGCTGAATACAAGCATTAACCATGATGCTTTGGATTCTACAATGTGAATGGAAAAGTTGGCTTGTGCAGGCAGTTGGGTCATCCGCAATTTCCCCTAGTTCCTTGAGGTCTGCATCATTCTGCTTTGTGCAGGCAGTTGGGTCATCCACAATTTCCCCTGGTTCCTTGCAAAAGAACTTCAACTTAGAGAATGTAATTGCTAGTCCAACAATATCCTCCAATCATGTATGCTATTTTTGATAGTTCTAGTAAATGTGCATCTGGGTTCTTTTTATTCTCATTATATGCAGTCCTCATTTATACTGCCATACTGGATGCTGCCATACCGAAACAAGGTTTTCAGTGAATTTTGTTCTGAAAGTGATGTTGAAACTGAATAGCATGCCCCCGCAAAAATAAAGGGATCGGTTTGTGTTTGAAAAGCTAAGGACCTCTGGGGACATAATTTTTTTGTTTTCATCAGAGTTGAAAAAGTGGCCCAAGATTATTGCAGTATGTTTTCATGGTCAACTGAAATTTTCAGAGTGTTAGTCTCCGTGGTCAATGTATTAAATGCAAGTGTCCTACACTCAGTTATATGAGCATTATTCGTAGTAACTTTCCTATAATTCTTGGATTAGTTTTTGTATGTGACTATTGAGAATGGCTAGCCTTAAACCCAATGGCACTTGCTCTTTCATTCATCTGGGTTTGAGAATTGCAAAACTAAGACTTTGTTTCTGGCCTGTACAGGACAACTCTGCTGTAATTTCTAGCTAATTATCTTCTTTTTCTATATATGCAGTTGTCATGTATAATTGAATTTGATGGTGCTTCTAAAGGAAATCCTGGACAAGCTGGTGCTGGAGCTGTTCTGCGTGCCGCAGACGGAAGTGTGGTATGCAATCACCAGATAGAATGATTCAAATCAATGTTTTTAGGTTACTGTGTTCTTTTAATGACTTACTTCTGTTTCTGAACCTGCATCTTCGTAGTTTTGTCGGTTACGTGAAGGTGTAGGCATTGCTACAAACAATGTTGCTGAATATCGAGCCGTAATTTTGGGGTTGAGATATGCTCTGCAGAAAGGTTTTAACCATGTTCGAGTTCGGGGAGACTCGCAACTTGTCTGTATGCAGGTTACTCACATCCAAATCTTTCTGTATTTGATGTTCTCTTGTTTGCACCCACGGCCATGGACACACGTTTGTCAAGCAAAGTGGGAGAGTTGCTTTAGATGTGAAGCACTCCTCCATTGTCATTGCTTTAGATGTAAAGTTTCCTCTTTTGAGCAAAATTATTCAGCAGTGTGCTGCATCATTGGTCAGGGGTTGTCTATTTGCTATTTTACTTTGTTTATTGTGTTCAGATATTAACCTCTCACCTGACATTGTTTTTCCTGGTAATAACAGTGTATTGGCATACTGCAATGACTGTTATTGGCAGTATCTAGTATATCTATGTATTTGTTTATATCTAGTATATCTATGTATTTGTTTTTGGCTTCATCTGATTGCTTGTGGCTCAAACCTTTTCAAATGTGTCTAGATAGATCTGGTGATGCTTACATATCGGTATGTTGAAATGCATGAATGAAATCATGAGTTATGAATTAGACTTATTCACTATGTTAGCATAAACCATTAGGTGAAGGAGATTGCATCAATATAAAATCCAGTCAAACTTAAATTTAAGCAATGTGGAACATAGCTTAATACCCCCTCTCATGCAAGTTGGATGGAGGACAATTGTGTTGCATGTGGAATAGCAGAACAGGGATGGAAGAATTTGAGAATCCACATGAGAGGTTATTGATTAATTAGTTTATGGAGGATCCAGGAGTCCAATCCCAAAGAGAGAGACTGCAAGTGTAAGGCCCACTGCAACCCGTGAGTAATGTTGGATATACCTTGGATAGATTTTGACTAAGAAGGTCCAGTGAAATTTGTGCACCCATTGATGACTTGTACAGTGAGATATCTTATTAAGGCTTTAGTCAATAGTCACTATTTCTAAATGTCATAACCTCTTTGGTTGTCTAATTATCCTGCTGCAATGAACCAGGAAAAATGTGGCAGCTTTGCCCTATAGTTTACGCTGACTACTGCAGGAAGGCCAGGAGAGCTATTTAAGCATTCATATTTAAAATTTATTACCTGGAGGAACAATCTGTACATGAAGAGCGATTTCTGCATTTTGTACATAATTTGAATGCGTAGCTTTGAAGTGTATCTGTCAACTGGCAAAAGTTTTTATTCCCCCAATTTATTCTCACATGATTGGTATTTATATCTGCATCATATAACAAGACCCTAATTTTGGTCCTTGTGCTGCTAAATATCTGAGTGCTTAATCTTCTCCAAGCACATCATTGCTGTATTCACCTTTAAAGTTTGATCCAACAGATCCAGGGTCTATGGAAGACAAAAAAACAGAATATGGCAGACTTGTGTAAGGCAGCTAAAGAACTCACGGATCAATTTTCATCATTTGAGATCAGTCATATTGTCAGGGTACAGACAGATTATGTTTTTCCTTTTCAGAAGCTCTATGTGATATCTAGACTACTGAAAAACTATTGAATTTCAGTTTCAGGGTTGTGGTTAGGAGTCTTTTTACATGACCTTTATCAAATGTGCTTAAAAGATGCAATCTTAATGTTTTTTGGCATCTTAGTGTTAAGTTAATATAAGAATGGCCTCCCATGACAGATGTGAACTTGATAGGCTAATGTTTCATTTGGCATTTGAACTCCCCATTTTGCCAGACAAGCACTCGATTCTGGTTTAAGGATTTAGTTAGGTTCTATAACTATTAGCTTGTCATGTTGCATGGCCTTTTGATGACATTCTATTGGTTGCGGGGAGGGGGAGTTAACAATTTTCCTGAACTGTTTACTGAGCAACGAGACAACGAGACTGCGCTTATTGCCAGAACAAGTTAGGAAATACTTTTTTTGAGCTCTGAAATATAGTTGACTTAATGCAGTCACGTTATATGATCAACCATTTGTCATGACTGGGCGGTCTTCTTGTCTCTAATGACATTTTCGTTTTCCAGGATCTCAATTCCGAAGCTGATGCCCAAGCTAATCTGGCCATATATCTAAGGGGTGCGTGCTTGTCTTAAGCAAATTCATATAGCTTTTACTTCATTAGACATTTAAAGAAAGTCTCATTGTTCTCTTGCAGAAGGTCAAGTTGAGGTGGATCATATCTAGTGCAGGCCGGAGGCCTCAGCTGCTAATTCTGGGTAATTCTTGCGATCGTGTTCTATATGACATGGTGGTTAATTTAGGTGCTGGACCAACTATGTACATGTAACACTTAATCATATGACTCGTAGGTAACAATCTGGATGCTGTAGGACTAGTTATATAGCGAAAGTATCTATCTTGTGTGCTATCAAGCAGTCGTCATGCCAGTGCATGGGAAACTTTGAGTTCGCGCTTGGTGCATCCGAAAGACCCATTGGGGTTGCTTGATTATTTGCAGCTACGCTGCTGCGTAGGTCGATTTGCCATCTGGCTGGACGTTGGCCCTGCCAAGCGCCATGAGGAGGTGTGCATCGCTGTAACTTCGGAAGATTGCGATACATCATATGCATGATTGTCTAGGTAGGCATAGCAATCTGGGATGTGGCCACCAGTTCTCATGCACTAAGGAGTACCGACACACGATATGATCCGACACGTCGTTTTTCAATAAATAGAGAATTTCGACACGTTGAGACACGTTGTATATTAAATATATATTTTCTTATATACATAATAAATTATCATTTTTATGATTATTTCAATCAAATTAATTGGAATCAAATTCATAAATAGTTAAATAATTAAAAAATCCTAGAATAAATATATACTGAAAATATTAATCTGTCATTTATTAATATCATTTATTGTTTCAATTTGACAAATTCAAATCTATTTTAATAATTCATAAAATTTGGAGAAAAAATAAACGATTCATATTCGGACTCGTATGTTAGATATGTTGGAAGATGAGAAAAAAAAAAACTTAATGGGTGAATTGTGTATCACAAGAAGTGGGAGTCAAGAGAGAAGAGAATACTATGTTTTTATTATTTCTCCATTTATTATTTTTATTATTGTTTTAATTTTTGGATATACATATTTTGATATCTCATTTATTGAATTTTTAAAATTGATCTTGATATTGGAATCATATGTTGGAAACTTGTATATCAGAATTCCAACTTGAGTATTAGAGAGTGTCGAGAAAGTTAATCAGGTGTCGAATTTTTTTACACGTGTTGATCGAGTATCGGAGAGTACGGACATGTGTCGAAGTGTCCGACATAACACGAAAGCTCTTGGAGACACTGCTTTATAGCTCCTGCATGGTACCTCAAAAAGGTTTATCTTTGATGGGTACCTTGTTGGTGTCATTATTTATTACATCCTTGCATGTTCCAACATGAGTGTCTTAAATGCCTAAATGGCACGATCTCATGGGATTCCCGACGTAAAGCCGTGAGAACTGTTATCTGTTAAGGGCCAATTTGGTGGCATTACGATCTGAGGCAACAGTTTTCCTTTCATCTGCATTATGTTTGCGGTAATTTGTGGCGAGCACGTTGATCGGGGAGGCATTTTGTTATCTTCAGACTCGGGTATGCTAAGGTTGAATGGCGTTGCTCACTAGAGTCAACTCTTGTCAGACTCTATACACATGGGCACAGTTCTTCATTTCAGGGCGGGGAAGGTTCATCGGGATTATTTTTTTCTCGGATCTGCTTCACAGGATGCAAATGTCAGGTAGTACTCATTGAAAATATTTTTGCAAGCAAAGAAGCTGCAAGTAAGCTCGTCCTTAGTTGACACTGGAAACAGGGAAACGAGGCAAAAGTCAAAAGTTTCGAGGAAATGCATTGCATTTTCAAAGATTTCTGAAGTCCCTTAGCGCAAAATAGGTCTCTAGAGTTTTGGTATCTAAATGCTACCCTCATCACACGAGATGTCGCTGGTGAGCCAGATTTAGCGGCCAGCGCGCCGAATTTGACTCGTTGTTTGAGGTTTTCTAAAATATAAAAATAAAAAATGTCTATTTTAAGTATAGTGTTTTTTTTTTTATGCAGCATTTACCCCCAAAATTATTTCCCGATGCACTTTTAAATGATAAATTTTTAAATACGTTTTGCATTTATAAAGAAAACCCTTTCACCTCAAAACGCGGCCACGTTGTACGTGGGGCATTGGAAGAGGAGATTCCCTGCGTAGGAACTAGCATGAGCTGTACACCAGAATCGATAGTTCTCGACTGGACAAATTCATCGAGCCAAGTGTTGCATGGTTCAGGATCAGAGGCATGGATAAAGCCGCTCTCTCTGTCCAAGTACTGGGCTGATGCAGAAGATATACATTCATCTGGGGGAAGCTGAAACTGCAAATTCCTATTGCCCCCAAATGTCACCTTGCACATCTGTCCAGAATAAAAAAAAAAACAGAAAGATATTGAAGACCTATTGAGTGTCACTACTTGAGTGTATAAATACAATGAGGTTAGGTTCAAAGTTCATCACTCAACAAATAGACTTCTCTTCTCCTCCTTCCTCTTCCCTGCCTTGTAACCATGGCTTTGAAGGTTGGTCTCCTGCTGGTTGCAGCTCTGCTCTTAGTCAATGCCACGGTATGAAGCCCTTTTTTAGCCTACTGATCACTTGGTTTGCAATTCCATTTTTCTTTCCCTTCTACTTTGGTTGACTGAGACTTTGGCTTCATTTGTTCTTGTAGGCTATGGTCTCCGCCGATGTCTCTGAAGAGGTAACAAAAAAACCCTTGTGTCTCTCTCAAGATGTTATTTTCCTACAGTGGAATTATTAGGTTCTCCTTTTTTGTATGTGCCAATGTGTACACACTTAGGAAACTTGTGAGAATCATCCCCACTCAGGGGAAGGTGAAACTGAAGCTATATATGCTTTCTTAATCCCATTTCTCTCCCAACTATAAACTATACCACCATTATCACAGTGCTTATTTTTGTGTCCTTTGATTTGCCTTTCCTTTTACTAATATAAGCTCAACTGTTTTCACCTTGCAATGCCAATTATTAATACTTGAGAATATTAATCCATTGCTGAATTTCATTTAAAATTTCCCTCTTCTTTGAATGGGATAAAATAATCAATGTGGTATGCTTTTTGACATGACAGTCACACAAAAAGACAAGACTCCGCTGGCCGAGGCTCCTCATCACGGCAAGGAGAAGCACGAACACCACCACTTCCACCACGACCACGACCACCACCGCCACGACCACCACACCCCACCCCACACTTCCGGGAAGGTCGGCCAGGCCACTCCTCCCCACCCTGCCCCCACCACCCCCACCATCTCCACCACGCCACTCCTCCCCAGCATCCCCACCACCGCACCATCCCTACCACGCCACTCCTCCCGAACATCCCCACCACCCGCACCATCCCTACCACGCCACTCCTCCCGAACATCCCCACCACCCGCACCATCCCTACCACGCCCCTCCCCTCACCACCACTGAGAGCCACCTGCGTCTCCACCAGTACGCGGTAAGCAATCATCTCGAGAAAAACAAACTATGAAATGCGACATTAGTTGCATATTTATGCAAACAACATGGTGCATGATCCAATCGACTATACGCTACGTGAAAGCACGTTGCTGTCTGATCTATATCATTTTTCGGAAATCTATAAACGCCACTGATTTTTGACCGATCGGTTTCTTTTCTCCCTCTCTATGTCTGCTACTAAACGAATTAACATTCAAGAAAAGAGGACTCCATGAATGGAATGACTCTCCTGATCATGGAAATTTTCACAACTGCAGGGCATTAAGGACTGCAAAGCCTGCTGCGACAAGGCCAAGTGTGTCCCCTCTGCCAGATCCAGCTGCAAGCCCTGGGACTAATAATATGCTCCTCTTATAGGTTCTAAATTGTACTTTCATTTTGCTTGTGTTTTCTTCAATTGTGGTTTGGAAAGATGTTCTTTTGCTTCTCGTGATATCTCTGTAATAAGTCCTGTGGGGAGGACAATGGCTGCTTTCCGTGTAGAAACCCTGTATTTCTTCTTTCCAGACTGAGTGTTTCTCTCGTTTGGAATTTCTATGATACGAACGAATTGACTGAATTGCTGATCCACCGTTTTCTATGTCATGATCAAGATGAAACGAAGGAAACGGTTGATAAAGTGACCGAATGTTGAACGTTAGATGCTCGTGAATGGAAGAAACTTTATGTTTTGCAGCTGGTAAAAACTTGAGAGATTGATGGGTCGGTTTTGTCCTGGAATATATCCAACATCAATCACATCTCATGCTCATCTCCTTCCTTTTTCGTTTCTCCTTAAAAGACGAGATCTGCAACAGGTCCAGACCAGTTTTCATTGGATTCTCATTCCATCTGATCCTCCCACAGACCGGCGCTGTCAAATTGCCACTCATAAATATTTCCCAAAGGGCAACCATTTTGTCACATTGCCTCGCAACTCTTGCTTTACTTCGACTGGTCAAACGAATAAATTAGATTGGATTCGAGCCGAGTAGAAAATGACCCGATTCAACCAGACCTATTTAACTCGTATTAACTAATATCCAATGCAAATTTTGTGACTTAAACCTAATCCGTAGTTGACCAACCCCATTATTAAAACATATCTATATTTAACTAAATTTAGGAAGACTCATATTGAAACTAATCCGAAAACAGGGAGTAAGCGAACTTGAGATTAATTGAGGGTAAGAGAGTGTAAAGATAATCACAGAGGTAGATTAAGTTTTAATATAACACTAACCCATATAACAACCTAGTACCTTCAAAAATGGATTAAGAAATGAGTTTATGATTTATTTTGACATACTTAATTTTATGCTTGGTGAAGGTTGTATTCTCCCTCATTTTAGTTTGGTTTTGTTTTCTTCAACGTGTCTCCGTATAAGTACGATGTTGGTGGTAATGAGTTGAATTTAAACACCTTGAAAGTGATGGTCTTGTGTCAATCCTATCACCAAGAACCTTGTATCGGGTCACATTCATAGGATTTATCATACCTATCACCAAGAACCTTGTCACATTCATAGGATTTATCATACCTATCACCAAGAACCTCGTGTCGGGTCACATTCATAGGATTTTCCTCGTATGATAGACTCACCCAAACATAATTAATTTCCCAAAAATGGTCGAGTTAACGACAACCCGTGGAAATATTTCATTGAATTGCATTGCTCTCTCGTCATGCTTCACAATGCAAAAAATATTACTTGTGTTGACCGGTTTCTCTAGCATTGCATGTGATTTCACATGGAATTTTGTTATTTTGGTAGGCCGTTTTGATCGTAGTAATTAAATTAATAAAAATATAACGCACTGAGGGCACAAAAAAATCGCGTTATGAGAAATTTCTTGAAAGGGTCTCTGGAGTCCTAACAAGAATGGAGGTTTTTTTTTTAGCCTCTCTTAGAAATATCTTTTGACAAACGGCCAATTGCAATGTAATCGAAGAACTCTTGAGGCGCAGTGCGATTCGTTGAGCATTCTAAGAGGTTTGGCCATGTCATGTCTTAAAATATAGTTGCATTGTATAAATGATTATTTTTCCAATACGTTACTTGAAAGCTCCCGTAAATAATTCAGATATAGTAGGATATGAAAATTAACGTCCTGTAAAAATTAGTCCATGCAATGAAAGTTTATTGTTTAGTCACGATCATATTGAATTAATCACCTCTGGAGGAAAAATAAATTCAATTCCTAAGTAGAAATTCCCAAGTTTTTGATACCATCTTTGTTTCTTTTTCATTGGAATCGATTTGCTCTGGCTTTTTCTTGTCCGAATTCCATTTCTCTCTGCCCCATGGAGTAACTACGCGAGGACAATCATGGAAAAGAAGGGAATACCTATGTCAGACCGGAGGGAAACAAGAAAATCTCTTTAATTCGGTGTTGGCTCGTCCCAAGCTTCAAAGGACATGCCTTGCGTGCGGGTCAATGATCATGTGACGACAAACGCTCTTTAAGTGAAAAAAGGAAAAGGGTAGATGTCGCTTCCCGGTCCAGGGGGGATGTCCTGTCGTTCAACAGCAATTATTAATGCGACTGTAATATATACATTTGATTGAATTTACATCGTTGAAAAATGGTGAATTTGGGTGACTAATGACGTTGATGGTGGTCCGCATTGAATATAATGCACGTTTGAGGTTAATAGAATGGATAATGTCATAAACGATTCCTCAATTTTTGATCGAATGTGCAACGTGATCTCTAAATTTTTAATTTATAAATTTTATATTAATGTGTAATGTCATCCCTAAATATTTAATTTGTTCAATATAATTCTTAAAATCAAATTAGTCATCGGGCCATATGAAGATGTTTAATATCATTGTTACATGAATTCAAATTTAGAAAAAGTATTGAATATTTTCATATAATAGAGGAACTATATTGGATATGTATTTAAAATTCATGAATTGGATTGAATAAAATGAAAATATAGAGATAATATTGTATATTGAGCTAAAGTTTAAGAATCGTGCTAAATAAATTAAAAGTTCATGGATTACATTACATATTCGATTAAAGTTATGAACTATTTATGTTATTTTCTTTTAATATAATTCTTACTGGTGGGTGGGATAATTTAAGTTTCTCACGTTTGAGGGTCGAATATAATACACGTAAGTCTGAGTTCGGTGCAGGCAGCCAATTTACTCATGTGTCCGGGTGATTTGGGCGAGCTGTCTCTGTCATTACCCTTTTCTCACTTTTGCTTTTCCCATGACAGCTTGTAAATATTTCTCCAGAATTCCAATTTTTCTTTTTTTTTACTCAGAACATGTTAATCTTGAGTTTTTCTTTTTGGTGCATATATCTTAGTCTTAAGTTAAATGAAAGGAGAGTTTTAATCCCGTGAGATCGGCTTAGCGATTGAAGAATGCATAAATGTATTGTACAGGGTCGATTTCGACGAATGCATGGACACATGTATTCTCATGTGTTAGGCATCTGCACCAACTTTTGCTACGATTTGCACTATGGTTTCAAGAAATTAGTGCAACGTTTTATGGTACAGAATGTCTATTTGGCGCCATACTCTCTCTCTCTCTCTCTCTCTCTCTCTCTCTGTACTCTGAACCTCTATTTAAAGCTGGAGGTGGAGGAGTTGTATAATGCTGGTTCAGTGATTACTTTAGTAGGTGAGCTTATCACTCCAGCTCTCTCGCTTCAGCTTTCTGCGAGTTCCCACCACAGAATGGCTTCAAAAACTGTGCTCCTGGTGTTGGGTCTTCTTCTTCCTCTGATCACTACCCGGGTATGACCTCGTGTGTAATTTGGTGTGTAATGAGCTTGTTGCCATTTGGGGCACATCTAATCTGGTGTTAACTTCGTTTTGGTAGGTTTCATCTGCTGACAATGAGGAGAAACTCATTTTGAAGGTAATGTGTGGGATCAAGATAGTCTGTTTAAACGAACTTGTTTTCCTTTGGTTTAGATGATGAAGGTCATCAACTAAGTATTTCCTTTGGCCATGGTTCTTGGGCTATGTTTTTTTTTTTCTTTTCTTTTTTTGGGGGGGAGAAAATGATCCCTCAATAATGATGCTTAGATATCTGGTTTTTGAATGATATGCCTTGGTCTGCATCATGTGCTCTTTTTGGTGATGGTTGGCACCGTATTGGAAGTTTAGTCATAGGTTTAGGTGAGTGGGTAAGAGTGGGACAGCGAGCTATTTTAAGTCAAAAACACATGATCCCTCCAAAAGTATCTGAGTCAAACACACGGACTAAATACTCCTCCCAATTTGGGGAAGAACCTTCTATATGGCACCCTTGCCGCGCTGATCTGCTGTCATGGATGAACGGTTGTTCATCCTTGTTGAAGTGCATGATCACGTCGGTATATTTATTGGTACACTTGATAGATACATGAGAGACCTTTTAATGGCGATGCAAAATTTTTGTTCTATAGTCATTAAGGAGTAACGAACTGAACCGAAGTGCAAGATGACCTTGTGAATGGGAAATCCTTCTAGCTGAAGTTTAGATCTGCAATAAAAGGAGCATAACTGCTTGACTTGCTTTGATTTGTCACTGTGGGAATATGTGTAGGCCCCATATGCCGAGATCCCAACACCGGCTCCGGTGAAGGCGCCAGCTCCGGCTACAGTTCCTGTGAAGGCACCTCCTACCCCTGCCCCGGTCACTAAGACCCCACCTCCTCTGCCACCGGTCACTAAGCCTCCCCCTACTCTGCCTCCCGTCCCTAAGCCGCTGCCACCTCCGCTCCCTCCTGTCGCTAAGCCACCGCCTACTGTGCCACCGGTCACACCTCCTGCATCTCCGCCACTGCCACCGGTCAGGTCAAAAGCAGGTAACCATACAACGCATCCTTGACCTCTAGTCTATCATGCCATGTATTGTCACAACATATTCCGGTCCTCTCAGAGGATGGCGATGACGGGATTGTTAGGACCTTAACCATGGATACATAGTCCAACTTTTCTTACTATAAAGGAGCATCGTCATGTGGCGGAGGAAAATAATCAAAAGCATTTTCACATTGTGAAAATTACCGGAAGTCCCCAACACTGCAACACAATCTTATGTAGCCTAGCAACTTTTTACCAGCGTATCTGGTTTTCACAGACATTATGGATCTGATTACACTAAGTTGGGTGAGCCTTTTTTGGTTGCTGCAGATTGTATCCCTCTGTGCGACCAGAGATGCAAGTTGCACTCAAGGAAGAATGTGTGCACGAGGGCTTGCATGACGTGCTGCGACCGGTGCAAATGTGTGCCGCCAGGGACTTATGGAAACCGAGAGCGGTGTGGCAAGTGCTACACCGACATGACCACTCACGGGAACCGTATCAAGTGCCCGTGAAGGCAACTGCAAAACTCATGATCTCCAGCATATCAGTCTCACCGACGTCCTACAACAAAACAACGCAGATGCTAAATAAATTTGGAGGATGGAAAATTGCTGGTTCTCCATTGTAACTACATATGGTGGACAACGTCCAGGGAAGATATGATGGTCCGGGAATATCGGATCAGTAGTAGTATCCGTGTATCTGTCTGGTCTATGTTTGGGTTCTGTATGACTTTATTGTGGTTCTAGTTCTAGTGCTTGTGAAGGCAAATGAACTAGACAACAATCGTTGAGCGCTTGAATGAATCAGCTTGCTAAGTAAGAAAACCGCTTAGCTTATCGTCTGCTCATCTTTTGTTCCTAATCCAAGATAGGCGACAATTTTACTTTCTCTCTCTCTTTCGAGGCCATTGCTAAACAAGGTATCTGATTTGAAACGGTTCTTGAATGCAATGCTCCTGTTTGGATCGCAGGAACGAACCGTCTCCTGCCCACGATCATCGCGACTGAATGAATGTCGTGTCTGTGCTATGTTGTCAGAAGTACTTGAAATGCAATTGAAAGCTGTCCTAAGCTGTACAGGCAAATGCAACAGAAGCCCAATTTCTTTTAAATAGCATTGAAAAATTGTAATTTTCGTTTGTTTCTTTGTTTTGAGGATATTATTTAAACTCATTTCACTTAGTATTAGAAAGAGTTTTTACCAACCTAAGTTCAGGTCATCTTAAATTCTAACATCTGGCTGCTGTTACAATTATGACATGTACGACAGGACATGTTTGCATGTAATTAGATGAGGAAGAAAGCAAGGATGTAGATTTAAGGAAAAAATACTTACGTCATGTCAATTTTACTTAATAAATTAATCACTTTAAAATCAAGAAAACAGATATGAACAATGAATCTCAAATTTTATAGGGTCAAACGCGAATTTGATCGGACATATGATCTTGCTTTTCTTAATGCATTGGAGTTTTCAAAGAGATAAAGAAAACATTTAGTATCTTTTCATTATATCTATCTTTTTTGTTTTAGCAACAAATTAAGAAAAAAAAAAAAGATTTTTGATTAGCTTATGCCATGCCAAACCAAACATCCTCAGGTGAAAATAGAATATTTCCTCAACCCTCAACAGCTCAACAAAAATGTCTTTCCAAGGTTCCAACTTTCTTGTTTTTGACCAGCCAATCTTTCCCGGCGACCACCTATCGCGGCTCGCGCGTTCGCTCTGTCTGAATCGTTGAACCGAGCAGAGCCCCGAGCGCTTCCCTTCGAGCTCCGCTTCTGCACGAGCTCCATACCAGCAATCCCGAAGCCCCGAATACCAGGGGCAGATCCCGCGAGAAGGACGGAGATCAATGGGGGTCCAAGATGGGATCTTGGGGACGGGCGATGCCCGAGCCGGAGAAGGCGTCAGCGGGAAGCGGAGGTGGCTGAAGAGGCGGGAGCGGTGGCTGGTGGTCCTCGGGGTGGCTCTCCACGCCGTGTACATGCTCAGCATATTCGACATCTACTTCAAGACTCCCATTGTCCACGGCATGGATCCCGTCGCTCCTCGCTTCTCCGCACCCGCCAAGCGCCTCGTTCTTCTCGTTGGTATGGTGTCGCGCCCACCACCTGTTTGGGGTTTTGCCTTTTAAATTCGACCTCAAGTTTGCATTTTTTTCTTTTGGGTGTGAGCTCCCGCTGGGTCTTAGCTCAATGTGACTCTGTAAGTATGGAAACTGCATTGCCTGGACGGCGTTTGTTAGTTTTTCAAATGAAAGAAATGGGCTGACAATTGTAAGCTTGACGATTGGAAACTTGAAAGTGGAGAGGCTTGATGCTTCTCTGTAGATTTTTTATATTTCAACTGTGTTTAAGTTAAAGTTTGGGATGTCTTTATTAATTTGTCTGTCTATGTGATGGAGGACACTTAGTCTTGAACATTTTGTGATTGCTTCAAAGTTGGCTATCGAGCTTTCTCTGAGCCGGTTACTTCTAGCAAGAAGTTACTCTCTGACACAGGTGGAAATTTAAATTTGCAGCGGATGGCTTGCGTGCGGATAAATTTTATGAACCGGATTCGGAAGGACACTTTAGAGCACCTTTCTTGAGAAGTATAATTAAAGAAAGAGGTCGCTGGGGAGTGTCCCATGCTCGTCCTCCTACAGAATCAAGGCCTGGACATGTTGCTATTATAGCTGGGTTTTATGAGGACCCCAGTGCTGTGACAAAAGGTCAGTTATCGGTGTATTTTATCGAACTTTTCGGTTGCATGTAACATCTCCAACTTAGACTCCTATCTGCTAACGAGTGCTGGATGTGGTGTTATTCTTCACTGATGGGTGACATTCCTTTGGCAGGATGGAAAGCTAATCCTGTTGAATTTGACTCGGTATTTAATAGAAGCAAACATACGTATGCCTTTGGTAGCCCAGACATAGTTCCTATATTCTGTGGTGCCTTGCCACATAGCACTTGGAATAGCTACCCACATGAGTTTGAAGACTTTGCAACTGGTATGTGCTCACCCTGTTGAACTCAAAATCTTTTTGATATGAATTTGGTAATTTGCCATTAGATTAAGAAAAACTTCCATAGCTTGTGATACCTCAAAAATTAGATTTTTCTCATTGCCTACTCATGTTGGCAGTTAGTTCTTCCTGTGGTAATTTTTCATCTGGTATGTGCCTATAGTCTATGACAGATTACCCGAGCACCTGCCTCCCTCCCTCGCTCTCTCTCACTTAAGATATGCATGGAAGAGTTTTCTCAGAAAGTATTCTTATGGCATGTTTTTACTCTTTACTTTGTCTGTAACTTAGATTTAATTTTATTTCCTTAAATGCATCTGGGTGTTTTCTCAGTTGATTCAGTGAGCATTGGTGTGCCTTATAAAAAATAAATAGTGTTTTTCTGGGAATTCCTCTAATTCTGAAACTAGTGCTTATTACACTTTCTACACGCGGCCACTTCAGGCGTTAATATGACTTGAATTCACGCCTAAGTGGCTTGTCAGTGTTGACATAGACTCAATTATTTTGTTTATCTCCTCTTCATTTGCTGTCAGGGTGTATTTGTGTTTTTTCCTTTACCTCATATCTTTAACATTTGCTTTTGTTGTTGCAGATGCATCCTTTTGGATGAGTGGTCTTTTGATCAATTTCAAAACCTCTTGGACAGGTCTTTTACCGATGAGGACTTGAGAGAAGCACTTCAACAGGATAATCTGGTTGTCTTTCTCCATCTACTAGGCTGTGACTCAAATGGACATGCTCATCGACCCTTCTCATCCATCTATCTCAATAATGTTAAGGTCGTTGATCACATTGCCAAACGTGTTTTTGATCTCGTTGAAGGTTATTACAAAGATAATCGCACTGCGTATGTTTTTACAGCTGATCACGGAATGAGCGACAAAGGTTTGATATGACGCGTTTTTCTTTTTCATTTCTGGAAAAAGTTGCTGAAGTGAATTTTCTAATAAGCATGCGAAGTTGTTAAGCAAAATTTTTCTTGTGGTAATATAAAATTAAGGTGTGCATTTCTGCCGCCCAGTTATCTCTTAACTCAATTTCTAGCTTTTGTCCTTGCATTTCCTGCTGATCAAACTTGCCTCTGTTAGATGATGTGCTGTAAGTCATTGCTAGGGTCTTTTGGATGGTTGCAATTGGCAAATCTGTGTCCACTACTGGATAATCCATGTTCAACTTTTCCTCTTATGGTCATGTGCCCCAAATCTTATGGTTCATCTAATGGGATGTAAAAGTCGTCACATATGGCAAGGATTTCTCTAGTTTCACATGCTAATATATAGATTGAATTTTGTATTGGGCCGAATAATTATTTTATCAATGTCCAATCAAAATATGAAACCTGATTTGAATGGAAAGCTAGAGCTGTAGTCTGGTTAAATTGATTGTGTATTCATTAGTATTGGCAATTTAACTGCTGACCCACAGAGTTTTTTCCCAATGAGACCTTCAATTTGATATTGTACTTGAACTGAATTTAACCTCGATCACTTAATTAATAGCAATGGTTTGGTGCTTGCTGCCTCATTTGAGCATATCCATCCTTTTGCTGTTTTGCTGGGTGCACCAGCAATAATAAGGTGCTCCCTTGGCCAACCTTTAGTCCTTCATAAGCTAAAAAGAAAACAATCCTATAAGATAGAATGTTTTGCTGTTCAGCTATGAGGACTCTCATCATGCTCTTTTTCTTTTTGAGTCTGCCAGGCACTCATAAGTATTTGTTCATTCGTAATTTTTCTCCGGTACCTTTTAGATGCTGAAGCTAATATGATTAAGTTGTATCTGATAGGAAGTCATGGAGATGGGCATCCCTCCAACACTGACACACCCCTTGTTGTTTGGGGAGCTGGGGTTAAATATCCCAAATCAGCTTCTGCCAGTGACCACTCTGATCATGGCCGGTTTGTTGATGAGCATATGCATGACACGCCAACACCTACGGTGTGGGGCCTTAGTGGCATTGAAAGAGTGGATGTCAATCAAGCTGATATTGCACCTCTTATGGTATAACAGATTGGTTTTATTTTATCAATTTGTTAGCCTATGTGGATTGTTCATAAATTTTATTTGTTTGATTTATGGCAGTCAACTCTTATTGGTTTGCCATGTCCAATGAACTCAGTGGGAAATTTGCCTCTTGGATACATTGATATGAATGAGGTGAGTTCTAAGTAGTGTAACATCTATAGATGTTGAATTCTGTCAAAAGTATGATTAAATTTATTTATTAAATGATTTTTTCAATCTAAAGAAAACGTGGAATCTTCATTCTATGTTGATATTTTCCTGATGCAACAAGAGAAAACCTTTTCTTTCATTTGCAGGCAGAGGAAGTTGAAGCTGTGCTGTCCAATACAAAACAAATACTAAACCAGTTCCTTCATAAATCACGTATCCTATCCTCAAGTCAGGTTCAGTCTTGGTAAAATGATTTTTGAGGAAGCTTTCTTGGAATTTCAAATCATTGCAGTCTTCTTTTGAAATTTACCCTATTTTTTTACGTGTAATCTCAGTTTTGCTGTTCACATAATTTCTATTCGATACTTAGGCAATAGTTTAGCATGTCAGATAAAGTCTTGTAAATAAGATCTATGTTCTATATTGTTTAACAATATAAAGCGCATCCTCTTGACATATATTTCCATTAGATGAACTGCCATATGTTGCAAACGTACTTATTATGATATATATGTTTTTTCATATTGAGTTTCGGATTTGTGTGCATGGATTGAAAGGAGACAACATAGTTTCTTTTGACTATCGGCTTGACAAGTTCAGATATAAAGCAATCAAATACATTATTCTTCAAGCCATTCAAACCACTAGAGCACTATATGTCAGTTGTGGACCAAATTGAGGAACTGATCTCCATCGGAGATTACAAAGCTGCATTGAAGCGAAGTGAAGATTTAAGGAGTTTGGCTCTTGAAGGCCTTCATTATTTTCAAACTTATGATTGGCTGATGCTGATGGCTGTAATTACTTCGGGATATATTGGTTGGATGCTCTATCTCGTTCTCCATGTGCTGCAATCTTATACGTCATTGCCGGGTGTTCTATTCCGAAAGGAGAGAGCAGTGCAGCAGAAAAAAGACACCAGAAAAGTAATGTGTAAACCTTGTTTGTGGTTTTTGTATTGAATGAGAATACAGACATGAGGAAGAAGGGTTTAACTAGTAGTTGTCCACCCTTATCAAGATTCCAAATGCCTGAAGTTCAATTTATCTTCCTCCTCCTATATTACTTATCCACTAGGGAGAAAAAAGAAGACTGTAGAACTAGACATGAGATGTGCACACATTTCGGCATGGCATTATAAACAAATGTCAAGAGATTAAGTTTCTAGATCACAAATCCTTTCCCATCTATGCATTGCAAACTGCATGCTGAACGAAACATATGGTAATTTAGGTTGGGGGTGGGGTTGTGGAAGGCAGCCTTCGCGGTGGAAGCGTTGTCATTAGAACCAGTCAAAAGGGATTTAAGTAATCAGATGGGGATTGCAGCTTCTACCATACTCTTGACCTTTTCTTGGTTTATCATAGGCGCATTGTTGTTTGAGAAACTCTTTTTGTGCTTACTAGTAAGGAAAGTTACTCTTTTGCTCATGAGTCTCATGGCATAAACTCCGGTCAATTTGTTTTTGTCACTTGCTTTCTAGCTGGATTTTTCTTGGATATAATATGGTTGCCTTTTATCTGTTGAACAGTTCTTTCTTTTTTGGATGGGCCTTCTGATGGATCTATTTTCCCATTTTAGGGACAAACTCTGCTTCTTGCATTTTTTCCCAGGTTCTTCTTACTGACATTCAATTCCCATCATGGCAGATACTTGTATGTGGATCTGCTGCAATGGGACTTGTGTCTATGATTTTATTCTGGGAGCAGTCTCCTCCTCTTTATCATGCATACATTGCAATGACCATATTTCTTTGGACACGAATAATTGGCGAGCATCAGTTCTTAAAAGCACTTTGGAGATACTTACGTGGAGAGAAGTTAAATTATGTCCTTAAACTTCTAGCTACCCTTGCTGTCTCTGTCATGATAGCTGAATTCCTGGTATGGACGCAAATGTAAATTTGATAAATCTGGGCAAACTCCTTGCATTGGCCCAGGTGAATAGACAATTTTGCATTCTGAATTTTTCTCTTTATTTATTCATCAGGTTAACAGCTTCACTGAGAGGAAGCTATATACATGGTGTTTCCTTTTTGCGGGGGTTACTGCCTTTTGTTACCTGTTCTACTTGATTCCATGGAGATCTCAGATACCAGCTTTTGTTTGCTTGGCCTGTTGGTTCCTGTCTGGATTCACATTGATGCCAGCTGAAATTCCTGATAATAATCCATTGGTGTATGTCACTTTACTAAACTATGACTTATTTTTCAGAGTGTTAGAGTGGCAAGTCTGCACTTGTTCTTTCATACACTTATAAGTTTGTTTTTCATTTCTTTTCTTTTGGAGGGGTGGGCTTTGTATTACCTTTATCTACTTTTTTTCTTCAATATCCCAACTTGAGGGTCCTGCTGTGAGATTTTCACCATTATCAAGGATTGCATATGTTAATATAAACACTCTTTCTCTATGCCACATATTCTATTTGGAGCATCTGGTTCCTTTTTCATGCAGAAAATACCATGAAAAATTCTTTTTCATGTCACTGCCAATTAGGAAAATGGAAGCTTTGTCATCTTTGGTGTAGTTGTTCTACTTTATGTAGATGACTAGCCACTAATGTTAAGTTGTACAAAGCATTGGGTTCTCCATGGAAAGAATGAAAAAAGAGGCCTCCACCTGTATATACGTGTCATCCTCAGTTGACCTTGACTTTCTTTTGCATTAACATCAGCTGATTTTGCTCCTATGCTGGGCATTGTGACTATTTTGTATAGGATATCTAGCGGAGTTATGATCACTGTTATAGGAGTAGCTGCAAGGTGGCTAGACAAGCATGCAGAAGGCAGTAAGTATTGGTCAAGTATCTGTAGTCATGACATGAAAAAGTCAAAGTTCTCCGTGCTCTTCCTCTTGCAGGTGCATGTTGTTATGTCTACCTTCTCTTTGGAAATTTCATCAGCTTTCACGGGATGACTTTCTTACCATTCTTTCACTAAGACCAGTTCTTTTGCCTCATCTGATAGGTACTATTGGTGGGGTTGTCCTCAATGATGGTATCACTTTCGACATCGCACAGAATGCAGAACCAAGAGCTACATATACTTCACCAGTTCCTGAATTGGCTCATTGCTGGTATGCTGTGGTCCCTTCTTGCTGTTTACTCAAACTTTTTGCTCCATTGTGCGGCCAATTTGAAGATTAAAGTGGCTTTCCATTTTCATTATCTTTACTGGCATACTTATTTATGTTCTTTTGGAATGTCATTTTTCTCTGATTAAAATCTCCATCTGAGGGAGAGTCACTTGTATAACAATCATGACCTGGTTGCTTGGGTACTGGTGCTACAGTTGTGCCAAACGTCAGAAGTGAACTAGACATACTGACTTGTTGCATTGGCTGGTGCTTCAGAATCCGTCTATAGACAGAGAGGCCTTTGAGGAGGATCAACATAATCCATTGAAATGCAACTGTGTTCCCTGTAAATAGATATGTTGTGACATAGCATAGCAGACTTATTTTTGGAACTCAAATGATTGTTTCATTGCCTCATGATTTTGTGTTCTTTTACTAGACTTATATCTAGGTTCCTAGTCTGTTGTTTGCACAAATCAATTGATGCTTACTGCTATTATTTTGTGCATTTAACTCTATTTATCTCTAATCGTGCAGTGTCCTCTCTATTTGTAGGTTCTTCTATGATTCTTCCTTTGTTTTCGGAAAATACCCTCTTATCTCGGTTGACTTCTATATTTCTTGGTTTTGCTCCCCCTTTCCTTCTTCTATCTATTGGGTAAACCTCTTTTATATACTCCCTTTCATCTGCCTATGTATTTCTAACTTTCAAGACACACATCCTGTTAGAACAATGCTTCATGTATTTTCCTCTTTGCCCTTTATATGGTACATGGTAGATATGAAGCTGTCTTCTATGGAGCACTTTCTCTTGCACTTGTGGCGTGGTTACTTTTTGAAAACACACTGCTCTATTTAAGTAAAACTGAGAAGAATACTGTCTCCAATATGAGCATGGTGGAAAATGCGGTTCTTGAAACTGATGATAGATACTTGCGGCTCTCTGATGTGAGAATTCCTCTAATTTTTGTAAGTTCCTTCTCCTCTCTCCATCTTGCCCTTAAAATAATTTGGGTCACTTAATCTCTCTTTATTTTTCTAAGAAAAAATTGCATATCATTTGGAGAAAAGATGGCTTATGCATGTGTTATTTGTGGTTGGCATAGTTGTATCCTAATTGATTAATTGCTATAATTTTTCAACAGAGAATTTTTTCAGCTAAGCAAGCGCATTAAATAGATTCAATAAGCATGCTTGGAGAAAATGTGAACATAAAGTCATCATATGGGCTCACTAGCTGTCTTTTCTTATCAATATGGTCCTCAAGTAATTGTTGGCAATGCTAAATGTTTTTGGAGTGCAAAAACTTGCAGAATTGGGTGCCTTCCTATATGATTTCATATCTCCTTAAATTCCTTTCACTATTCAGATAATAGGAGCCATTTGTGTTATTTAATGTCTCTTTTTCTCAGATGGTACTCTTCAATGTTGCCTTTTTCGGGACGGGGAATTTTGCGAGCATTGCAAGCTTTGAAATTTCATCTGTGTACCGATTTATAACTGTTTTCAGTGTAAGTAACCCCCGTTAGTGACAACTTCTTTCCATTTCAAAACAAAGCTTCCACTAAGTTGATGTGTGTTGCCGTCATTGCAGCCTTTTCTAATGGCAGCCCTACTTATCTTCAAGTTGTTCATACCATTCCTGCTTGTCATGTAAGTTCTTAGTTTCTCCCGTGAGAGCAAGTATATTGGCAGATCAAAAGATGGCAGTCCATTGAAAATAAAAGATTTGTTGATTGCTAGTAGTTACAATGGACAGTTGCGCTTTGATCACCCGATTTTTGTTTTTTTTTTAGGGTATGATTTTTGGTTAGTTATCTTGTATTTTTTTTTTCCTTTTTTTGGTTTTCCCTGTGAGAGATTTTCTTTCTTTGCTTCTTTTATCAGCTTGTAGCCCATAGAGAATGTAGGTCATCTCATTGCGCTCAAAGCATTTACCAAAATATTTTTATGAGAAGACCCTGTTATTTTTAAATCAATCTTAATGGATGATGAGCCTTCTGTGTTGTTCATACTGCCTGGGGGAGGTTAACTGATTTTATATTTGCTACAACTAAAACCATGATTGGTTTTTTTTTTTTTTTTGGGTGCAATCTGTATATGTGGACCAAGATCTGGCAGAGCTGCCATGTATCCAGATCTAAGATATATCTATTGTCTGGAAAGGCTTAAAATTAAAAAATATTGAAGTCTCTGTTTATGGACTATCGTAAACCAGAGTTTCATGAGCGCTGAAATTTCTGGTTTTATCAAGGTGGTATGTAGTGTTAATTAATAGAACTTGGTATTCTGAATTATGTGTTCCTTTAAGAATGCTATACTGCAAAAGCAGCGAGCCGCACTGCAAGTCTAGTTGCAATTTTAGTTCTTGTGGTCAACCTTTGACCTAGATGCCATATGCTTCATGACTTTCTTAACTCGTGAATCATTGGTTAGTGGAAATGATTATTCGAACATATGCCTTTTGAAGGTCACTGATCCATTCTTTACTTCTGCTTTCTTGTGAGATGATCTTTTCTCATCGGTCGATTGTGTGCCATTTACCTTTATGATAATAGAACTAGTCTCTTAATAGTTTGAAACTTGTAGCTTTTGATGTGATAAATGTTGTAACTGCCTATTTACTTATCTGATGATAATCTGTCTTCTGTAAATGCAGATGTACTTTTAGTGCAATAGCCAAACTGATTCGAGTTCCGCGATCAGGATGTTATTTCCTTGTTATATTATTTTCAGATGTGATGACCATCCACTTTTTCTTTCTGGTAACCATATTTTTGCTGTACTTCTCCTCCCTATAATTTTATCAGCTTCCATTGTCTAGCTTGCTCGCATAACTTATTTCTAATTGTAGTTCTTGTTCTGCCAACCTAACTTGCCATCACTTTTATTTAATATCAGGTCCGCAATACAGGAAGCTGGATGGAGATCGGTAACAGCATCAGTCATTTTGGGATTGTGAGCGCTCAAGTTGTGTTTGTGCTGTTACTTTTCGCTCTCACCGACATATACACAAAGGACATCAGAACTAGATCAGATCGTCCATCGTCTCGTAAAGTACGATGATCCCTTGAAGTTGGACTGGAGCCTCGAGATCAGTTGCCAGTTTTATATGACGGTGGGATCTGAGGGACATGATTCAATTCTTTTCTGGTTCTTTGTGTCAAGGCCAAGATCACGTGGCCAGTAATATGGAGCCAATTGGTGAAGTCCGGTCATGGAGACTTCCATACACGAACGCCTCGCTGCACTTGCCTCCATTATATCGATTGACCTATACACAACAGTTTTGACAATTTTTCACCTGGCGAAATAGAGCTTAGTTTCTAACTTGATCTTGCGGAAGCATAGTCGGCTTTGTTCTAGCGTTCAACTTCCATCATGAATTAGTTTATTTTTCTGTTGATGCTGCTGCGGGACACTTTTGTATGGAAGAGATGCTTTTCCCATTTATGTGACGGTTTTCTCCGAGTCTTGTGTCCATGCCTACTTGAGGATAAAGCCTTTTGGCCGGCGCCCGCCAAATTTCCTTCGTCCCTAAGGTAGAAGGATCAGCAGGTGGACAAAACGCACTCAACGACTTTTCAAACGCTTGTAGAGAAAGATTCATTCGTACATGATGCAATCGTCAACGCGTTTTTAAAACGCATTGATGAAGAAAAGACCTACAAGGTAGTGCACGACCAATTGGAGAAACACGTTCTCATTTCAATAGATATTGGATGGAAACGAGCTCGAACATGAAAGACTACTCTACCCAATTGACTCAAGAGTCTGATCGGTAATGTAATTCTTACGTTTGTCAGTATGCATATTTTTATTTTATTTTGGTTCGAGTTTGAGCTTTGGCTTGTGGAAGTTTACTCTTTTCTTACACTTCACGAAAGTGAGTTTATGCTAAAGTCATAGACTAAGTTATGCTCAAATTGAATGTCGAGCAGCATCCGAGTCTAGATGGTTGGATTTGACTCGAGTTATGAAATCGTGTCTAACTCTAGTTACACTCAAAGGTTGCAATCAAGAAATCCTGGCAAAAGGAATAAAAAGGAAAAAAAAAGAGAAATGATTGAGGGATGGTTTTTAATTTATCGTGATAATGACAGTTCAGAAAAATTAAATAATAAATAATTATAAATTGTTGTGAAGTCAACTTTTTAAAGAATTTATAGCTTATAACAAGTCATAACCGTTATGCTAGCAAAACCCTAAATAAAAAAGAAGAAGAAATCTCAATGGAGACTAAGACACGAGGAAGTCATTACTTGCCTTCCTTGCCATATAATTGCCAACGACTTTCCAAAGCACCTTCCTCATACAGACTCAGCCAAGAAAGAAAAGGACATTTTGCAGTTGAAAGATAACTTATTACAAAAGCAAACCGGCTTTTTTTTATCCTTATCTTTTTTGTTGGGGTCAGAACAAAAGCAAACCAGTTTAAGGCACGCAAAGGACATATCTGTTTTCTAGGCCACACGGTTGAATTTAAAAAAGGGATAAGTGTTCCAGGAAGTCACATATAACTTTGTTCACAAAATGCGTTTCGATCCTAAAACTTGCAAAAAGTACATTTAAGTCCTAAAATTTGTTAAATTGTTTCAATGAATCCTAAGATCGACGCCGTTAGCTTTTTCCATTAAAAATGCTGACGTGGCATTTTAAATAATTTTTTATTTTCTAGGTTTATTTTTTAATTAATTTTTATCCATTTTTAAAAAAAATTAGATTTAAAAACTATAAAATTAAATTTATTCTTATCTTATTTTCAACAAAAACTAAAAAGAAAAGTTAAAATTTTTTTTTTTAAAATTTTTAAAAATAAATTTAAAAAATAATGTTAACTTTTTAAATATGTTTTTATAAATATTTTAACTTAAAAAATATTTTTAATTAAAATGTTTTTTTAATAAATATTTTAACTTTTTAAAAAGTTTTTGGTGAAAATAAGATAAAATGAATAAATTTGATTGTTTTAGTTTTTAAATCTAATTTTTTAAAAAATAATTAAAAAAATTCATGTAGAAAATAAAAAATTATTTAAAATGCCACGTCGGCATTTTTAACGGAAAATGCTAACGCGTCGATTTTAGACTCGTTTGAAATAATTTGACAAGTTTTAGGACTTAAATGCATTTTTCAGTATGTTTTTAGGACCAAATACATTTTGATAAGTTGTAGAACTTAATACTTATTTCTTTAAAAAAAAGAAAAAAAGAAAAGACGTTAATTTCCCGCGTGAATATTTTGGAGTTCGTGCCCGTCGTCCTCTTTTCCCATTGGCCTGTTGGGGGAGTTGAAACAGCTTTTAGCATTAAACAAGGAATATTGTCCTCGAACGTCGACGCACGCTCATTTCCGGAAAATTCACCTCACAATACCATAAAATTTACAAGAGAAAAGGAGCTCACCAAGGAACCGGCCTATTCCTTTTGCTCGGGATATCTCGAGCTTAAATGCCTGGTTTTGGGTTTGTCCATGGGGAATTTGTGGAGCAAACGCAAACGACCTCTTGATCCTGACTGTATCAATTCTCCAAATCCCAAGAGGCGCAATTCAACAGATATCGACTCGCCGGTTCTGCCGCAAGAACAGCAATCCAACAACCGTGCTCCTCCGACGATGGACTATGAAATAGCCGCTGAACCTCTGTACGTATTGTAGCAAAAGGAGCAAGCTCCTTTTAGCTTTCCTCGACTTTATGGTTTGTTCCGAAAGCGAAAGAGACCCATCTTCGGAATCCGCGAAAAGGAGACGCGTTCTTGTTTTTAGTTCCTCAAGTTGGTCTCTTGTTCTTGATGTCGTTTTCTTGTTTTTTGGCAGATACAGCAACGGACTCGATTTGGCGAACCTGGCCGTGTCCTCCGGTATTCTTGGCAATTCATGGGCTGCAATCTCTAAACTCCGGTCCCAGGTTGACCGCGACCACCAAAGCCCCTCATCTTCCGAAACCGTGAAGATTCAAGAATTTGAATACCCGAGATACAAGGTCATTGCTTTTGTGACGCCTCCGGTTGCTGCAAGTTATCTCCAAGAAGAGAGCGGTTTGGTCGAATCTTCTTCATCGGAGGCCTCCGAGTTTCAGTTTCTCTGCTCCAAGAAGAACCCGTCTTTTGCAATAAACAAGGAGGCGATCTCTCTGTTCAACTCTCTCCAAGATAAGCTCTATGACCTGAGAACTAAGGTAAACATCCTTTTATCTATCGTTTCTTTTCGAGTAATTTATGAGCTGGAGTTACTAATTTTGAAAGTCAACGAGCTTTGCTTAGTCTCTCAGATTTAGAAATTAGGTCTTGTTGAAGTGGGGTTGCTGCAATACATACATGTGCTCTGATAATTGCTTCGCCGATGATCGTTTTGAGCTGTCTTCTTCACATAAAGTTAGCTTTATTTGAGTGAAAAGTGGATCGCCCCCTTTCTTGCTTCTTTCAGAGCGTGGCTTGCATCTTTTGGCAAAATGGGTGATGATGAGCAGTCGGTCAAATTGTCTGAACAGTTCCTGTGGCATCAATGGCCCGTCGCCTTTTCCAATCTTTTTCAGTTGAGTTGACCTTAATCCCATTCGGAGCCGATAAGAGAAATAAGGATCAAAACGTTTCCAGTTAATCTTAAGCATGCCACTAGTGTCAATTGTCAATGTCTGAATCTTGAGTCTGGTGTGAAAAAGTTCGTTCGACATCTTTTCTGACTGACCACAATATTTGCTGAGAGCACTTCTAGTTTGAGGGACCCCGTCCAAGTAGAAATTCCAAATCGGACTTTTGATGTAAATTAGGAAAGTCTTGAGTGGACTTTTGGTAGACCGAACATATGGAGCAACGATGAATCTGGTTTGGAGTTAGACTACGTTTGAATAGATCTCCTAATTTGAGTATGCTAAAAGGGGTTGGCTGATTTGGATCAAAATATTATGTATATAAGAGATGGTTTTGGTTTTTTGCCTGACTTTTGGCTGTGACAATCAATTGTGCGGCTTGCAAGTGAATTATTTCACCAGAAAAATAACAGTGTTTTGAAACCAATTAATTTTGTGGGAAAATCTGTGAATTCCTTTGTGAGATTGATAGATTGTATTGTGAGGAATTGTGAGGTCTAAATTCTATGTCAATTATTGAGTGTACTAGTAGTTGGGAAATAGTGAGAATCTTTGAGTGACTTGAGTGTGATTGTAATTTTGGTGCATAATTTTATTTATATTATTATAAATGCCTGTTTTCCGCAATAATATGAAAAGGGAAATGTTGTGATTATGTCTGCAAAACTGACTTCGGGACGCATGCTGCAAGTTGGAAATCTGACTGGCCCCAGAGACTTGTGTTTGTCGATGCTCATCCAGTTTTGTTGCAGGTAGTGAATCCCCGCGAGTCTATTCCACACATTATAACTGGAGATTGTTTGGGTGGATCCATTGCCTCTCTTTTCACATTATGGCTCCTACACACACTCGGTACGGAAACCACAAAGCGTCCGCTTTGCATCACATTTCGTTCGCCCCTCATCGGGGACAACGGCTTCCAACAAGCAGTATTGCAAAATCCAACCTGGAGTGCTTGCTTCATGCATGTGGTTCATAAGGACGACTGTTTCCCCAAAATCTTTCACCCGTCGACCACGGAGCAGAACCTATACAAGCCTTTTGGAACATTTCTTGTGTGTTCCGAATCGGGTAGTGCATGTTTCGAAGCCCCTAAATCCATAATTGAGTTGCTAGCCCCCAGGAGCCTAGATAGTGCCCAAATTGTCAATTATGAGAGCATCATTAAATGTCTTGAACAACAATTGATTTGCAAGAGCCACTTTGAATTTAGTGTGCCTGTTACTGATTTATTTGAAGCTGGGATAACTGCACAAGTTGCAGCAGTTGGCCTTCTGCAAATTCAGGTAACTACTTATTATACCTTCTTTTGCATACACGTTCTGAAAACATCTCAGGAGGGGATTTCACAATCGTTCTAGTTGAAACCAGAAGTGTGCTTTGTCGTATAAATCAAAATGCATTGTATCCCAGCTTTTAGCTTCACATACTTAACTAGGAAAATTCGCTCCCCTTGTTATGAATGCTTTCCTCTTACCTTTTGGAAGTTCATTTACTGAACTTACATTGTCATGGCAGCCGCAGAATATGGATGTCGATGCTCTGTTGAGGGAGATAGTTAAGTCTGAAAAAGATGTCCTAGAACAAAAGAATAAAGCATTTGATCCAGCAAAGGATTTGAATGACATGAAAGTGTGCATGGCTAATTTGGAATGGTACAAGAAGAAATGCGAAAACGATGGCCACGGTTGTGGTTATTACGACAGCTTCAAAAACAAAATGGCTAGGCGTGACTATGGAGCCGTTAAGTTTGTGAGAAAGCTCACTGATTACTGGGAACAGGTGGTGGAAAATGCGGAGAAGAGGCCTCAGAGAGAGGGAGAACCGCTGCGGAATCGCTGGCTTTTTGGAGGAACAAACTATCGGAGGTTGGTCGAACCGCTCCACATAGCTGACTACTATAAATGGGGCAAAAGAGGTTACATGTCTCAAGGGAGATCCAAGCACTTCAAGCTATTGAAAGACTGGTTGGACAAACATCCGAAGCAGACAGCAAAGAGTGTCCCTAACGATTCGAAGATGAAGAAGATCATGTTGAGCGTCACGGAGGATTCGTGCTTCTGGGCACATGTGGAGGAGGCACGAATATCGTGTAGGTTGTTGAACAGCGGAGGATCGAACAGCACAGAAATAGAAAAATTGGTCTGGTTCGAGGGGTATGTCATGAATTTGCTCAAGAACTACTCGGTTTCTACTGATATTTTCTTGGATAGCAGCAGCTACATGCAATGGTGGAGGGAGTATGACGATATATTGGCGAAGCAAATGATGGGAGCTTCTCACAACTCGCAACTCGCTGATTTCATGACAAATGGCGACTTGTACCGGTATAAATCAGGTACCTCAGCATTTGAATGTAAATGATAGTGTACCATAAGAGCAAGAATGTGCCCATTTCACTCGATTTGTTGATGCTTTGCTTGAATTGATTTGGATTCTCTTTGCACCATTGCTCATCTCGAGTTCAAAAATTTGATTCGGAAGGCAATAATTTATGTTTTTAAAGCCTTTCTGTTTTTTCCACTTCTGGAATTACTCATACGTTTGTTCCTTACAGTGCTGGTTCTGACTCGATGGAAAATTATTGTCACAAGACTATAATAAAAACGAGCAATTTCAACCACAACAGCATAGCAAAAAAGGCAAAGAAAAAAGATTGCTGTAACTTTATTAAGCATTTTTAATGCTTTATTATCAAAAGGCCCCTCTTGTTGAAGCGGAGAGATTGACTGAATCATGCCAAATACAATTTAAGCTGAGTTAACAATCTCTCCCTACGTCCGCTGGAACTGATTACTCATTTCCAACTTGTGCTTTACAAGGATCGTCGCATTTATCATTGTTTTGGCTTCTGAAAGAGGCTTTAATAGCTCCTGGGCATGGAGTTGAACTTGAAGCCTTTAAAGCCCAGAGCTCCGTCCTTCTCTTGTCCACCGCGTTCTCGGCATCTTCCAGCCATTTACTGAATACCACAAAATCGTTAAAGCTAAAGTTTTCGAATTGCAGGGGCTTAATATCGCTCAGCTCTTTAGCTCCTTTCATCCCAGCTTTCAGTTGCTCGAGCACATCGGCATATTGTTTGTTCAGTTTCTCTGGGATCTGCCGTCTATCAATTTGTGCCTGTCGAGATTTATTTCACTTGAGGTTGTGTGCCATTTGGTCCTACCATACCAAACTTCATGATTTTTTCCTTTGACGTACATGTGAGCAACTTCTTAAGAGGTCATCTATCCTAAGAGTGTTTCCATTTGAACACGCCCAACTTACGAATTAAGTATTGCCGTTACATTAAAAGTACTTATATGAGTTAATTCCATTTTTAATGTGTATATCACAAAATTGCTCTTTTTACGTCCTATACATAATTTGGTTCAATTTTGTCCCCTTCGCTAAGCTAGAATATTGTCAGGGGTCACTCCTTGTCTAAGGACTCCGGGATCTTTGGCTTCGGAAATCATTTCACGCCCTCATCAGACCTCCTTGTTACACATTTTGCATGGAAGAGATGGTTTTCACATTCATTTGCCAATTTTCTCTTAAAATGTATGCCCACTTGAAAATAAAAGCTTGGGCTAATTCTCAGCAATTTCCTTTGTCCCACGATGGAAGGGTCCACACGGATTCATCAGAATGGACGACTTCACTCCACGCGACTTTTCTAACGCTTCAGAAAAGGAAGACACATTCTGACATCTCAAAGAGAGACCCGATCGCATATTGACTTGAACAACGTGACTCTACTCACCGTGACGTTTACATTCGATCTAGGTCTGGAAGGTAGTGCACGACAGGTCGGAGAAACATTATCTCGTTTTGGACTAGATTCTTCTTGTAATAGTGGCCTTTAGTGGGACCCAGCCAAAAAAATTAAATAGATGATAAAGAAAAGAAAGGTTGAAAAGCAAGGCGTTTTTTTTTTTTTTTTTTTTTTTTGGGGAGGGGCGGGGGTGGTTGGTGTTGGAGGGCTATTAAAAGACAAGAGTACACGCATGGAAGAAAAGAAAGAAAAGAGAAGGAAAGTAAGAGCGCGAAGAGGGTGGTGCGTACACGCCTCGCGAATTTGCCAAGCCGAATCAACTATAGATCGCAATAATAATAAATACGTGGGCTCCTCGTTCGTCTAATCAGGATAATTTTCTGAATTATGGCTTAAATTCAAATATATATAAAAATCGAGTCACGAAGTCTAACTCTTGAGTTGTGGAGCTTCGAGATTTCATGAAAATGATGAATTATGTCATTGTAAAGCTATGAGGTTTGTCAATAGTCCATTTAGAACAATGGTTTAGTTGAAGTGAAATTTTAGGGTTTAGCGTTTAAGTTTTGCATTGTGAACAGTTTGAATAATCGCGTTGGATGTACGATTTGTTAGTGCATATGAGTTGTTTTATTAGTGTTTAAGCATTGTTTAGCCAATTCATAATTGTTATAATATTTTACTTAGTTTTGATATCAATTCTTGTTTAATTGTTAGGATTACGAGATTATTGGCGCATATAATTAGGTTATTTGATTGTAGGCTTTCCCGCGTGAGTAATACTAACTCTTTTTTAGTTTTGTAAAATCCATGTCTTGAAAATGATATGATAATAAATCATGGGTTGAGGAAACATTATATGATTTGATATTCCTTTGAAAAGTAACAACGATGGTACTTAGAGTATATTGAAAGCATAAAAATAGATCAATTATTTACAACCTTCTTTTCTATTGGAAATAACAAAGTATATCTTGAACATAACTTGAGTTGATTGTTGTGAATGGTTTGTGAAATGTTTTATGAAAGACGTTTTGAGAAACTTTTTATGAAAGACATTTCAAAAAGTTATATATATCAATTTATGAATTTGGTTTATGAAGAATTTTGAAATATGTGAGAAATGTCTTGTGAAATGTTTTCGGTTTGATGAACAAAGTTTAGAAAAATTATGCGTTTTGTTTTGTGAAATTAATTAATGATATTGACTGTGGATTTGATTGTTGGTATTGGAGGGTGGGGATTTGGTGCGTATTGAGGAGCTTGTGGGTATGCATATTGGGTTTCTTTGTAGGTAGAAACCTTGCCAAGAGTTGTTACTAGGTATTGTGTCGTGACTATGGTTTGATATTGAACAAAAAATTAGTTGATGAATGGATCATTGACATGTGTTTTAGTATGAGATGAATAAATGGAATAAACCCTTGGTGTGTGATTTTAATGAAAAGATCAATGGATTTAACCATTAATATTTCGATGATTTAAATGAGTGTTTTCCAGAATTATATAAAACTTGTTGAAATGAAATGACTCATGCATGATTTGATATTAATATTAAAGAGTTGGATTATAAGTTTATGGGAAAATTCCAAATAAGGCATGAAGCGCCTTCATTTTCTTAAATAAAAGCACTTTAAAGCTTGAAGTGACATCATTTTCTCAAATAAGAATATGAAATTGATATTGTTTTAGATAATAGCCTAAAGTAACTATATATGTTTCTAAGAAGGGCTTGACTTTTCCGGTTGGTCAATGACATTTTAGTTATTTACATTTTTTTTGAATATTTTCCTTTTATTTATTTATTTTTCCTTTTTTTCTAGTTTTGCTTTCTTCTTCGTCAGTTGGCCGGTCAAACACCAACAATGTCGAAAAGGGCTGGGCGAGGGTCGCCCTTGCTAGCCACGGGTGAGGCCACCCTCGCCTAGGGACAACGAGGACTCATCAACCCTTGCCTTAGGTGAGGCCACCCTCTCTTGGGGCTGGTGAGGGTCGCCAAGTCCTCACTGGCAATCGTTGGCCCTTGTTGGAAAAAAAAAGAAGAGTAAAAAAGGAACGAAAATAATAAAAAATAATTTAAGATTTAAATTGTAGTTGGATGAAAACTCTCTTGACTAGTCGAAATATTTAGTCGGTCGATGATCGGTGAGGTGAAACCCTTATTTGAAATGACCATGATCACTTTAAGCTCTTATTTGAAACAATCATGACCATTTTAGGTATTTATTTGACACAAAGTCCACTTCATACATCTATTTCAGAAAATGAAGGCACTTTAGGCCTTTATTTGAAATTTACCCTAAATTTATTTTTATATATATATGTATAGTGGTTATTTGATCTACTTAAAAGAGATCTGTACTACTCAATGAATTATGATTGCTCATCTCTCTTCTTCCCAATCTTTTAAGGTTCCTCGTTTAGCAAAGATAGAGCGAGAGCGATTTGACAATGACTTTTGGGAGTTGATATATAGGTGATCAAAGACTACCTCTTTCAAGTGTAAGGACGGTCATGTCATTTCCTTTTCTACTAGGATTCGGGGTGTGACACTTCTAGAATTTGACTTGTTCAATGGCGTTGAGCTAGAACATGAAAACTACTCAGCCTAGTCGACTCATGAGTTTGATAATATAATTTATTCGTTCGGTATATTTATTTTTGTTGTATTTTCAGAATCTCCAATCTGAGCTTAAAGGGAGTATACTTTTCTTGTCGTCAAGCAATCACTCAAGTACAGAGAACACATTGTGAAGTTGAGAGGAGGCTGAAGCCATAAACTCAATTGAGCTCGAATCAAGTTTGAGCAGCATCCGAGCTGAAAGGCTCGACTCGAGTATAGAGATGTGTCCGATGCAATTTGTATGAAAAATTCAGGCCTACTCAACTCCAAATCAATTGATTGAAAAAAGAGAGCTCCCAATCAAGAATTGACGGGAGGAAGTCATTACTTGCCAATAGCAGGGAAAGGAAATGGCGCACCTTTTACAGAAAACAATTTATTACTGACGAGGGAGTTTATGGTTCGCCAAAGAATATATCAGTCCTTTCACCGTCTAATTGCAAAAATAAAACATTATTTTCCCGCGGAAATCCTTCTTTGTTTATACCCAATCTGGCTATTTTGACAGAATGAAGGTTACTTAAGTTGAAATTACTTAGACTCTTTGCACACCAGAAGGATTGAAAGAGCATTGAAACTATTCGGGGACGGAGAAAGCGAAATTGAAAAGGCATTACAAGCTATTCGTAAGTGAAAGGGAGGGGCAAAGGAAGGCTTAGACTGATTTCTTTTTCTTTTTTTATGCGAAGAATTCCATCTTACCTGACTCGTAGTCTTCCTTATAAAATGAAGGATTTTTCCAATGGGGAAGACAAAAAAATCCGTTTTGTTAGATAGCGCAAGAACAGCCTTCTTCCATTCCAACAATGGCATTCGGGGTTTATTTCGTTTCCTTCTTCTAGCTATGATATAGTAGGATGATTACCTTCGCACACTTACTAATCTTAAAAAGGCAAGGAAGAAGTGAAAACATGGTTTTCATGTGATTAACTTAGGGAAGATTCCTAGCTACTTAATTGATTGATCTTCCTCTCGCCCGAAGGAGTTCATTTTCAGCGGGAATCGAATTCAATGACCACATTGCTATATCGAGAACAAGTGGTGAGACGGGGTTCAACTAGCGGAGACTCTTGGAATAGCTGGAGCAAGAAGTCCCCAAATGAGTGTTACGAAATCGCACGTCGATTCCAGAAAAATAACGCTCGCAAACAATTCACCAGACATAATGTAATAATAAAGGAGCAGAATTAGATGAACACGCCAGAAAATTTGTTATCAAAGTTTACCCAAACCTGGGCTACATTTCCGCGTAGAGGCACTCTGCTAATCCACTAGATTTCAGAAAAAGTTGGAATATAACGATGATCTTCTCTCAAGATCAGAGCACAAAGAGATTGAGAACCCTCATCAAGAAAAAACTCACTTTTTTCTTCTCTCTTTTTCTTGCTTCTCTATTTCCTTTTTTAGCGTCTTGACGGCTAGGGTTTTTTTCATCGCTAATATAAAGATACCACTTTTAACCTAAAAGGAAATCTAATAGAAAAGACAAAAAAAAGTCCATAAAAACAAATATTTGACTTCATCTATAACAATCTCCCACTTGAAGACAAATACACCCAAGCACCAAGCAACTTTGCATCCATCTTCTTCAAGAAATAGTAGTTGAAAAACTTGTGCCTCTGCGATACTCCTCATCAATCAGCATGGAGTAATACCAATGGTAATAGTACAAAAAAGATGCTTCTCTGTGTCTACTACCTTGGTCATCATGTCAGCTGGATTCTTCGAGCCATCAATCTTCTGTAGCTTTAACTCATTATCTTTCAATGCTGACCTGATAAAGTGATAACGCTTCTTGATATGTCTAGTCCTTGAGTGATAAGCTGTATTCTTTGCTAAGTGCACTTGCACTTTGACTATCACTCCAAAGTGTACTTGCGGCTGTTTTTCGATGTAACTCCTCCATATAATCTTGTAACCACATGATTTCCTTGGAGGCTTCTGTAATCGCTACATATTCTGCCTCTGTCGTCGATAAAGCCACTACTTTTTGTAGTTGAGATATCCAACTCACTACTGTACCTGCAACTGTAAAGATATATCCAGTGGTACTCTTACCACTATCTCGATCACTCGAATGATCTGCATCTACATAACCCTGCAACTCTAGAGATGTACCACCATAACAAAGTGAGTAATTAGAAGTACCTGCTAGATATCTCAATATCCATTTAACTGTATTCCAATGCTTTTTACCTGGGTTTTGCATATATCGACTCACAACTCCCACTGCATGTGCAATGTTTGGTCTCGTGCTTACCATGGCATACATCAAACTCCCCACTGCTGATGCATATGGAACTACCGTCATCTCATCTTTCAAAGCCTGAGTGCTTGAACACATATCCTTGGAAAGTTTAAAGTGACTCGCTAGAGGAGCTGCAACCGGTTTTGCCTTGTCCATGTTAAATCTCTTTAACACCTTGTTCACATAGTCTTCTTGCGACAACCATAATTTCTTATTTTTCCCGTCCCTAATGATTTTCATTCCTAAAATATTCCTGGCCTCTCCCAAGTCTTTCATAGCAAACTGTAATGATAACATCTTTTTCACTTCTACGATTCTCTTCATATTAGAACTAGCCACCAGTATGTCATCCACATATAAAGAGAGATACACAATATCACCATCATCATATTTGCGAAAATAAACACAGTGATCAGACTCACAGTGTGCAAATCCTTTTTTCTTGCATGAAAACATTAAATTTTAAGTATCATTGCCGCGGAGCTTGTTTCAAGCTATACAAGCTTTTTTTTAAGCGACATACCATGTGCTCCTTACCTTTGACTTCAAAACCCTTAGGTTGTGCCATGTATAATTCTTCATCTAAGTCATCGTGTAAAAACGCTGTTTTTACGTCTAACTGCTCAAGATGAAGATCCTCCACTGCAACTATACTCAGCAAAACTCTAATTGATGTCACTACATGTGAAAATATCTCGGAGTAGTCGATCCCTTCTTTTTGAGAAAAGCCCTTGATTACAAGTCTCACCTTGTATCTAATACTACCATCTGCTTCATTCTTAACCTTATACATTCATTTGTTTAATAAAGCTTTTTTACTTGTGGGCAACTTGGTCAACTCCCAAGTTTTGTTCTGAAGTAACGAGCTCATCTTGTCTTTCATAGCACACTCCCACTGCAAGTGAGACGTGTCTGCCTTCGCCTCATCATAAGTCTTCGGTTATCCCAAATCTGTATATAAGACATGGCTTAGAACAGTATTAACTGATGGATAAAAAATTACCTTTGGCTTTCTCACATGTGTAGACCTTCTCAAGACAGGTACTTCAGGGTCATTCGTTTACTCCGAATCACTGCGTTCTTCTTGAACTACCTCTTCACTGATAATAGGCTCATCTTGAACTCCTCTTTCAGGTGAACTTTGATCTACTGGAAACATCTTCACGGGCATTGTGTCTAATTCAACATATTATGGTTGTACTACCTTCTCATGCTCTGTCTCTGTCTGACGATTCTTGTACATCTTTTCTTCATGGAATATCACATTGCGACTGCGGATGACTTTGTTATTCTCATAATCCCAAAGCCTATAACCGTACTTGTCACCACCGTATCCGATAAAGACGCACTTCTGGGACTTAGCATCAAGCTTTTTCCTATCCTTCCCGTCAATCAAAGCATATGCAATACAACCAAACACCTTTAGATGTGAATAATTAATCTTTTTACCTGACCACCGCTCCTGTGGTATTTCTCCATCCAACGCACTAGATGGACTTACGTTGATAAGATAAACAGCTGCATCAGCTGTGGCAGCTCATAAGTGTAGCGGGAGACCCGCGTGTAGTCTCATGCATCTCGCACGTTCTAGAATAGTTCTGTTCATTCTTTCAGCTACACCATTCTCTTAAGGAGTTCTAGGAACAGTCTTTAGCCCGTGCTTTCTCGACTCAGATATTCTGCAAATTCCTTACTTGTGTATTCTCCACCATTATCAGATTTTAGAGCTTTAATCTGATAACCTGTTTCTTTTTCTACCATGGTCTTCCACATTCTGAACATCCCAAATACTTATGATTTTTCTTTAAGAGCATAGACCCAAGTCTTCCTTGTTGCATCATCAATGAAGGTGACAAAATATCTCTTACCACAATAAGAGAATTCCTGAGCAGGTCCTCATACATCAGTATGAACCAACTCTAGCTTCTAGCCTTTATTTTGTCGCCCATTCAATTGAAAACTAACAGCCTTCTGTTTTCCATAAATGCAACTCTCACAAAAATCTAACTCAATTTTTTGTAAACCCGAAAGTAATTTCCTCGAGTGTAACTGCTTTACACCTTTTTCACCAAGATGTCCCAAACGATAATGCCAAAGAGTAGATAAATTACCTGTAGCCATTGTAGTTGCAACCATATCACTGATATTGTCTCCTTGGAGAAGGTAAAGTGTACCTGTACGCTTTCCCTTTGCTACTACTCTTACCCCTGAGGTTATCTTCCACTCTCCGCAGCCAAAGGTTATTACCAAACCTTCTTAGTCAAGTTTACTGGTTGAAATTAGATTTTTCTTTAATTCTGGAATATGCTTAGTTTCACGCAAAACTAGACGTCCTCCACCTGAGATGTTCACAGTCACAGTTCCTTTCCCAATAATTGGACACATGTGGCCGTTTCCCATAACCACTTGTCCAAAATCTCCACTGGCATAATCATTAAATATGTCTCTTTGTGAGGTGCAATGAAAAGAAGCTAGAATCAATAAACCATTTATCTGTTGTCAAGTCAAATCCTGCAGACAAACATAAGTTATCTAGCAAAGATTATTCGCTAACTATATTAGCACCTTGATTCTCATCTTGTTGCTTCTTTTTGTAGGCTTCACACTGAAACCTTTGGTGTCCGGTTTTGTGACAAAACCAACACTTATCTTTTGCAACCTGTCTCCCACCCCTTGATTGTGATCTGCTACACCCGCTGAATTTTCCTATACTTTTACTTCTTCCACGGTTCTCCACTGCAAGTGCCGTTGAAGATGTAGATGCAGAAAAATTATTTCCACCTGAGACTTTCTTTCGCATTTCTTCATCCATGATACTATTCACAGCATTATCAAGAGTTAAATCATCCTTCATGGTGCTCGAAATTCCCTGCACTGCGGTATTGTAGCTTTTTGGAAGAGAACATAAAATAATAAAGCTTGAAGCTTCATATCTAAATTTATGCCTGCGGATTTCAATTGACCCGTGACTGTGTGAAACTATTAATATGCTCGCCACGAACCTCTATCGATAACTTCATATTAACCAGTTTCTTCAGCAAAAATACTTGATTTGATGTGGACGGCTTCTAAAAATTATTCGTTAGAATATCCATGGCTTCTTTTGTAGTTTTTGCTTTCGCGATGTGGTACCTTGTCTTTTTGTCAACCCTAGACGAATCACACCTAATTCCTTTCGATCAAGAATTTTCCATCTGGCTTCTGCTGTCAGATCCACTTCCGCCATCTCGGGTTTCCAACCCTCAAGTGGCGCATAGAGATCTTTTTGATAAAGATAATCCTCTATTTGTAGTTTCCACCATCCGAAGTCCTCTCCATTGAACTTATCAATTCTGATTTTATCTTCTACCATCTTGTTTGCTTTCAATTGAACGTCACCGAAAAACCCTCGATGTTCTCGATTAGCCAACCCAAGTTCTGATACTAGTTGTTAAGAAATCGCACGTCGATTCTAGAAAAATAATGCTCGCAAGTGATATAGCTAGTATAAGTACCTAGAGGGGGGGTGAATAGGTATAACGAGTAATTTCTAATGATAATCGCACAATACTAGACAGTTGATAGAAATAAGATAACTTTTCCTCGTCAATAAACAAACAACGATCAAAGTAAGACTGAGAGTAGGGAAGAGAAAATTGAACACGAGGTTTATAGTGGTTCGGCTTATTTCAAGCCTACGTCCACTCTTCTGCACTGACAGCTCACTAGCCGGATTCCACTATGAACAAAGAGATATTACAGCACTGTTCTTCCTTGATTTCTTGGTGTAGAAGATCTACCACACTCTCTCAAGGTATCACTAAGTATGAACTCTCTTTGTGTGTACAGTTTCGCTCAATATGAATCGACTAATAATCAAGGAGCTTCATACTCTGGAATTTCTCTATCGAGCACACACTAGAAATAACTGGAACGTCTTCTTTTTATACTCCTTTATGCCATTATACCCGTTGGCACTTACCAAAGGAATTCTTCCAATCTTCCCGTTGGACATAATCAATTAAGAAGGTCATTCGAGCTATTAAAGGAACATGTCGATAGCCCATCAATCCTGTTCGCCCATACAATCAGGATCTTGGTTTCCAAGAATAGAACCTTCCAAGAATATTTCGTCAATCATCGGATCTTCAAACGATCTTGATTTCGAATAAATAATCCGTTATATCAAATCCAACCAAGAGATCTTCTCCATTCGATAAGACCAGATCCTTAACCAAACACTTTAGCTCTGGATCGTCTTCGTCGCTAGATTAGAAACTGTCAATGAGAATAGTTTTGAGTCTTGAGACTTGTGTGCTGAGTCTGGTGATCTGAAAGTCTTCAAACTCAAAGTACAAGAGTCTGCACAGCTTCCAGACTAGACTGATAGAAACGTTTTGTCAGCTTCAAAACACTCTAGAGAGATTTCTCCAACAATCTCCCCCTTTTTGATGGTGACAAAACTTTCTTGTAGATTTGAACAACTTTGACCTGCAAAAACATTACTCAAGCAATATGGATATCTCATAAAGATTAATAACTCAACTAGATTCTGCATCCACAGAAAATAGGTTAGTCTTTCATGAGTAAATCTATACAATAACACTTGATATAAATGCAGAAGTCAATTTCAAATCCACACACTCAAGTCAGTCAGATTCACCAAGTCCACCACACCCAAGTCATACTCAAAATGAGTATCCAAACAACTAAAATTAAAAACAGATTCAAAGTCAAAGTTTTAGTTCAGTTCAAAGCTGGCAAATATCCCCCTTTTTGTCATCATTAAAAAGGTGAGAAAGAGTCAAGTCTGCTTGGGAACGCGCACAAGCTGAAAATCTCCCATTGACTGTACGACGCCTTCCAGCCTCTTCAAGTCTTCTCGTAGACGTGTCACCTCTACTTCTTTGGCATTTGCTTGAATTTGATGAGCGAGGTCTTGCATTTGATCGACGGGGGTAACGAAGATGCTTGTCCAGCATTCTTCATGACTTGAATTTCACATTCCAAAGCATATATTTGACCCTTCATTTCCAGAAGAAGATCAAGGATACGACGAAAATCTGCGGTATTGTTCGTCTACGTGCTGGCATTTGCTCTATCAAATGGAGTAAAGGTAGACGATGGAACTTCGGTGTAATCACGCAAATGTGTCGTTGAGGTGTCATGTCCTTCCTCAGGCATTTGAGAAGCCTGAATATCTTCTGGATTTGCTTGCGAGTGACTAATACCTTCACTGTGATCAAGATATGGTGTAGTCCTTCCTTGCTCGTCATCTCCCCCTGTTTCTAAGGCCTCATTTGGGGAAGAGTGATGGTCATGCTTAGCAGAATCTTGATTGCCTTTCTCTCCAGCTTCATCTGCAGACTTTTCTTTGACTGCTTCTTTTCTTCTTCAACTTCTTTCGCCTCTTCTTCTTTTTCTTTCTCTTCTTTCTCCTCTGTTTCTCTCCCTTTCTCCTGTCGTTCCATTGATTCGGATACAGAACGACTGAGTCTTTTTAATGACAAAGCAGAGATAGTGAGTTCATCCTCTTCATCTTCATCCTCTAAGATTAGAGCTCTTTTCTTTTTGGATGGAGCACCCATGGGCTCCTTCCCTTTCCTTTTTGACGCAAAAGAGTCTGAATGAGATTTAACTGGAGTTTTCACTTTAAACTTCTCTATTGCCTTATCAAGCTCTTTCAGACGCATTTTTGTCAGCATTTTCAAACCCACCACCATTTTGTCGCATGGTCGAACACAAAGAGTCTGTGGAGGTTCAATGTTCAAGTGTCTGAAGATCTTAGTCACAAGACCTAAATAAGGCAACTCGCCCTTATCCTTCACCATTGCTCTGTACATGTGGAAGAGAATGGTGTGAGGAAGAGAAAACTTCTTTCCTGAATTGATCGCATACATCAATTTCGCCTCAGAATTAGACACATCTGTCTTGGATGTTGATTTTGGCCTGAGACAGTTGATCACGATTTTGTGCGGTAAGATGTTGATGGCATTCATTCTTGTGTAGGTAACTCTTCCTTCTGTACTCCTATCTTTGACAAGTTCCAGTGTGGTACGAGCGATTGAAACCTTGATCGGTTGATATCGTCCTCTTTCAACTCCAATTATGTCTACCAACATGTCCACATCTATCTCATAGTCTTGGTCTCGAACACTGAAGGATATTCTATTCGCATCTAAAAAGCTGAGATTCGAATAGAAATATGTTGTCAATTGTGCATAGCCGTCTGTGGTGTCGGAGCAAAATTGCTCTAGTTGAAGCAGATTGAACTTCTCCTTTAAGTTCACATTGATGGCATCCAGAAAATCAAAATCAACGCTCCTTGGGTTTATTGCCCCCCGTTTCAACAATTTGAAGAACAAATCCTCCTGTTCATTTGATTTGAACAACTCCGTTCTTTTTCCCTTCACTTTCGCAGCAACACCCATCCTGGGTTGGAATTCTCTAAACAGTTTATCATCGTCATTCCCGTTAGTCGGATTAAATCCCCCTACACGAGGGTCACTTGGAATGTTCGCAAGTGCTTCCTCAGCCTTTCCTTTGGAAGCAATTCCCAAATCCTCCATCCGTCGCAAAAAGATATACTCATTTTTATACCCTTTGTCTTTAAGGAAGGCATCCACATAGTTTAGTGGTGTACCTATGCTTTTCAAAGCACGATAGAGCTTATAAATAAAAGAGGGTTTTGGACTCTTACGAGTCCGCTTCCTCGATTATTTCTTCTGTGGTAGTTGATCCACACTCTGTGGGGTAGATAATGGAGATTGATGTGGCTGAGAGTGAATCGGGCTCTGTTGCTGTCTCGGTAACTCTTCTTCCTCGGTGAGATCGAAATGGGTAGGACCCTCCCTCATTCTCTGTGGTCCCCTGCTTGCGATTCTTGAAGACCTTCTAGAAGAAGACATTGTTTCTTGTCGTTGAAAGATTCCTTGACTCGCTTTCCCAAGAAAAGATGACAACTTTCTCGAAAATGAACACAAAGTCAAGACAGGATTGGGAGGAGAATGCCTTTTTAGGGTTTTGGAGTTAAGCGGAGAAGACATCCGACTATATATATAACCCAGTTAAAAAGGAAAAACCAATCGTCACAAAGGAAAGTGAACAGTCGTCCTTTTAAAAAAATGATTACTGCCTTTTTAAATAGAGGTTATCTTTTTGAAAAGACAAGATTCCGTTTTTCTCGGAAATTAAAAATAAATTTAACTAAACGAAAGATCGTACCTTTTCGGGATTGAATGTTAAAACAACTTACAGTCTATGGCCGTGAATGATTGAGTCTGAGAGTCTGAGAGTCTCTAGACTTTGATTTCCTCAAGCTTCAAAATGTTGAGTCTGGAACGGATGATATCGAATTGATTCTTCTCCAAAGGCTTTGTGAATATATCCGCTAGTTGGCTCTTTGACTCAACAAATTGAATCGAGATTTCTCCATTTTGAACATGATCTCTAATGAAGTGATGTCGAATCTCTATATGCTTTGCCCTTGAGTGAAGGATTGGATTTTTAGTAAGATTGATTGCGCTGGTGCTGTCACATCTAATCTCGGTGCATGAGTCTTCAATTCCAAAGTCTTGTAGCTGTTGTTTTATCCACAGAATTTGCGAACAACAACTTCCAAGAGCTACATACTCTGCTTCTATTGTAGAGAGAGCCATAGTGTTTTGTTTCCTTGAAAACCAAGACACTGTCCTGTTCCCAAGCAATTGGCAAGTTCCCGAGGTGCTCTTTCTATCAACTCTGCAACCGGCTAGATCTGCGTCTGAATATCCAAGGAGATTAAAGTCTCCCTTCTTAGGATACCAAAGACCGATGCTTGAAGATGAAGCGACGTAGTTAATAATCCGTTTCGCAGCACTGAGATGAGATTCTCTAGGGTCTAATTGAAACCTAGCACAAATGCACACACTCAACAAAATGTCAGGTCTAGAAGCAGTAAGATAAAGAAGTGAACCGATGATACTCCTGTACAGCTTTTGATCAACTTTCTTCCCTTCTTCATCTTTGTCTATCTTCAAAGAACTTGACATTGGTATGTCGGTCTTTTTGCACTTTTCCAGTCCAAACCTTTTGACAAGATCATTAGCATACTTTTCTTGATGAATGAAAGTTTCTTCCTTCAATTGTTTTACTTGAAGTCCAAGAAAGAAGGTTAACTCTCCCATCATACTCATTTCAAACTCATCTTGCATAGACTTAGAGAATTTCTTGCACAGACTTTCATTAGAGGATCCAAAAATAATATCATCCACATATATTTGAACAAGTAAAAATCTTTTGTTTTCCTTTTTGATAAATAGAGTAGTATCTTCTTTACCTTTGACAAAACCATTATGTATTAAAAACTTACTTAGTCTGTCGTACCATGCTCGAGGTGCTTGCTTTAGACCATACAAGGCCTTTTTTAGTCTGAAGACTGAGTCTGGTTTCTTTGGGTCTTCAAACCTTGGTGGTTGTTCCACATAAACTTCCTCATGGATAAATCCATTCAGGAAGGCACTTTTGACGTCCATTTGGAATAATCTGAAATTTTTATAACAAGCAAAAGCAAGCAATAATCGAATAGCTTCTAACCTTGCTACTGGTGCATAGGTCTCATCATAGTCTATCCCCTCTTCTTGTGAATATCCCTTGGCCACGAGTCTTGCTTTGTTTCTTACGACTTTTCCTTTCTCGTTCATCTTGTTCCTGAAAACCCGTTTAGCTCCAATAACATATTTACCTTTTGGTTTAGGAGTCAATTCCCGGACATCATTGATACTTGAATTGCTCGAGCTCTTCTTGCATAGCTTTAATTCAGCTTTCATCGATAAAGCTTCTTCTATGCTTTTGGGTTCTATTTCGAAACAAGTGCCACAAAGACTAGACTCTTCACGCCTTTTGGATCTGGTGCGAATTCCTTCATTAATTTCGCCAATAATGAGATCTTTGGGATGACTGGACTTATGCTTCCGGTTATTGGTTGATTTGCCTGATTGATGATCTCTTTCTTTACTTGATTCTTCACGAACAATTTGATGCTGGTCTTCCAGAGTCTGAGATGCTTCTTGAGTTGTAAGCTTTGGAGAGTTTGGAGCAGGTTCAAACTCTTCATGATGAGTCTGACTGGATTCATTTTGCATTGAATCTTGAAATTTGACATTCATTGATTCCTCCACTGATTGACTCTTCTTGTTATAGACTCGTAGGCTTTGCTTGATGTAGAATATCCAAGGAAGATGCCTTCATCGATCTTTCTTCAAACTTACCAACTCGATCTTTTGCATTTTTCAATATAAAGCATTTGCAACCAAACACATGAAAGTACGAAACAATAGGCTTCTTACCTTTGAATAACTCATAAGGGGTTTTCTCTAAAATAGGTCTTAAAAAGATTCTATTTATGATATAGCACGCTGTTGAAACAGCTTCAGCCCAAAATTGTGAAGAAATCTTACTTTTGATTAAAAGAGTTCTAGCCATTTCTTGAAGAGATCTATTCTTTCTTTCCACAACTCCATTTTCTTTGAGGAGTGTATGGAGAGGAGAACACATGCTTGAAGCCGATTCATCACAAAATTTTGTAAAATCTTGATTTTCAAATTCACCTCCATGGTCTGTTCTTATACTTGAAATAACATATCCTTTTTCATTTTGAACCTTTTTAGCAAATTTTTCAAAATACGAGAAGGTTTCAGACTTACTCGCAAGGAAATATACCCAAGTAAATCGGGAGTAATCGTCCACGATTACTAGGCAATATTTCTTACCTCCAATGCTCTGGGTTCTGGTTGGTCTGAAGAGATCCATATGCAGCAGCTGCAATACATGAATAGTAGAGACATGATTTATTGGCTTAAATGAATTTCTTACCTGCTTTCCCAACATACATGGGGTGCATAGATCAGACTTTTGGTATGATAAATTGGGTAGACCACGAACAAGCTGCTTTGATGAGATTTTGGCTAACTGCTTCATATTAATGTGACCAAGCTTTCTGTGCAATAAGCTTGCTTCGTCTTGAATTGAAATTAAGCATCGCGATTCATCCGGTTTCACATCCAGAAGATATATATTTCCATGCCTTCGACCCATGAAAGACTGAGTAGAGTCTTTGCTTGGTTCCCGAACATATTCCTTCTTGAAAGAAGATCTTAAAACCAAGTATCACATAGTTGGCGATCTTTGAGAAGATTGTAATTGAGTCATTCTACTAGGGAAACATTACTTATTGTGAGATTTCCAATTTTCACAGTTCCAAATCCCACAATTCTTCCTTTGCTATTTCCACCAAATGAGACTTTTCCATCATTTACTTGAACGAGCTTTATAAAGCAATTTGAGTCTCTTGTCATATGTCTTGAGCATCAATTGTCCAGATACCACTTTACCTTTTCTTTGACGGAGACCTGCAATTAAAAGAGAGTCTCAAGCTTTCTTTGGTACCCATATTTTCTTGGGTCCATTGGTGTTAGTAAGATAAATAGTATTTGCCCATGTTTTCTTAACAGGTTTCCAAACCATAGGGCACTCTTTTTCAAAATGGTCCGGGCTATTGCACTTTGAACACCTGAGATCATTTCGACCTACAGACTTTACAAAAACCTTCTTGAAATGATTTTTGTAGGCCTCTCTTGAGGGTCTTTGCTTAATTCTTTCTTTTACTTTAGGAAAATCAATCAAGGGAATAGTTTCCGCAGTCATACCTAAACCAGATTTATTGAAATAAGGTTTTGAGCTGAAAGAATTTTTTCAAGTTTCTCGGACCCTATTGAAAATTTCTTTGAAATATTTGATGAGTCAATTTTCAAAAGAGCATTTTCTTTCAAAAGATTTTCTTCACTTTCTTTAAGAGTAGAAACATTCATGTCTAAACATTTAACTTTTTCATTCAACACATTTTCCTGTTGTTTTAGAACAGTATTTTCCTTTTTAAGTTCGGAAATCCTTTTAAGAGAAGTCTTAAGACTAAAACACAGCTCATCAATATACTTAGAAACCTTGACAAGAATTTTAAAATTACTTACCTCAAATTCACTGTCTGAGTCTGATTCAGAGTTTGAGTCTGAGTCTGATTGCGCCATCAGACACAAATTGGCATATTCATCATCACTTTCTTCGCACTCTGTATCACTCCAGGTTTCGGCTTTGAGAGCCTTTCGAGACTTTTCAGCTTTTCCTTTATTCTTCTTTAGAAGATGACAGTTGGGTCTGATGTGTCCCTTTTTCTTACATTCAAAGCAAACTATATCTTTGTTTGATTCATCATCATCAACGTACTTGGTCATTTGTCTTTGAAAGCTTTGTTTCTTTGAGTTGAATCTTCTTCCTTTTCTATTAAGCTTTCTGAATCTTCTTATCATGAGAGCAAGCTCCTCATCGTCCATATCATCTTCGAATCGTAACATCGAATCATCATTTGATTTTAATGCAATGGATTTCTTACCTTTTGGATCTTCGTCTTCGTTAATTCGTTCCACTTCATAAGACCAAGAGTTCCAACCAGCTCATCGACAGAGATAGTGGCATGATTCTTTGCGTCTCTCTTATTGAAGTCTTTATGTGATTCCAATCCTTGGAGAGTCCACACAGTAGCTTGTTTATCTTCATGGGATCAGAAATTGGTTGTCCTTGATTTTCAAGACCATTTACAATTTCTATAAAACGGCTAAACATGTTAGTTATAGATTCTCCAGGTCTCATTTTGAAAGCTTCATATTGACCGAGAAGGATGTTGATTCTGGTCTCTTTTAGTCGATCAGTTCCTTCATAGGTGATATGTAACCTATCCCAGACTTCTTTTGCTGTAATACAAGAAGATATTATGTTATATTCAATAGGTGACAAGGCACAATATAAAGAATATATAGCATTTGCATCAAGAGTTTGTCTCTTGATTATCTCTTCCTGAGACATTCCGCTGGTCTCAACAGTTTCTTTCCCTCTTTCTGAGACGGATGCAACTTTAGGAGTGATTCCTTTTTCTACAACGTCCCATTCCAAAGGATCCTTTGATCGAAGAAATGCTTTTATTTTGTTTTTCCAGATGTTGTTGTCCTTTCCATCAAAGTAAGGAGGTCTGGTATTGCTTTGACCTTCCACCAGCCCTGGAGCTAGCATACTAGCCATGGATCTTTTACTCTGAAGTAAAACACTTCAAATAAAGTGAGTAAACGAGCTCTGATACCAATTGATATAGCTAGTATAAGTACCTAAAGGGGGTGAATAGGTATAATGAGTAATTTCTAATGATAATCGCACAATACTAGATAGTTGATAGAAATGAGATAACTTTTCCTCGTCAATAAACAAACAACAATCAAAGTAAGACTGAGAGTAGGGAAGAGAAAATTGAACACGAGGTTTATAATGGTTCGGTTTATTTCAAGCCTACGTCCACTCTTCTGCACTGACAGCCCACTGGCTGGATTCCACTATGAACAAAGAGATATTACAGATCCTTTCTTCCTTGATTTCTTGGTGTAGAAGATCTACCACACTCTCTCAAGGTATCACTAAGTATGAACTCTCTTTGTGTGTACAGTTTCGCTCAATATGAATCGACTAATAATCAAGGAGCTTCGGACTGGAATTTCTCTATCGAGCACACACTAGAAATAACTGAACGTCTTCTTTTTATACTCCTTTATGCCATCATACCCGTTGGCACTTACCAAAGGAATTCTTCCAATCTTCCCGTTGGACAGAATCAATTAAGAAGGTCATTCGAGCTATTAAAGGAACATGTCGATAGCCCATCAATCCTGTTCGCCCATACAATCAGGATCTTGGTTTCCAAGAATATTTCGTCAATCATCGGATCTTCAAACGATCTTGATTTCGAATAAATAATCCGTTATATCAAATCCAACCAAGAGATCTTCTCCATTCGATAAGACCAGATCCTTAACCAAACACTTTAGCTCTGGATCGTCTTTGTCGCTAGATTAGAAACTGTTAATGAGAATAATTTTGAGTCTTGAGACTTGTGTGCTGAGTTTGGTGATATGAAAGTCTTTAGACTCATAGTACAAGGGTCTGCACAGCTTCCAGACTAGACTAATAGAAACGTTTTGTCAGCTTCAAAACACTTTAGAGAGATTTCTCCAACAGCAAGCAATTCACCAGACAAAATATAGTAATAAAAGAGCAGAATTAGATGAACACGCCAGAAAATTTGTTATCGAAGTTCACCCAAACTGGGGGCTACGTCTCCGCGCGAGGCACTCTGCGAATCTACTAGACTTCGAAAAGTTGGAATACAACGATGATCTTCTCTCAAGATCGAGCACAAAGAGATTGAGAACCCTTATCAAGAAAAAACTCACTTTTTCTTCTCTCTTTCTTGCTTCTCTATTTCCTTTTTCAGCGTCTTGACGGCTAGGGTTTTTTCATCGCTAATATAAAGATACCACTTTTAACCTAAAAGGAAATCTAATAGAAAAGACAAAAAAAAGCCCCTAAAAACAAATATTTGACTTCATCTATAACAATGAGTTCCTAATATGCCTTTGAATTGAAATCAGTCTCTTTCTTCCATTGTGCCATATGTGGGCTTCGGAGGGCCGCGAAGAAGAAGAAAAGAACGGCTTATGGCATTTAAGAAAGAATATGTTTTCGGGAAAATTTAAAAAAAGGACTCAAAGTGCCTTTATTTTCTCAAATAAGGACTAGAAGTAGACTTTATTTCAAATAATGACATAAAGTGGTTTTGGTTGTTTCAAATAAGGACTTGAAATGACTTTAGTTGTTTCAAAATAAAGACCCAACCTCGCCGGTTGCCAACCAACTAAATTTTTCGACTGGTCAAGGGTATTTTCGTTATTTGACTTTTTCCCATTTTGTTTTTTCTCTGGTTCTTCTTCTTCCTTTTCGTCGATGGCTGTCGGCCATTGGTGATGCCCACAAAGGGCTGGGCAAGGGTCACCTTTGCCGACGAGGGCCACCCACGCCAGCCACAGGTGAGGGATGGCGTCGCTTGGGCATGGTGACCCTCCCCTAGGGGCCATCTACGAGGTCGGCCCTCGCTAGCTACTATAAAGGGTCGGCGAGGCCATCCCTCGCTTGTGGCTGGCATGGGTGGCCCTCGCCCAACCCTTTATGGGCATCGCCAGTGGTCGGCTGGCCACTAGCGGAGAGGAAGAAGAAGAAAAAAAAAGAAAAAAAAAAAAAAGAAAGGAAAAAAAGTCGGAAAATGACAAATGATGAAAATACCTTGATCGCTAAAAAGTCAGGTCCTTATTTAAAATAAACATAGTCACTTTACATCCTCATTTAAAATAACAGTCACTTTAGGCTCTTATTTGAGAAAGTGATGGCACTTCAAGTCTTTATTTAAAATAATGTTCACTTGGAGCCATTATTTAAGAAGAAGATGACACTTTGATCCTATTTTGGAATTTCCCTATGCTTTCCTTCGTCGGATGGGAACGCGTGCCTTTTTGGAGAAATTTCCCTATGATCGTACCATGAATTTAAAAAAAAGAAAAGAATAAAGAGACCGGGCCATTGACTCGGGTTTGGTCGTCAATGGAGGAATTTATGGAGCGACTCATTCATCGTCGCTCCACGAAGGCGCGACTCAATCATTCGTCGACTCGCCGGTTCTGCGAGAGCAGCAGCCCAATAAGGAAGCTCCGACAATGGACTCTGTTCGAGCTGCTAAACCTCTGTACGTTTTGAAACAAAAGAGAAAATGCTTCTTCGATCGCTCTCGACTTTATAGTTTCTTCCGAAAGCGAAAGAGACCCAATTTCGGATTCGGCAAAATACAGTGACCCGTTTCGCCTCCTAGAGGACGTGTTCTTGTTTCTTGTTCCTCAGTTGGTCTCTTGTTCTTGATGATTTTTTCTTTTGTTTTTGCAGATTTAGCGACGGACTCAATTTGGCGAACTTGGTCGTGTCCTCCGATATTCTTTGCAATTCATGGGCTGCAATCTCTGCCCAGATTGACGGCAATCACCAAAGCCAAAGCCCATCATCTTCGGAAACCGTGAAGATCCAAGAGTTCGAACACCCGGAATACAAAATCATTGCTTTCGTGACCCCATTAGTTGCTGCAAGTCATCTCCAAGAAGAGGCTGATTTGGTCCCTTCGTCTTCATCAGAGACCTCTGAGTTTCAGTTTCTCTGCTCCCAGGACAGCCCGTCTTTTGGCATTAACAAAGCTGCGATTTCTCTGTTCAACGCTCTCCGGGATAGTAAGTTCTGCCCCCTGAAAGCTCAGGTAATTCCCTTTTATATTTCGTTTCTTTTCGAGTTGTTTATGAGATTTTGTTTGTCGCTGCGAAAGATCACACGAGTTGGTCTCAGTTCTAGGAATCAGATCTTGTTGAAGTGGGTTGTGGGATGCTTGCATCTGCTCTGATAGTTGCTTCATTGATGACCATTTTGAGTTGTTTCTTCGCATATCGTTAGCTTTATTTGATGGAAAAAGTGGATTAACATTCCCCTATTTGCTTCTTTCGGAGTTTGAATTGAATCATTTGGCAAAATGGTTGATGGTGAGCAGTCAGTCAGTGGTCTGAACAGTTCCTCTGGCATTGATGGCCCATTGCCTTTTCCATTCTTTTCAGTTGATTAAAAAATAATCCCATTCCTGGCCGAGAAGAGGAAAAGGTATATATTGTTTTTAGTAGAACTTAAGCATACCAATGCAGCTCTGAATGAATCAAGATATGACAGCAAATTAAATTCTGCATTTGGATAATTCCCATCTGGCCCTAGGAAATATTGTTGATTTATTGAACGTGCGTGAACCGAAGGAGTTTGGCTGAGTTGGTAAAGTGATTAGGCTTTGCGTCCCAAGAAGCCTGATGTCTTAGGTTTGAATCTTGCTCAAAGTTACTCATCGGAGCTCACTAGATTATAAGGAAGTGATCCGTCACAAATCCCCTTATCCTAGTGGGACCAAAAGCTGGTTCGAGATTTGGTTTGATCTAATCACAATGATTTTGAGTGTACGTCTCTAATTTGAGTCTATGAAGAAACCCAATCCAAATGAAAATTCCATATCCCAATAGGACTTGCAATTTAAATATGAAAAGGCTTGATTGGACATTTGATTCACCAAAATATATGAAGTAACAACAAATCCTCATTAGAGTTGGATTTCTTAATTGAGCCTGCTAAAAAGGTTTTCTATTTTGCATCCAAATAATATATATAAGAGGTGGGCTTTAGTTTTTTAACCATTAGTGAGCAGAGGAGCTTTTGTCCGTAAGAATCATTTGTATCGCATGCTCCTAAATTGCATACTGAAGAAGTTATAGGCGTTTTGAAACTAATAAATCTTATGTAAGATTTGTGAATTCCTATAAATTATTTCATAAGAAATTGTGATATTGAATACTATATGAGTTAATGAGTGCAATTTGCTGCTGGAAATTGTTAAAGTAATTTGAGTACGGTTGTAGTCTCTATCATATCGATTGATCTAATTGGAATCTTATGCTGCCCTCTCCGTGGGGTTGATCACATCGACCGAACTGTATAAATCTAATATCCAATTTATTTTCTTATTTTGTTTATTTTATTATCAGTTTGTTTTTCGCAACAGTATCAAAGGGAAAGAGTGTGTTTATGTTAGCAAAACTGACTAAATGCAAGTTAGAAAACCTGGCTGGCCCCCATAGAGTTGTGTTTGTCGATGCTCATCCAGCTTTTGATGCAGGTCGCAAAATCGTCCAAGTCTATTCCACACATTATAACTGGAAGTTGTTTGGGCGGATCCATTGCCTCTCTTTTCACGCTATGGCTCCTCCGCACACTCGATTCAGCCACCAAAAACCGTCCACTTTGCATCACATTCGGTTCATCCCTCATTGGGGATGATGGCTTCCAACAAGCCATATCTCAATATTCGACATGGAATTCTTGCTTCTTGCATGTGGCTCATATGGATGACTGTTTCCCCAGACCCTTTCTGCTGTCGACTGCAGAGCGGAGTCTATACAGGCCTTTTGGAACATTTCTTTTGTGTTCTGATTCGGGTGGTGCATGTTTTGAAGCCCCTGATACCATACTCACCCTGATGAGCCGGGAAAGGAATGGTGGCACTGCAGATTCCCAAATTTTCAATTATAAGAGCGTCATTGAATGTCTTATACAGCGATTGATTTGCAAGAACCATTCTGCGTTTAGCGTGCTTGATGCTGATTCATTTAAAGCTGGGATAAATGCACAAGTTGCAGCAATTGGCCTTATGCAAATTCAGGTTACTGTTTGTTGTACCTTCTTTGGTGTGCACGCTGTGAATACATCTCACAAGGGCATTAACACTTGTTTTAGTCAAAACCAGTAGGATAGTTGTGCTTTGCCATTTAAAGCAAAATGAACTGTATCCCCACTTTTAGCTTCAAATACTTATTAACCAGGAAATATTTGCTCCACCTGAATTGTCCCTTGTTATGAATGCATTCGCTTTACCCTTTGGAACTTCTACTGAACATTCATTGTCATGGCAGCTGCAGGATAGTGATTCTCTGTGGATGCCTGAAAAAGACATCCTAGAACGAAAGAATCAAGTATTGGATCCTGCTAAGGCGTTGAACAAAATGAAAGTATACCTAGCTTATTTTGAATGGTATAAGAAGAAATGCGAAGACAATGACCACAGTCCTGGTTACTATGACAGCTTCAAGAACAAAATGTTTCAGCGTGACCATGAAGTCGTTAAGTTCAAAACAGAGCTTGAGATGTACTGGAAATCTGTGGTGGAAGAGGCAGAGAAGAGGCCTCATTTACCAGAAGCACGGATGCGGTTCCGCTGGCTCTTCGCAGGGACAAATTACCGGAGGATGGTTGAGCCGCTCCACATAGCCGAGTACTATAAATGGGGCAACAGAAGTTACATATCTAACGGAAGATCCAAGCACTTCAAGCTATTGGAACAGTGGCTGGACGAACATCAGAAAAAGCCCCAGAATAGTGTCCCTAACAATTCGAAAATGAAGAAGATCACGTCCAGCATCACAGAGGATTCATGTTTCTGGGCCCATGTGGAGGAGGCGCGGACAACATGCAGGTTGCTGAACAGCGGTGGATCGAACGGTGCAGAAATAAAGAACTTAGTCGACTTCGAGAAGTATGTCATGGGTTTGCTCAAGAGCCGTGCAGTTACTTCCGATATTTTCTTGGAAAGCAGCAGTTACATGCAATGGTGGAGGGAGTATGAGGACGTGTTGAGCAAGCAATTGATGGGAACTTCTCACAACTCGGAACTCATTCGTTACATGAACGACGGAGAATATCACTGTTATTAATCAGGTGACTCAGTATTTCACATGACAGATGAATAAACTGGGTAATTTGAATGTAATCTGAAGTTTATTATAATAGCAACAATGTGCTGGTCTTGCTTGTCATGTTGATTTTGCTTTGCTTGAGTCGAGTTGGATAATCATTGGACTATTGGTCATCGTGAGTTCAAAAATTTGATTCGGAAGGCAAGACTTTATGTTTCCTCAGGAATTACTCATATGTTTGTTCGCTTAGTGCTGGTTCATATTCGGTTGAAAAACATCCAGCACAAGACCATAATGGAAACGAGCAATTTCAACCAAAACAGCATTGAGAAAAACCGGGAAAAAAAATAAAAAAGGCAGCTGCTACCTAATTGAGCATTTTTGATGCTTTTTTTTTTATTTTTTTATTTTTTTATTTTTTATTTATCAAGAGGCTCTCTTGTTGAAGCGGAGAAATTGACTGAATCATGTCAAATACAATTTAAGATGAGTCAACAATCTCTCCGTGAGTCCACTGGAATTGATTACTCATTTCCAGCTTCTGCTTTACGAGGATTCTCACATCTGTCGTCGGTTTTGCTTCTGATGGAGGCATCAATAGCTCTTGGGCATGGAGTTGAACTTGAAACCTCTGGGGCCACGAGGTCCATCCTTCTCTTGTCCACTGCTTTCTTGACATCTTCCGGCCATTCATCGACTACCATAAACTCGCTGAAGCTAAGGTTTTCAAATCGCAGGGGCTTAATGTCATCCAGCTATTTAGCTCCTTTATTTCCAACTTTCAATTGCTCTAGCACATTGGCATATTGTTTGTGCAGTTTCTCTAGGAATTGGTCTCTATCAGTTTGTGTAACATCCCGATTTTCCGATTCTATTTTTAATAATTTGAGACGGGCATTTCGTTGGCACGCATATAGTTCTTTTCCTTGAGTTGGCCACTCATGTGGAAACTAGTCTATCGGGTGAAGCTGTTAAGAGTTTCTAATGCATCCGACTCGAGAATTTGACCATGAAGCGACCTTTCGACCAAGCTAGTCTGCAAGGGTCATTATGGCACAATTAAAATTGATTAAAGATCGGAGATAGGTCGACTCGACAGAGGCATGTGATCAGGTGTGGGTGATTCCACCAGATCGCACAATTCGTGTCGATCGGCACCGGATCGACTTTTCTATCGATTGGGTACCTGTGTTCGTATTTGAAACCTTGAGATTACCCCGACAACCGAAAGTCGCCAATGTTTCAAAGATGTACATTGTGGCTTGAGATGATCAACCACATGTCAAATGCATGAAAATTTCTAAAGGCTATCCGGTAGGTTGGGCCGCGCTAGTATCGTGCCGAAGTGAAATTAACCGTGGAATTGAGATCGAATTCAGAAATTGGAAGTCTGGGTGTGTCACAAATCATTTCAGGATCATTGGCTTATATTTGGAAGATTTTTCAAGCAATCAGAGTTCTTTGGCAAATTAAATCCGAGAATGGCTATTTTAGCTCGAGAAATTAGTAAGCCCGCCTTTGGTCTTGCTTTCAGGACTTAAGTTGGTTCTATGGACAAGTGAAGATGTGAATTGAGGTGTGGTGACATCGGATTAATTTTATGGACTTCAATTTGATTCAATTGGAAGAGAATCAAGTGGAATTGAAGAATTGGTTGTATAAGATCTTATGCCCGGAGAAAATGAAATTGGACCTATTGAAGATAGTTGTGGAGGATTTGAATTTTAGTGGAAGATGACATCACCCTATGTCATGGTGGTTGGCCAAATTGAAGAAGAATTTGACAAATGGAGGGGGGAGATTGAACCAACTTCATCTTCAAGCTTGGGAAGAGAGAGAAAGAGGGGGGAGAGAGAGGGAGTTGCGTGTGGAACCAGCCAGCCCGACGCCCTCCTTCCGCTTGTCCGTCGCGGCCGACGCTCGTTCGCCGGAGCTCGCTGCACACCATCGCCGCTCCTCAGCCGCGTGCGCTGCCCTCCGCCTTCCTCACCCTCCTCAACTGCTGTCGAAGCCTTCTCTCCATCTTCGTTTGCTGCTCGAGATCCTAGATGCAGGATGGACGCCGGCAAAGACACCGTCGGGCCGATCGCACGCCTCCGCCCGTCGCCGCTCACCGTCTCGCGGTCCGCCATTGCCCGCGCTTGGCCGACGCCCAGCTACGTCTCAGCCTCAATTCGTGCGTTCCAGGAGCTATCGGAGCTCGTCCCCGCCGCCGTGTGTCACGCCCCGATCCTCGGGCGCGCGCCCATCCCTTACTTGGTCGATTTATTTGCGACGTCCCTAGGAAGGTCGCCGACCCATTCATTTATATACGCATGCGGAAGCTTAATAAAATCCCCAGACAATCGAACAATGTGACAGAAAAGTAGGATCATATTTTTCAAACCAAGACAAGTCTTTATAGACCAACTGGTTAATTACAAACTTAGGCTGTTTACAAAATTACGGCTTAACAAAAAGGGGACTGTCTTAACATCCACTAGTCGACCCATTTGCCGATTCTTCACCTCCACCTTCCGAACTTTAGGACTTAGGTCCTCCACGATCGTCATCTAGGAACCCGAAATATTTTTCCCCAAACGGGATGAGATTATGTCTCAGCGAGTTCTACCCCACTAAGACCCAATTAGGAAGCCAATACGCCATAAGGGCTGCCTAAGCACAACACAGGTCAAAGGGCTTACCTTGGCATCAGTTCCTTTCCTGCACTTTAGTTCAACTAATAATATCGATAACTATAGCAAACAATTACATTCCACCAATCAGATCGACTCAGCGATCAATCGACTTAATCGATTACATGTCACCACGACCTTTCCCTGGCCGGTACATTCAATACTATCTATAAAGTCCGACCATAGTCTAGAACTGCTCACCCAAAGCTAATAATAGATAGCATAGCTCGCCCAAAGCTGATAGATATAGTATACTATGTATATGTTCGCCCAAAGCTGATAGATTAGGGCCCCCAGGCCAATTTAGTATACTATATATGCTCGCCCAAAGCTGATAGATATATCGCTCGCCCAAAGCTGACATATCGCCTGTAGGTCAATATAGTATACCGGTATACTGCTCACCCAAAGCTGACATATCGCCCGAAGACCGATATAGTATACCACTCCAACCATATAGTCAATTCATCATTTTTATCATTCACGATAAATAGCCGTGTGTGGGTACACGGTTGGCCTTAGCCAAAATATAATAATTTTACTTAAAAAAATCTCACCAATTTCATCAGCCCATTACATACTTCTTGGCGTTGTAAACCGACGCCCGGTTATTTCTCCATCAATGACCCAAAATCAGATAATTTAGGAATAAATCCTAAATTCATAATTAATTCGATTTAGGACAAATTAATGCTCAAATAAATAAACGGACTGCACTACGATAATCGGCACGAAATTTCGGTCGTCGGCCTTCTAAATCTTAATTTCCGAATTTTAATTAATTATTAATTAATTTCGAAATTTAATAATTAATTACAATAAATTCAATTTAGCTCAAATCGAGCTCAATTAAATAAACGGACTTCACCACGATCATCAGCATAAAATTAGGTCACCATTATCCCGATCCAAATTTCCGGAAAATAATAAATAATTAAATTTATTCCGAAAATTAAATATAATAATATTATATTATATTATTATTATATTGGTACAATTTCGAATTAATTATTTAATTTAAAATAATTAATTAAGGCTTAAACAAGATTACTTTAATCCAAACATTTTCTTAACTTTAATTGATTGTCCACTAAACTAATCACATCCCTTAATCCACTTAACATTTAAATAAACTAATCTAACCACCTAAACCTACTTAGTTTAATCTAAACACCCCTTAAACGTGATTAACCTACTAAGCGGGGATTAGTGAGTTAAACTCACCCGATTAGCGATCCGAGCGGCTCAAATCGACGGGGACGCTGAGGGGATCAATTCACTCCAAAGCGGGCCTAGCTTCCGGGGTCGGGAAGCCGGCCAAAACGGGCCACAAAGCTGCTGCCATACCCATTTTTCTCCTCTTCGTTCGCTGCTGTTTAAGGCCGAGAAAGGGTAGATCCGAGCTTGGTTGGGGCATGCAAGGGCCGAGAGGGCTAGGCGGAGCTCCGGCGGGCTGAGGCGGAGGTGTACGGTGGCCGGAGGGGCTGAACCGTGGCCTGCGCTGGCCTGCGAAGCTGCTGGAGGCGAGGATGAGCAGGGACGACACAGCTGGAGGCGGACGACGGGCGGGGCTGCTCGCGCAAGGAGAAGCGGAAAACGGTGGTCCGGCGCGACGGCGAGGGAGTGGTGTGAGGGGCTGGTTAGGTTTCTCCTCTGTAGTTTTCTGGGTTTGCAAAGACACAAATAGGAGGAAGAAAGGAGCTGGTCGACCGGTAGCAGGAGGGAAGGGAGGGAGGCGGAGGCGCGGCTGGACGTGCGACGGCCTCCGGTGGGCTTACGGCGGCGAGGGGCGGCGACTCCTCCAGCTTCGCTGGTTTGCTCGGTTCCGTCGAGCAAGAAGAGAGGGGAAGGAAGGGGGCGACGGGGAAGAAAGAGGGAGGAGAGAGAAGGAAAAAGGGGGGCATTCCTTTTATTTTCATCTTTATTTAATCTCCCAAAATTGGCCCACCATGACATCACTATGATGTCGTCCACTATCTCCAATTTCTCACAATCTTGGTCCATGGGTCAATTTTTTTCCGCCGTGGCGTAAAATCCCGTACACTTAATTCAATCAATTCTCAATCAATTCCATCCAATTGAAGCTCAATTAATTTAACCCATGTGTCCTCAACCTTCTTATGACTTTTCCCCATCAAATGATCCAACTTACTTTCCAAAGATTCGATCAAAAACGGTCCTTTGACAATCTCGAACAAAAACGGCATTACTTTACTTTTCCGCCAAAAATCTCGGTTGTAGAAAAAATCTTCCGGAGATGAGTCGACGTTCCTAAATTGAATTGTGACTTGACAGAACTCCCAATTTCTGAATTCGGGTTCGATTTCACGGTTAATTTCAATTCGACGCAAATTTAGTGCGTCCTAATTTACCGGGTAGCTTTTAGGAAATTTTCTTGCATTTGACCCGTGGTTGAATATTCTCAAGCCACAATGTACGTCTTCGATACATTGGCGACTCTCAATTGTCGTAGAAATCTCAAGGTTTCAAATACGGACACGGGGTATCGAAACGACAGAATAATCGGTCTAGTGCCGATCGACAAGAATTGTGCAATTAGGTGGAATCACCCACACTTAATCACATACCTTTGTCGAGTCAACCTATCTCCGATTTCTAATCGATCTTACCGTGTCGTAATGATCTCTTGCGGTTTGCACGGTTGAGCGGTCGTTTCCCGATCGAATTCTCAAGTCTAATGCGTTAAAATTCCTTAACGGCTTCACCGATAGACTAGTTATCCCATGAGCGATCAGTTCAGGGAAAAGAACTATAAATGCGTCGATGAAATGCCCAACTATTTCGATCGAAATCAGAACCTGGATTTCAGGATGTCACACCGTGAGCCGCCATTGACCTCCCTATCGGCTTGTCCAAGCCTCGCCGATCTTCTCCACCCGTTTTCGACCCAAGCCAGCATCGGATCTACCCTCTCTCGGCCTTGAACCGCAGCAGACAGCAGCTAGTTTTAGTGGGTATGGCAGCTCGTGTTTGGCCCGTTTTGGCCGGCTTCCCGACCCCAGATGCTCGGCCCGCCTTGAGAAAAGTTGATCCTCGCGTCGCCCTCGTCGTTTTGGTCCGCTCGGCTCGCTAATCCGGTGAGTTTAGCTCACTAAACCTCGCTTACAGGGTTAATTATGCTTTAGGTGTGTTTAGCTTAAGTTAATTAAGCTTAGGTGGTTAGTTGAGTTTATTTAATTGTGAATTAGATTAAGAGGTTGGATTAACTTAAAGTATGTTTGGTTAAGGTTAAATTGATGTTTATATTAGCATAATGATGATTTGACATAAATGAATTACTTTTGGGATTAAATAAATATTTCGAAATTGTTTAATAATTTAATAATATTTTATTATTCGAAATGATTAAAATATTATTATTTAATTATTTTCGGAATAAATTTAATTATTTATTAAATTCCGAAAATTTTGTCAGGACCCTAAATTCTCAGAATTTCATATCGGTCGCTGCTGTGTAGTTAGATTTTGAAATTGACGATTGGATTTTATAAATTGAGTGTGGATCGTGAAAGACATGGATATTATTATTTAATTAATTTTCGGAATAAATTTAATTATTTGATAAATTCTGAAAATTAGTTTGGAACCTTATTCTCTCGAATTTCGTGCTTTGATCGCTTCTTTGTGTATTTATAATTTGAATTTGATGATTGATTGTGGCAAATGGAGTGTGATTGTGATAAATAGGGATTCTTTATAAAATCCTAAGTGTAGAAATTGATGGGAGATTGGCTGTGATGTACCACCTAGGAAAGGTCGTGCCCAGTGAGGCCGTGATGTACCACCTAGGAAAGGTTGTGCCTAGTGAGGCCGTGATTGACCACCTATTAGAGGTCGTGCCTAGTGAGGCCGTGATGGACCACCTATGAGAGGTCGTGCCTAATAGGGCCGTGATGAACCACCTATGAGAGGTCGTGCCCCCGTGATGGATCACCTATGAGAGGTCGTGCCTAATAGGGCCGTGATGTACCACCTAGAGAGGTCGTGCCCGGTGAGGCCGTGATGTACCACCTAGGAGCCGTGATTGACCACCTATTAGAGGTCGTGCCCAGTGAGGCCGTGATGGACCACCTATGAGAGGTCGTGCCTAATAGGGCCGTGATTGACCACCTATTAGAGGTCGTGCCCATTGAGGCCGTAATGGACCACCAAATTAAGGGTCGTGCCGAGTGGGGCCGTAATTGCCACTGATTGTTAAACCTTCCTATAGGGCCGGGATTGAGAGTAATGATTGATTTGCTAGAATGACATGTAATCGGCCGAGTCGATTGATCGCTGAGACGATCCAAGTGGTTGAATTGTTTTGATAATGTGATTGTGCCATGGTTGTTTGGTTATCATAATTGTACATGGTTGAATTATATAAATTGTGCTAACCTGCGGATGAAGGCCGAGGCGAGGTAAGTCTTACGTGTGATGTGGCTAGGCCACCGGGGCGTATTTTCTTTCTAATAGGGGTTTAGGGGTTGAACTTGCTTTGAGACATCGTCTCATCCCGGTTGTGGGATTAAAATTTCAGGTCCCTAGTGGACGGAGCGACCATATAGCTTTGGTTGGCCTTGAGGAGTTACAGAGGTGAAGTCATAAGATTGGAGAATGTGTCCGACTTGTAGGTCGTAGGACAATTCATTTTTAAGAGCCGGTCTTTTGTAGACTTTTGGCCGTAGACCTCTGTTTGTAATTCCCGTTGAATTAGGGAAGTGTTATGTTGTGGTTTTGCTTCCTGCTTTTCTATCCCGTGTTTTATTGTCAGGGGTTTTATAATACGTTCCGCTTGCGCATTAATAAATGTATGGGGTCAGTGACACTACCTGGGAAGGTCGCATTTGCATGACCATGGTGGGATGTTGGCGCACTCGAGGTTCGGGGCGTGACAGTTTGAGCCTGTCGGGTAGCATCAATACGAGCCATCTTTGGATGGTCACGCATATTTACGGCCGCATCCACAGAAGGGTGACCAAAATAGAAAGACTCGCCTCTAGGAGAGAGAACGATGATGGCCATCTCAACAGCACAAAAAGCATATAATTCACTCGCCTTCTTCGATAGCCCCGGTCGACGTTTTAAGAAGGTAGCTTGTCGAGCATTGGCACCCTCCTTCGTCATCCTTGCTAAAGTTGTTTTGCCCTCGGTGGCGCTCGCTGGAAACTCAATGTAAATTCAACTGATATGGTGGGACCGTGAAAAAATGTGATCATTTATAGGATTTCACAAGCCAAATAATTCATCACTCCTGTCTTGGCAACTTTTTGGCTTTCCATATATTAAAATACCTCTTGGAGCGGTTTAATGATGAGCATGTTGTTTTCTGTCTAATGAACCAATGTACATTCATCGTAGTATGTCCATAAGTTGTAGCTTCTAATGTCAATTACTAGCCCTTAATATACATGGATAAGAATCTGGAACAGACTTCTTCAATGGCTACTTAGTTAAAGAAGGAAAACAATCTTGCATTTTAAATGTGTCATTATAATTCTTTGAATTTGCATTTTGTTGCGTCTATTAACACAATTACTTTTTCCATTAGCTTATACCTGCATAGATACTTTTTTTTTGGGAAAAAGTACCAAAAAAGTCTTAGACTTATTGCATAAGTAAAAATTTTGTCTTAAACATTTTAATTAAATCAACTTAGTCCTCAACAGTTTCGCATCGGTACCAATTGATTTCATCTGCATAATTTAAATTGAAAATAGCCGATGTGGACCAGCCCGTCCTACATTTCTGACATAAACAATACTTTTAATTTTTAATAAAAATTTCCCTTTTTTTTCTCCCTTCTCTTGTCTTTGGCTCATGGCCACTGATTGGCCATGGCTGAATATCAGCCACAAGCCAAAGAGAAGGAAAAGGAAAAAGAAAACAAAAACAAAAAGTTAGTAAAAAGTTAACAATTTCAATTTTTTTTTTTAAAAATGGCGACGTTAGTGCCGACTATGTCATGGAAGACCACCGACATCATTTTCAGCCTAAATTAGTCAGATGGATTCAATTGATACTAATATAAAAAGATTTATGTCTAAATTGATTCAATTGAAAGATATAAAGTTGTATTACTATTTGTTTTGGTATTTTTCTGACCTGATTTTCCTATTAGGAGGATGGGCGGCGTTTAAAGTGCAACCTTTCCTTAAAATTTCTAATAAATTCCTTTTGTTCCCCAAATTCAAAGTTGAGGTTTTAACATGCTAAAGCTTTGGACAATCCTATATATCTCTCATATCTAGATAGTAATTATTTTGCTAATATTTCTTCGGAGGTATGGATACTGAAATTATAATGTAGTTAGATAGGTTTGTATTATATTTTCTCATTGGCAATACCACTAAGTGAAAATTTGTCTATGGCCATCTCTTCGCTATCGTGTTATTCTCTTTCGCTTATTATTTACACAATAAGAAGACATAACTAATTTTCAACAATTTGTAAAATCTTAATATAACTAGATGGGACGATTTGATTTTATAGACCTCTCAAAGATCTTACTTAAAAGAAAAGACGGTAATTTTACTATAGAAAAGGGCAATTTTTACAATCTCGTCATTTTTGCTCGTTATGTTTAGAGGATTCCGACTATTTTCTTTATCAGCTAATTGACCGGAACACACTGGCATCGGACCCCGCCTTGCCTCCTGGTTCACTCCATGGACGCCGAGCTGCTCCATCGCCGCAGCAAAATCTCTGAAGAACTTGCTTCGGTCGGCCGCATACGTGGCCACGACAACACTCGTATTAGGGGCATTATGTAGCGCGTGATCTGATGTCCTTAATCTTTTGGCAGATTCGAGGGACACATGCTATCAAAACGGTGAAATCTTTTGGCAGATATGGGTTGACACATGCTGTCAAAACGGTGAGGGGTCCTCACGCCTTTAACAACACTCAGTGAGGGATTGTACTTGTAATCCTCACAAGCTATGTCTTCAATACACGATGTCGAAACCGCCTCGAAGATTCCTACTTCTTCGAGCCGTCTCAAAGATTCCTACTCTTCGAGCTTGCCACGAACCAAGTCCCAAAGTACATACCCATGAGCACATTGTTCAGGCCCTTTCTGACCTCAGCGATCAATCCCACCCTCATCGAACCGAGTCATTATAGGTCCACTTGCTTTCATGTGCCACATTTTTGACTGGTGATTAGCTCTAATACCATAATATTGAGTTGGATCACGAATAATTTTGTTCTTCTGGGCTTCGCCCATAAAAAGCTTCATTACAAGTTAGAACAAATATCATTCCATATAAGGCATTTTACCTCATCAAACCTAGGCGATGTGAGATTTGATTTATTCCTGCCCCACACCATTTTATAGTCGGAGTCGCGTCTTGCCTCGATGATTACTCCCGCCCTTGTCAGATTAGGTCCTTATACCCTGTCTTGGTCAGACCGAGTCGGAAGACGTGTTGTATGATGGAGATGGTTTTCACATAATTATCTCTCATTTTTGTAGGGCACGCCCACTTGAAGGTAAAAGCTTAGGCCAAGTCTTAGCAATTTACTCTCTCCCACGGTAAAAGAATCCACTAATTCATTTGAATAGACGACTACACTCAACTAACGCTTGAAAAAGAGAAATATTCATTCATATGTCGAGCAATTGTCAAAGAAAGTATTCTACCAAAAAAAGAAAAATTGTCAAAGAAAGTACCGATCATATTTACCACCTGGACAGCGTGACGCAACTCACCGGGACATTTGTATTTCATCTTAGGTCTACAAGGTATAGCACGACCAGTTGGAGAAACACTTTCCTCTTTAGGACTAGATTCTTCTAGAGCTTGAGACGTTCAAATATTGAATGGAGTTGAGCTTGAACTTGAAATGAAAACTACTCGTCCCAATCGGTTTGTACATTTGGATAATTTGTTCGTTTGGTATATTTATATTTGTTGTGTTTTTGAAATTCCAGTACGAGCTGAAAGGAAGTCTACTTTATTTGTCGTTAAGCAATCACTCAAGCATGGAACACACATTACGAAGTTGAGCAGAGGCTGAAACTCAATCAAGCTCGAATCACGTTCGAGCAGTACCAAAGCCGAAAGACTCGACTCCAGTATAGAGATGCGTCCGGCACAACTAGATTGAGAAATTCAGCCCTACTCAACTCCGAATCAATCTGATTAAAAAGAGAGAGCTCCCAATCGAGAATTGACCAGACGAAGTCATGTCTAGCCAACAATTGCGTAGCACCTTTCTCAGACACCGACGATTGAGCGGTAGTAACTATAGCATGAGAAAGGAAAGGACAAATCTTTGATAGTAGTATCTTAGAAAGACAATTTCTTGTTGACGAGAAACTTGATGTTTTGCCAAAGAATACGTCGGTCTTTTCACCATCTGGTTGCAAAAATAAAATGTTTTTTTCCCGCGGAAATCCTTCATTGTTTGCACCCAATCCGGCTTTTTCAGTGGCTGTCTGGAGGGCCGCGAAGAAGAAAAGAACGGCTTGTGGCATTCAAGAAAGGATATGTTTTCCTTCATCAGATGGGAACGCACGCTTAGGGGGTGTTTGGCAAATTTTTGCTTCTGTTTCCTGGAACACAATTTTTGTTCTTTTGTTCCGAGAACAAAAAAAGAACAAAGACGCGTTTGTTTACCCTTTTGCTTTTTTTTTTGTTGGTAAAGGTAATTATATAGAAGGGAAAAGCGAAAGAACACAAACCGGCACCAAGAACTTTCACTCATAGTACAAAAAGCAGACTGAGTGGAAGGGAGCCAGCGCAAAAGAAGAAGTAAAAACAAAGGAACTAAAAAAAAACAGCAAAAGCCACAAGCTAAGGCACAAGGGCCACGGCATTAGAAGCACACAAGCACTAGCTAACTAGGATTTATAGTGCTTCCGTAAAAATAGGAGGATCAAAGCCCCAAGGTCGTTGAAGCCTTTTGTTCCCAGGAGTGTTCGGAACCTTGCTATAAGTTAGCACTTTATCTTGGACAACTTTGATAAGGTGATCCTTCATAGCAGTAACTTGTAGCACTTCACCCCGAAAGATGATTGCATTCCTTTTCTTCCAGATAAGATGACACAAGACGTCAAAGGAAAACCGGACAATGGAGTGAAAGAAATCCTTGCCAGAGAGATATCTCAAGGCCCAGTTGATGATCTTTGGCCAAGGTATATTGCGCCAAGGGAGATTACATCTCCCCGCCCAGAAATAAACAAGAGTCGCAGGCACACAGCACTCAAAAAACATATGATCAATTGAATTCGGAGTGGTGTTGCAAAAGGCACATAATGCATGGTTAATTCTACCATAAGACAGGAGAAAAACCTGGGTAGGCAAGCGATTCATGGTAATAGTTTGTTTACACTTTTGTTCCGGAAACAAAAACAAATTATTTTTTTGAATAGAAACAAGAAGTAGAAAAAATTTGTTTCTTATTTCGGAGAACAATTCTGAAAAACACTTCTTTTTTTTTTTTTTTTTTTTGCTTTTTCCTTTTTCTTTGGTTGGTCGCCGGTGACCTCGTCGGAGCGTCGCCGGCCCTTGACGAGGCTCGGCGAGCTCAAGCTTGCCCAGCGGTGGCCCGACGAGGTTGAGCTCGCCCAGCCACCGGCAAGGTTGACATCGTGCTTCCGCCGCCCGACGAGCCTCGTGCCGGCCGACGAGCCTCGGGTTAGGCGAGGCCGGCGGGCCTCGTCGGCCGATCATGCCGGCTATGGGCGAGGCCGATGACCGGCCAAAAGGAAGAAAGAAAAAAAAAAAAAAAAAAAAATTAAATATTAGAAAATTAAAAAGAAACAAAAAATTGTACAAATTTACAAAACATGTTTCTATTCCTTTTTTTTATTTCAGGAATATAAAATTTGTGCGTTACCAAATATATTTTTTTATTAAAAAAATTATTTTCTGGAATATTTTTATTTTTGGAAACAGTTTTTGAATAGAAATGATCAAACATAGCTTTATTATGCATATTCCGAGAAAGTTCTCATGGACATACTATGAATTTAAAAAAAGAAAAAGACTAAACAAAAAACCAGCCATTGACTTGGGTTTGACGTCGACTCAATCATCGTCAACTCGCCGGTTCTGCGAGGGCAGCAGCCCAATACAGAAGCTCCGACAATGTACTCTCTTCGAGCTGCTAAACCTCTGTACGTGTTGAAACAAAAGAGAGAAGGCTTCTTCGATCTTTCTCAACTTTATAGTTTCTACCGAAAGCGGAAGAGACCCAATTTCGGATTCGGCGAATAAAGCACGCCCTACGCATATCATTTGACCCGTTTCGCTTCCTAGAGGATGTGTTCTTGTTTCTTGTCCTCAGTTGGTCTCTTGTTCTTGATGATTTTTTCTTTTGTTTTTGCAGATTTAGCAACGGACTCAATTTGGCGAACTTGGTCGTGTCCTCCCATATTCTTTGCAATTCCAGGGCTGCAATCTCTGAACTCCAGTCCCAGATTGACCGCAATCACGAAAGTCATTGCCATTAACAAAGCTGCGATTTCTCTGTCCAACTCTCTCCGGATTAATAAGCTCTCCCCCCTGAAAGCTGAGGTAATACCCTTTTATCTTTCGTTTCTTTTCGAGTTATTTATGAGGTTTTATTAGTCGCTGTGAAAGATCACACGAATTGGTCTCAGATCTAGGAATCAGGTCTTGTTGAAGTGGGTTGGGGAATGCTCGCATCCGCTCTGATAGTTGCTTCATTGATAACCATTTTGAGTTGCGAATTGCATCACTAGGCAAAATGGTTGATGATGACTGATGAGCAGTCAGTCAATTGTCTGAACAGTTCCTCTCGCATAGATGGCTCATTGTCTTTTTCATTCTTTTCACTTGAGTCAAACATAATCCTATTCCCGGCCGAAAAGAGAAAAAGGAATAAATTGTTTTGAGTAGAACTTAAGCGTACCAATGCAGCTCTGAATGAATCAAGATATGACAGCAAATTAAATTCTGCGTTTTGATAATTCACATCTGGCCCTTAGAAATATTGTTGATTATTGAATGTGCGTGAACCGAAGGAGTTTGGCTGAGTTGGTAAAGTAATTAGGCTTTGCGTCTCAAGAAGCCTGAGGTCTTAGGTCTGAATCTTGCTCAAAGTTACTCATCAGAGCTCGCTAGATTATAAGGAAGTGATCCCTCGCGAATCCCCTTATCCTAGTGTGAGCAAAAGCCGGTTCGAGATTTGGTTTGATTTAATCGCAATAATTTTGAGTATATGTCTCTAATTTGAGCCCATTAAGAAACCCGATCTAAATGAAAATTCCATATCCCATTAGGACTTACAATTCAAATTAGAAAAGCCTTGATTGGACATTTGATTCACCAAAATATATGAGGTAACAACAAATCCTCATTGGAGTTGGATTTTTAAATTGAGCCTGTTAAAATGGTCTTCTATTTTGCATCCAAATAATATATATAAGAGTTGGGTTTTAGTTTTTTACCTGTTAGTGAGCAGAGGAGCTTTTGTCCATAACAATCATTTGTGCAGCATGCTCCTAAATTGCATATTGAAGAAGTGTTTTGAAACTAATGAATCTTATGTAAGATTTGTGAATTCCTATAGATTGTTTCGATGTAATCTCTGTCATATCGATTGATTTACATTGGAATCTTATGCTGCCCTCTCCTTGGATTGATCATATCGACTGAACCGTGTAAATCTAATGTCCAATCTATTTTGTTATTTTGTTTATTTTATTATTAATTAGTATGTTTTTTGCAACAGTATCAAAGGGAAAGAGTGTGTTTATGCTAGCGAAACTGACAAAAAACTCGTGTTGCAAGTTAAAAAAACTGACTGGCCCTATAGACTTGTGTTTGCCCATGCTCATCCAGCTTTTGATGCAGGTTGCAACTTTCTCCAAGTCTGTTCCACACGTTATAACTGGAGTTTGTTTGGGCGGATCCATTGCCTCTCTTTTCACGTTATCCTACACACACTCGGTACAGAAGCCACAGAGTGCCCGCTTTCATCACATTTGGTTCGCCCCTCATTGAGGATGGTGGCTTCCAACAAGCAGTATCGCAAAATCCAATCTGGAGTGCTTGCTTCTTGCATGTGGTTCATAAGGATGACTGTTTCCCCAAAATCTTTCACTTGTCGACCATGGAGCAGAGCCTATACAAGCCTTTTGGAACATGTCTTCTGTGTTCCGAATTGGGTAGTGCATGTTTCAAAGCCTCTAAATCCATAATTGAGTTGCTAGCCCCCAGAAGCCCATAAAGTGTCCAAATTTTCAATTATCAGAGCATCATCAAATGTCTCTAACGGCAATAGATTTGCAAGAGCCATTCTGAATTTAGTATGCGTGATACTGATTTATTTAAAGCTGGGATAATTGCGCAAGTTGCAGCAATTGGCCTTATGCAAATTCAGGTAACTATTTATTATACCTTCTTCTGTGTACACATCGTGAAAACATCACAGATGGGGATTTCACAATCATTCTAGTCGAAACCATAAGTTAAATTGTGCTTTGCCCTAAACCAAAATGCATTGTGTCCCAGCTTTTAGCTTCACATACTTAACCAGGAAAATTTGCTCCACTCGAATAGTCCCTTGTTATGAATGCTTTCTTTTTACCATTTGGAAGTTCATTTACTGAATTTGCACTGTCATGGCAACCGCAGAATATGGATATCTCTGTTGAGGGAGATAGTCAAGTCTGAAAAAGATGTCCTAGAACAAAAGAATAAAGCATTTGATCCTGCAAAGGATTTGAATGACATGAAAGTGTGCCTTGCTAATTTGGAATGGTACAAGAAAAAATGTGAGAACGATGGCCAGGGTTTTGGTTACTTCAACAGCTTGAAGAACAAAATGGCTATGCGTGACTATGAAGCTGTTAAGTTTATGAAAAAGCTCACTGATTACTGGGAATGAGTGGTGGAAGACACGTAGAAGAGGCCTCAGAGAGAGGGAGCACCGCTTCGGAATCGCTGGTTTTTTGGAGGAACAAACTATCGGAGGTTGGTCGAACCGCTCCACATAGCTGAGTACTACAAGTGGGGCAAAAGAGGTTACATATCTCAAGGGAGATCCAAGCACTTCAAGCTATTGAAAGAGTGGTTGGACAAACATCCGAAACAGCCAGTAAAGTGTTTCCCTATTGTTTGAAAGCGAAGAAGATCATGTCCAGTGTTCACGGAGAATTCGTGCTTCTCGGCACATGTGGAGGAGGCGCGAATATCGTGCAGGTTGTTGAACAGCGGAGGATCGAATAGCACAGAAATAGAAAAATTGTTGAACAGCACAGGATTCGTACTGCTGCTGCTACTGCTTGTCCTACTGCTGCTGCAAATGATCAGAGCAACTCGCTGTTTTCATGACGGATGGCGACTGGTACCGGTATAAATCAGGTATCCCAGTATTTGAATGTAAATTATAGTGTATCATAAGAGCAAGAATGAGGGTGGTTTGCTTGAATTGATTCGGATTGGTCATCGTGAGTTCAAAAATTTGGTTCGGAAGGCATAATTTATGTTTTTAAAGCCTTTATGTTTTTTCCACTTCTGGAATTACTCATATGTTTGTTCCTTCAGTGCTGGTTCCTACTCGGTAGAAAATAATTATCACAAGACTATAATAAAAACGAGCAATTTTAACTAAAACAGCATAGGAAAAAAAAAAAAGCAAAAGAAAAAAGATTGCTGCCACTTTATTAAGCATTTTTAATGCTTCATTATCAAGAGGCCTCTCTTGTTGAAGCGGAGACTGAATCATGCCAAAAACAATCTAAGATGAGCCAACAATCTCTCCCTAAGTCCGCTGGAATTGATTACTCAATTTCCAACTTGTGCTTTACAAGGATCGTCACATTTATCATCGTTTTGGCTTCTGACAGATGCTTTAATAGCTCCCGGGCATGGAGTTGAACTTGAAGACTCTAGGGCCAAGAGCTCCGTCCTTCTCTTGTCCACCGCGTTCTCGACATCTTCCAGCCATTTCCCGAATACCACAAAATCGTTAAAGCTAAAGTTTTCGAATCGCAGGGGCTTAATATCGCTCAGCTCTTTAGCTCCTTTCATTCCAGCTTTCAGTTGCTCGAGCACATCGACATATTGTTTGTTCAGTTTCTCTAGGATCTGCTGTCTGTCTGTTTGAGCCTGTTGAGTAGCATCAATACAAGCCATCTTTGGATGCTCACGCATATCCACGGTCGCATCCACAGACGGGTGACCAAAATAAAAAGGCTTGCCTCTCAGAGAGAGAACGATAATGGCCATCTCAATAGCACAAAAAAGCATATAATTCACTCGCCTTCTTCAATAGCCCCGGTCGGTGTTTTGAGGAGGTAGCCCGTCGAGCATTGGCACCCTCCTTCGTCATCATTGCTGGAGTTGTTTTGCTCTCTATGGCGCTCACTGGAAACTCAATATAAATTCAACTGATATGGTGGAACAGTGAAAAAATGTGACCATTTATGAGATTTCACAGGCCAAAATAATTCATATCTCGTCTTTGAATTGGCAACTTTTCAGCTTTCCATATATTAACATACCTCGTAGAGCGGTTTAATGATAAGCATGTCGTTTTCCGTCTAATGAACCAATGTACATTCATCTTAGTATGTCTATATGTTGTAGTTTGTAATGTCAATTACTAGATCATAATGTACATGGATAAGAATCCAGAATAGACTTCTTCAACGGCTACTCATCTAAAGAAGGAAAACAATCCCGCGGTGCAATTAGTACTCCAGATTTTTTTTTTCATGCCCCCCAAAATTTTGAGATTGATGATAAGTCCCTAAATCTCAAATGTGTCGTTATAATTCTTTGAATTTGGATTTTGGTGCACCTATTAACCCTTTTCCGTTAGCATATACCGCACACGTACTTTTTTTTTTCTTCTGTTGGGAGAAGGGTTTAAAATGCTTAAGCTTCGGACGATCTTATATCTCTCTCATATCTTGACAGTAATTACTATGCTAATATTTGCTTCGAAGGTATAGATTGTAAATTTATAACGTAGTAAGATTGTGTTTGTATTATATTTTCTCATGTGGAATGCTGCTCAGTGTAAGCCTGTAGTAGGTGCCTCCTCCCTATGGTGTTATTCCCTTTCGTTTATCATTTACACAGTAGGAAGACAAAACTTATTTTTAACAATTTGTAAAATCTTAATATACCTGGATGAGATGATTTGATTTTTATAGACCTCTCAAAGAGCTTACTTAAAAGAAAAGGCAATAATTAACTCTAAAAAAAAGGCAATTTTTACAGTCTTCTTATTTTTACCCGTCGTGTTTAGAGGATTTCGATCATTTTTTTTTTTGGGTCAAATTCCTACAAGTGGCGCTTGTTAATAAGTGCCCTAGGCACATGTTAATCATATCAATAAGAAAATGTGTTTACGTATGATGCACTGATTACATATAACGCTAGAAAAACAACTTATTGTAAATAACAATCTCCCTCAATCCAAATATTTAATAGCAGCACTTATTTACTCCGTTTTTTAGGTGCTCGGCATTCTCAATGTTCTTTAGACGTCGTGATGCTTCTGTGCACATACAAGAGCAAACATATATTCATAGGGCACAAATTAACTCGCTCTTCGCTTTATGAAATTGATAGTAATGAAAATGTTTCGCTAATGCGCGGTATAGAGCCATCCACAATACAATGTGGCACGGCTTTTGTCTATAGGTTTTTGCATATGACGAACAATTTCTTACATCGAGATTGAACTCACTTGATGTGTTGTACCATTTAGTTTTTTTCATATTGAGCTTTACGATTTTGTCCTTCGACATACATGTAAGCACCTTCCCAGAAAATCACCCATTCTAAGAGTGCTCCTGCCTGAGCACGCTTAACATAGGAATTAAGTATTGTCATTACATCAAAAGCATTCATATGAGTTAATTTCATTCTTAACATATATATTTCAAAATTGCTTTCCTCACGTTCAATATATAATGGTTCAATTTTGTCCCATTTGCTATCCTAGAATATTGTCGGGAGTCACTACTTGTTAAGCCCTCTGCCCTGGCAACTATTTTCTGCTCTCACCAGATCTGGTTGGTACACATTTTGTATAAAGCGATGGTTTTCACATTCATTTGACAATTTTCCTTTGAGTCTATGCCCACTTGGAAATAAAAGCCTGGGCCAGTTCTCAGCAATTTCTTTTGTCCCCCGAAAGAAGGATCCACGCGGATTCATCAGAACGGACGACTGCACTCCATGCGACTTTCTAACTCTTCAAAAAGAAATTATCAGAAAGAGACCCGACCGAATAATGACTTGAACAACGGGACGTAAGTCATCGTGGCGTTTTTAATCCATATAGGTCGACAAGGCAGAGCACGACCAGTTGGAGAAACATTATCTAGTTTTGGGCTAGATTCTTCTTTTACTATTGGCCTTCAGAGGGACCCAACCAAAAAAAAAAAAAAAGACAGAAAAGAAAAGAAAGGTTGAAAAGTCAAAAAGAGACCTGAACCGCCCCGCCCCGCCCCGCCCGGGGGGGTGTTTTGAAGCGGCTCCACTAATAAACTACAAAGAGAATGTGCATGGAAGAAAGGAAAGAAAAGAGAAGGAAAGGAAGGGAGGAAAGGGGTTGTGTGTACACACCAGGCCGACTTTGTTAAGCTGAATCAACTATATATTGCAACATTGATAAATATTTGTGCTCCTCATTCGTCCAATCAGGATAGTTTTCGAAATTAGGGTTTAAATTTGTAGATTTGTAAAAATCAAACCGTGAAATCCAATTCTTGAGTTACGGTGTTTCGAGATTTCATAAAAATGGTGAATTATGTCATTATAGAGTCGTAAGGTTTGTCAAGAGTCCGTTTTGAACAACAATTTAATCAAAGCAAAATTTTAGGGTCTATCGTTTAAGTTTGGCATTATGAATAACTTGAATAATCATATTAGATGTGCGATTTGTTAGTGCATATATCGAAAAGAGCTGTGCGAGGATAGCTCTCGCTTGATCTGATGAGAGCCACCCTTGCTAGCCATTAATAAGGGCCAGCCAAGGCCTACCAACCCTAGTTGGTTGTGGGCGAGGCCACCCTTGCCTAGTGACAACGAAGGCTCGGCAACCCTCGCCCTGGGTGAGGCTGCCCTTGCCTAGGGCCAGTGAGAGTCGCCAAAACCTCATCGGCGGCTATTGGCCCTTGTTGAAGGAAAAAAAAAAGGGCAAAAAAGAGGAAAGGAAAGAAAAGAAAAAAAAAAAAGATTAAAATTGTAATTGGACAAAAATGCCCTAATTGATTGGAATATTTAGCTGGCCGATGATCAGCAAGGTCAAGCCCTTATTTGAAACAACCATGGCCGCTTTAGGCCTTTATTTAAAATAATCATAGTCATTTCAGGTTCTTATTTAGCACAAAGTTCACTTCGAGTCTTTATTTGAGAAAATGAAGATACTTTAGATCTTTATTTTGAATTTTCCTAAGTTTATACCTATATATATATAAAAATATACTTAGAAAAGATATATACTATTCAATGAGCAGTGATTGCTCACCCTTCTTCCCAATTTTTTCAAGTTCCTCAGTTAGCCGCCATGGAGTGAGAGCAATTTGACGAGAACATTAGGGAGTTGATATTTGGGTGATTAGAGGCTGCATCCTTCAAGTGGAAAGACGGCCATGCCATTTCCTTTTCCACTAGGATCCATGGCGTGACACTTTTGGAGTTTGAGTTGTTTAGACATTGACGGAATCGAGTTAGAACATGTAAACTACTCGGCCCAATCAACTTATGAGTCTCATCAGATAGTTTATCCGTTCGGTATATTTATTTTTGTTGTATTTTCAGAATCTCCAATCGAAGCTTAAAGGGAGTCTACTTTTCTTTTTGTCAAGCGATCACTCGGTGTCCTCTCTTTTTTGGATGGGCCTTCTGATGGATCTATTTTCCCATTTTAGGGACAAACTCTGCTTCTTGCATTTTTTCCCAGTTTCTTCTTACTGACATTCAATTATCATCATGGCAGATACTTGTATGTGGATTTGCTGCAATGGGACTTGTGTCTATGATTTTATTCTGGGAGCAGTCTCCTCCTCTTTATCATGCATACGTTGCAATGACCATATTTCTTTGGACACGAATAATTGGCGAGCATCAGTTCTTAAAAGCACTTTGGAGATACTTACGTGGAGAGAAGTTAAATTATCTGAATTCTTGGTATGGACGCAAAAGTAAATTTGATAAACCTGGGCAAACTCCTTGCACTGGCCCAGGTGAATAGACAATTTTGCATTCTGATTTTTTCTCTTTATTTATTCATCAGGTTAACAGCTTCGCTGACAGGAAGCTATATACATGGTGTTTCCTTTTTGCGGGGGTTACTGCCTTTTGTTACCTGTTCTACTTGATTCCATGGAGATCTCAGATACCAGCTTTTGTTTGCTTGGCCTGTTGGTTCCTGTCTGGATTCACATTGATGCCAGCTGAAATTCCTGATAATAATCCATTGGTGTATGTCACTTTACTAAACTATGATTTATTTTTCAGAGTGTTAGAGTGGCAAGTCTGCACTTGTTCTTTCATACACTTATAAGTTTGTTTTTCATTTATTTTCTTTTGGAGGGGTGGGCTTTGTATTACCTCTATCTACTTTTTTTCTTTAATATCCCCAACTTGAAGGTCCTGCTGTGAGATTTTGACCATTATCAAGGACTGCATATGTTAATTTAAACACTCTGTTTTGGATTGGTCTGGCTTGGTTCTAAACACAAATAAAAGTGAGGTCTTCTTTGCAAGAGGATCACCTTCCTTAAGGAACCAAATCCTCCTCACCCTTGGTTTCCACGAAGGAAGCCTACTAGCTCGCTATCTCGGGGTTCCCATCATCACTTCTAGGATCAGTAAGGGGGATTGCTGCGTGTTAGTCAACCACATCATAGCGAGAGTACAATCTTGGACTCATCGATTCCTATCCTTTGCCGGTCGGTTACAGTTGATCAGGTCAGTCCTTCATGCCATCCAAGCATACTGGGCTAGTGTATTTATTTTACCAGCAATGGTCTTGGATCAAATCGAAAAAATTCTTAGACAATTCCTATGGAAAGGCCCGGAGTTGGGAAGAGGGGGTGCAAAGGTCTCCTGGGAGGACGTGTGTTGCCCAAAAGAAGAGGGGGACCTTGGCATCCGTAGGCTTCAGGAGTATAACAAGGCCGCCATGTTAAAACATATATGGATCCTGTTAGTCAATAAGGAATCTTTATGGTCCAAATGGATTCACTTGACCTTCTTAAAAAGGTCGAATTTTTGGGTGGCCAAAAAGTTGACTTGTTGTTTGTCGGCTTGGAAGAAGATCCTCCAACTCAAGACTGAGTTTCGAAGCTCCTTCTATTGGAAAATCGGGGATGGTTGCTCGGTGTCCCTCTAGTTTGATAACTGGCACCCCAAGAGTCCTCTGAACTTGTATTTTCCAGACTCAGCCATATATACATCTGGCCTATCTAGGCAAGTGACGGTGGTGGACCTATTCACCAACCGTGGAGTTTTAACCAAGTTGGTCTTGGACTCTTGGTCGAAACCCCTTCCCACCCTTTCTCACCTCTCCGATCGTTTTGGTTGGAAGGGAAACACCTCCCACGTGTTCACGGTGGCATCGGCTTGGGATTTGACTAGGAGGAGGAAGACTCGGGTCTCCTGGCACACGTTCATATGGAACAACTCGATCACTTCAAGGTACCAACTAAACCTTTGGTCTATTGCCAAACACAGGCTTCCTACCCAAGCTCTATTATTATCTTATGGTAGGATAGATAATGCCTTGTGTCCCTTCTGCAATGAGGTGCCGGATTCCATAGACCACCTATTTTTTCGATGTCGCATATCTGCTAGCATCGCCTTCTTTTGAGCCTCCAGATGTAATCTGCTGTGGTAGAACAGTTTGTGGGTCGAGAACCTCAACTGGGCCGTCTCCTTCCTTGTGGGCAAAAACTTTTACAAGTGCATTGCTCGCTTCTATTTTGGTGCTTTTTGTTATTTCATTTGGAAGCACATGAATGACATCCTCTTTAAATAGCAGCGCTTATCAATGAAGAATCAACTCATCAAGGTCGTCTCAGAGATAAGGCCACCACCTTTAGGAGTGTGGATGATACTTATAGAAACCAGAGATTGCAGCGTAGCTGGGGTATTGATCCAATCATTTTTTTAGCAGGGGAGTCTTCTACTTCGGTAGGGCCCTAGCTTGGTGTTTGCTGTTAGGATACTCTTCCTCTGCGTGGATTCTTCCTTGATGGCTCTTCACTTTTGTCATTGGCGGATGCGTGCGTAGATTGTGCTTCATCTGGCCTTCTGTGGCCTCCCGCTGCTTTCCTTTTCCTTTCGCCATTGTTTTGGCTGTTTCTGCTTCCTTAGGCCTGCTCTTGCGGTCCTCTTTTGCATTCGGCTCCCTTCCACTCACTCTGACTATCTTGTTGTCTTGTTGAGTGCAAGTTTTGTGGTGCCAGATCTTTTGTAATTATTGGTTCAAGCTATATATTCTTATCCTTTACCAAAAAAAATATAAACACTCTTTCTCTAGGCCACATATTCTATTTGGAGCATCAGGTTCCTTTTTCATGCTGAAACTACCATGAAAAATTCTTTTTCATGTCACTGCCAATTAGGAAGATGAAAGCTTTGTCATAATTGGTGTAGTCTTTCTACTATATGTAGATGACTAGCCACTGGTGTTAAGTTGTACAAAGCATTGGGTTCTCCATGGAAAGAATAAAAAAGGAGGCCTCCACCTGTATATACTTGTCATCCTCAATTGACCTTGACTTTGTTTTGCATTAACATCAGCTGATTTTGCTCCTATGCTGGGCATTGTGACTATTTTGTATAGGATATCCAGCGGAGTTATGATCACTGTTATAGGAGTAGCTGCAAGGTGGCTAGACAAGCATGCAGAAGGCAGTAAGTATTGGTCAAGTATCTGTAGTTGTGACATGAAAAAGTCAAAGTTCTCTGTGCTCTTCCTCTTGCAGGTGCATGTTGTTATGTCTACCTTCTCTTTGGAAATTTCATCAGCTTTCACTGGATGACTTTCTTACCGTTCTTTCACTAAGACCAGTTCTTTTGCCTCATCTGATAGGTACTATTGGTGGGGTTGTCCTCAATGATGGTATCACTCTCGACATCACACAGAATGCAGAACCAAGAGCTACATATACTTCACCAGTTCCTGAGTTGGCTCATTGCTGGTATGCTGTGGTCCCTTCTTGCTGTTTACTCTTTTTGCTCCATTGTGCAGCTAATTTGAAGACTAAAGTGACTTTCCATTTTCATTATCTTTACTGGCATACTTATTTATGTTCTTTTGGAATGTCGTTTTCTCTGATTAAAATCTCCATCTGAGGGAGAGTCGCTTGTATAACAATCACGACCTGCTTGCTTGGGTACTGGTGCTACAGTTGTGCCAAACGTCAGAAGTGAAGTAGACATACTGACTTGTTGCATTGGCTGGTGCTTGAGAATCCTTCTATAGATAGAGAGGCCTTCGAGGAGGATCAACGTAATCCATTGTAATGCAACTGTGTTCCCTGTAAATAGATATGTTGTGACATAGCATAGCAAACTTATTTTCGGAACTCAAATGATTATGTTTCATTGCCTCATGATTTTGTGTTCTTTTTACTAGACTTATATCTAGGTTCCTAGTCTGTTGTTTGCACAAATCAATTCATGCTTACTGTTATTATTTTGTGCATTTAACTCTCTTTATCTCTAATCGTGCGGTGTCCTCTCTATTGTAGGTTCTTCTATGATTCTTCCTTTGTTTTCGGAAAATACCCTCTTATCTCGGTTGACTTCTATATTTCTTGGTTTTGCTCCCCCTTTCCTTCTTCTATCTATTGGGTAAACCTCTTTTATATCCCCTTTCATCTGCCTATGTTTTTCTAACTTTCAAGACACACATCCTGTTAGAACAATGCTTCATGTATTTTCCTCTTTGCGCTTTATATGGAACATGGTAGATATGAAGCTGTCTTCTATGGAGCACTTTCTCTTGCACTTATAGCGGGGTTACTTTTTGAAAACACACTGCTCTATTTAAGTAAAACTGAGAAGAATACTGTCTCCAATATGAGCATGGTGGAAAATGCGGTTCTTGAAACTGATGATAGATACTTGCGGCTTTCTGATGTGAGAATTCCTCTAATTTTTGTAAGTTCCTTCTCCTCTCTCCATCTTGCCCTTAAAATAATTTGTGTCACTTAATCTCTCTTTATCTTTCTAAGAAAAAATTGCGTTTCATTTGGAGAAAAGATGGCTTATGCATGTGTTATTTGTGATTGGCATAGTTGTATCCTAATTGATTAATTGCTATAATTTTTCAACAGAGAAATTTTTCAGCTAAGCCAGCGCGTTAAATAGATTCAATAAGCATGCTTGGAGAAAATGTGAACATAAAGTCATCATATGGGCTCGCTAGCTGTTTTTTCTTATCAAGATGGTTCTCAGATAGATGTTGGCGATGCTAAATGTTTTTGGAGTGCAAAAACTTACAGAATTGGGTGCTTTCCTATATGAGTTCACATCTCCTTAAATTCTTTTCAATATTTAGATAATAGGAGCCATTTGTGTTATTTAGGGCGCATTTGTTTGTGTTTCTGTTCAAAAAGTGTTCCAGGGAACAAAAATAGAAAAAACTATTTCTGTTCCGGGAACAATTTTTGACTAGAAAAATGCGTTTGGTAAACTTGTTCCAGGAATAAAAAATGAATAGAAACACGTTTGGTAAATTTATATTCTTTTTTTTGTTTCTTTTAATTTTTAATATTTTTATTTTATTTTTCCTTTCTTTTTCTTTTTTCTTTTTTTCTTCTTTTGGCCGGTTGCTGGCCATGCCGAGGCCCGCCTCGGCCGACGGGGCTGCAGCCGAGCCTCTCGCCTCGCCTAGCCACGGCGAGGCTCGGCCTCGCCGGGGCTGGTGATGCTCGGTGAGGTCGCCGGCCCTCGACAGCCGGTCGCCGGCCATGGCCAAGGCCGGCGACCGGCCAAAGAAAAAGAAGAAGAAAAGAAGAAGAAAAAAAAGAGAGGAAAAGAAAGGGGAGAGAAAAAATGTTATTCAAAAATGTTTCTGGAACAAAAAAACAACTTTTTTTTGTTTCTCATTTCCGTTCCAATTTTGTTCTGGGAACAAAAAAACAGATTTTGAACAAAAACGCAAGCAAACGCGTTTCTGTTCTTTTTTTGTTCCAAGGAACAAAAAAACAGAAAATCTGTTCATGAACAGAAAAAAAGAACACAAACATGCACGCCCTTAATGCCTTTGTTTCTCAGATGGTACTCTTCAATGTTGCCTTTTTCGGGACGGGAGTTTTGTGAGCATTGCAAGCTTTGAAATTTCATCCGTGTACCGATTTATAACTGTTTTCAGTGTAAGTAACCCCCGTTAGTGACAACTTCTTTCCATTTCAAAACAAAGCTTCCACTAAGTTGATGTGTGCTGCCGTAATTGCAGCCTTTTCTAATGGCAGCCCTACTTATCTTCAAGTTATTCATACCATTCATGCTTGTCATGTAAGTTCTTAATTTCTCCCATGACAGCAAGTATATTGGCAGATCAAAAGATGGCGGTCCATTGAAAATAAGAGATTTGTTGATTGCTAGTAGTTACGATGGACAGTCGTGCTTTGATCGCCCCATTTTTATTTTTCTTTTTGGGTATGATTTTTGGTTACTTATCTTGTAGTTTCTTTCTTTTTTTTTTTTTTTTTTGGGTTTTCCCTTTGAGAGATTTTCTCTCTTTGCTTCTTTTATCAGCTTGTAGCCCATAGAGAATGTAGGTCATCTCATTGTGCTCAAAGCTTTTACCAAAATATTTTTATGAGAAGACTCTGTTATTTTTAAATCAATCTTAGGGTCCGTTCGTTTCGCAAAAAATGAGCCATTTTTTGGAAAATGTTTTCTTAGAAGTCATTTTCTAGGAAAATGACAATATTTTCTGGTGTTTGGCTAAGACTTGAAAATGTTTCGGAAAACATTTTCTGATGTTTGGTAAGGAAAATATTTTCTGAGACTTCACTACTCAGGCATGTATCACTTACCGACCCATAAATCCATCAAATATGAATTTGTCTTTAAATCCAAGCAAACTTACTTCATATCTTTGTTCCCTTATTATCACCAAATGCTCATTTACTCTAAAAAATGTTCGTATGAATTTTAAAAAGAAGCAAAGCATGTACAGCTCTAATGAGAATCTTCCAGTTGAGTGGCTTGTTCTCTTCTGTGACATCCCAATTTTCCAATTCTATTTTTCAATAAATTGAGATGGGCATTTCATTGGCATGCATATAGTTCATTACCTTGAGTCGGCCACTCATGTGAAAACTAGTTTATCAAGTGAAGCCGTTAAGAGATTCTAATGCACCGGACTCGAGAATTTGACCAAGAAGCGACCTTTTGATCGAGCTAATCTGCAAGGGTTATTATGGCACAAATAAAAATCGATTAGAGACTGGAGATAGGTTGACTCGATAGAGGCATGTGATCGAGTGTGGGTGATTCCATCGGATCGCACAATTTTGTCAATCGGCATTGTACCGACTTCCGTCGATTGGGTACCATGTGTTCGTATTTGAAACCTTGAGATTACCTCGACAACCGAAAGTCACAAATGTGTCAAAGATGTACATTGTGGCTTGAATTGATCAACCACATGTCAAATGCATAAAAATTTCTAAAAACTACTCGGTAGATCATGACGAGCTAGTATCGTGCCAAAGTGAAATTAATTGTGAAATTGAGATCGAATTCAGAAATTAGAAGTCATGGTGTGTCACAAATCATTTTAGGAACATTGACTCATCTTCGGAATATTTTTCATGTAATCAGAATTTTTCGGCAAATAAATCAAAGAATGGCTAATTTGGCTTGAGAAATTAGTAGGCCTGCCTTCGGTCATGCTTTTGAGACTTGAGTTGGTTTTATGGACAAGTGAAGATGTGAATTTAAGTGTGGTGATATGGGATTAATTTATGGACTTTAATTGGATTCAATTGGATGAGAATTGATTGGAATCGAAGGGATTGTTGAACAAGATTTCATGCCCCGACGGAAAATGAAATTGAACCTATTGGACTAAGGTTGTGTGAGGTTGGAGTTAGTGCATTGTGACATCACAAGTGTCATGGTATGGGGCAAGAGTGTATAGGATGATGACAAGTGGATGGTGGGGATTGGCTTTTGGAAAGGTGGGATGTCACTTCCCCCTTGTCCTCATCATCTTCTTCATTGAACTTGGAGGAGAGAGAAGGAGCTGCACCGTGCGATAGCCAGCCTGACTCCCTTTTGTCCGCCCTTCGCTTGCTCGCTCGTCGTCGCTTGCCGTTCGCCACCGGAGCTCGCCGTCGCCGCTCGTCCGTGCATGACTGCACGCTGTCCCGCGTGCGAGCTGCTCCGCCTTCGCCCGCGAGTTCCAGCTCGTCGTCCGCCGTCCCATAGCTGCTGCTTGACGTCGCAGCACCTCGCTGAAGTCTCCATCGCTGCCATTCCTCCGCCCGAGCCACCGCCGATCGTTACTCGAGCTACCGCCGTATTCGCGTCCAACCGACTGCCGTGCCGCCTTCCTCTGAGGTTGGTCAATGGCTGGAAGTTCCAGCGAGATCCAGTCCTTCCAAGCTTGATTTGGTCGCCTTTTGGTTCTCATTTGGTGTTGCTGTGTGTAGGTTTGTCATCGTTATCGTCGTGCTCTTCGTTGGAGACTCGTCGGAAAGTAATTCCGGTGAGTTTAGCTCACTAAGCCTTGATTAGAGGGTCTATGATGCCTTAAGTGTGTTTAGCTTAGGTTGATTGAGATTAGGTGGTTAGATTAGTTTATTTAGTTGTGGATTAGATTAAGGTGATTAATTAAGTTAAAGTATGTTTAATTTAAAGTTAAGTAGGTTTATTTTAATATAAGCCTTGATGTGACTTAAAGGAATTCGTTTCTGATTTAAATAAATGTTTCGAAATTATTGGATTATTTAATAATATAATATATTCCGAAAATCATTAAAATATTATTATTTAAAAAGAATTCGAAAAATTATTTTTGATCCAAATTGCTAAGAATTTCTTGTTGATCGCTGCTGTGTATTTAGAATTTGAATTCGATGAGTGGTTAATGCAAATTGAGGGTTGATGTGAAAAATGTGAATTTTATTCGGAAAATCCCAAGCGTTGGGTTTGACATCAGAATTGGATTTTGAAGGATAATATTGTGATTGGAGTATATGAGTGATATGCAAAGTGCTTTAGGTTGAGTATGAATTGTCGTGTGATAATTAAGAGAAATTTGTCTTGAGCTATTGAGTTGGAATTGCCCCTATATGGGATGCCTCATACAACGGATGTGGGTCGCAGTTAATTTTGAGCCCATACTCCTTCGGGAACGCCGTCGATGTACTGACGAAGCTGCCCTCCAAGGTGGGGAGGCGATGTCTAGCTATATGTCAGTAGATAGCCGAACTATGAGTAGGCTATGCCATTGTGTGGCAGTGAATAATAATTTGGAAAGCTTGCTGTGATTGCGAATTAAGTGAAATTGATTGTGTTCCAATGGTTTAAATTCCTATTATTACCTGTGATTGAGTGATATGAATTGTACTAATCTGCAGGAAGGCAAGAAGGCGAGGTAAGTCTTCTGTGCTGTGTGGCTAGACCACTTTGGGGCGCATTTTCTTTCTAATAGGAGTTTAAGAGGGGTGAACTTGCTGAGACAATGTCTCACCCCATTGTGGGAAAAATATTACAAGGCCGTAGATGGCAGGACCTCCGGAAAAGAATGACATCTCGATGTAGATTATCGAGTAGGTGCACAGCTTTCCTGATCCTGGGAGCCATTGGGTCTACGAGCTGATCAGGACCACCGTATGGATTCAGGAGACCGAGGATGTTAGGGTACCACATAGCTTTAGGGCATGGTTCCGTTTTGGGGCTAATGGCTTTAGGATTGGTCTACTCGATAGTTTTGATATTCTACTGGCCGTGATGGATGCTATTTTGGGTGAAGGTGTAGCTGACTTTCCTGATGGTAGGGGTGGATAACCCATCGTCTCCGAACCCAGTGCAATCAGAAGTGGAAGATGTGGGATCAACGAACGAGTCCGACTAGTAGTTATAGGACTGTTCCTCTTTTTGGTGGACCGATCCATGAGGTGTAGACCGACCCTTTTTGATGCACATAAACTTTGACCCATTTTTGGTGCATATAGTCTCTAGATCCTGTTGGTGTATGTAAACCCTGTAATGATGATATATAAAAGTATATTGGTTTGATTTTGAATTGATTTTTTTTGCTGTCCTATCTCGTAAGTTTTGTCAGGGGTTTCTTAGTACGTTCCGCATGCGCATAGTAATTGAATGGGGTTGGCGACACTGCCTAGGAATGTCGTATCTACATGACCATGACGGGTTGTTTATGTGTCTCGGGGTTTGGGGCATGACATCCCCCTTGTCTTTTGCGTTCTAATAAAAAAAAAAGAAAAAAGAAGAAGTAAAGCATGTAGAACCCTTTACTTGAGTAATGTATAACTATAGGGTAGAGTAAATAAAGAAAATGATAAGCAAGAGTGTAGAGCATGAGCTCGAGGTACACTTGGCAACGGCCGACAACTAACCAAGAAAGAAGAAGATGGAAACAAAGAAAAGAAAAAAGAAAAAGAATAAATAGAAAAGAAAAGGGAAATTAAAAATAATTTGAATTAAAAAAGAAAAAGAAAATTAAAAAATTATTCAAATAAAAAAAAAAAGAAGAAGAAGAAAGGGAGGAGGAAGTGGGGTTTATAGAAGTGTGAGATAAAAGAAGTCAAATGAGGAAAATGTTTTCCATTTTTCAAAAGTGGAAAATATTTTCCCCTAATCTAAAAGTCTTTTTTTCCTTTCATGGAAAACATTTTCCCCAATGAATTTAAATTCCGTGAAACGAATGTCAAAAAATCTGGAAAACGTTTGCTCATAAATTATTTTCCGCGAAACGAATGGAGCCGTAATGGATGATGAGCCTTCTGTGTTGTTCATACTGCCTGGGGGAGGTTAACTAAGTTGGGCATTTTTATATTTGCTCTAGTGGCCACCCTTCCAACATGGAAGGGGAAGGTGAGGGGTTCGAATCCCCATTTTCTCGGGGTTGGGGTAGAGACGATTTAGTTTCAAGTATGGGTTTCGACTCCCATACCTTACAAGGAGGCATGATAAAAGTTTGAGAGTGAGAATTAGAATAGGATTAGAGTATGACTAACAAAAAATAAATTATTTGCTACAACTAAAACCATGATTGGTATTGTTTTTGTTTTTTTTTTTGGGTGCAATCTGTATATGTGGACCAAGATCTGGTAGAGCTGCCATGTCTCCAGATCTAATATATATCTATTGTCTGGAAAGGCTTAAAATTAAAAAAATATTGAAGTCTTTGTTTATGGACTATCGTAAACTAGAGTTTCATGAGCGCTGAAATTTCTGGTTTTATTAAGGTGGTATGTGTCACGACCTCTTTTTTCCCGTCCGGGGGAAAAGGAAGAGGGTTTAGGGGTATTTGCCTAAAGAGGTGGACCAATGGCCCTAGATTAGGCGCGGGCTCTCCCAAGCCCACACCTCGCGCGACGTTGGATTCGTTTTTTTAGTTCTTAACAACCTATGTAATTCTAGGAGTCGCCACTAGCCTATTGGGGTCGGCTAGAAACCAATTAAGACACGTGAGTGTTGTCTCGATTCATACGCAACCAGAGATTTTTAGGAACGGGGATTTGTTTACGCCAATATTTCTATTAGCGCCCTTACGGTACCACTAACTTGGAAGGTTGTTTATCTAAATGACCATACAATCTTGATTACTAATTATAATCTTTATGAAACCACTAAGTGTCCATGCAAATGTTTTTGTAGTTTTTTTTTTTAATGTCTAGACTAATTCTAACATAATTTATAAGAGAAATTTACATTCAAATTAATGAAAAACGGTGTGTAAGTAAACATCCAAGAAATTGAAATGACTTGAAAATAAACGCAGAAAAGGTAAACAAATACTATTACATGGCCTTGTTATCACGCCCCGGGACATGACCCTCGTGAGCGAAATGGAAATTTAAATATGCATGAAATTACTCTAGATGCATGAAATTACTCTAGATAATTTTAATCTATGCAAAATGGATTATTTACAAAAATGATCATAAAATACCAAAATAGCATTAAATTAGGAAAATGACATTTTAAAAATAGGAAAATTTCATAGATGCCATTTTTGCCTTAATTTGATACATCTATCACTTATATATTTTTTTTTTGAAATTTTTTGGATTTTTTATTTAAATAAAAATAATAATTTCCTAAACCGATATATCCTAACATTGAACAACACAACACATGAATATCACAATAACCGGGCTCAAATCAACCGTTTCAAGATCGAAACTTGGTTTGCATTTCTTTGAACACTTGGCGTGTATCAAATCACCCCAAACCAGCTTCCTCGGGCCATGTTTGCGGCCTTCAATCTCAACGCATGAGTAATATTATGTGGAAACTAAAACATCAAGGTTAAACTACCACATGCAAGGAGTAAGATTAGATAGAAATCACAGCTTAAAACACACGAAAATCAAGCTGGAATCGTCATCAAATATGCGGGTTTGATCTGATTTTGCAAATCTGGGTTTGAACCCAAGTCAAGCAAACAAGTTGAATGCCCATATTCAAGCCCCGACACCCATCACATACAAGATCTAAGGGAAACATTACTTGATCCGAATGAAAGTATGTAACATGAGCTTTCAAATGCAATAAACATCATAGAAAATGACCAACCGAACACATCAAAACAACCTCTTCAAAAAGCATACATGCAAAACTCTTGAAGAGATTTCAACACTTACAGAAAAATTCCAGCCTCAAAATCAGTTTCTTGGACTAGTTTTCCTCTTAATTTTTCACTATTAAAACATGTTCAAACTCGAACAAAAATACATCTAGCATACTTATCTTGCTTCATAGTATCTTTTGCAAGTGGTTCTTGGCCAAGGAAACCGAGAAATTGTCCTTTGGAAGCATGTGGAAGTTGGCTTCTTCAACTGGAAATGAGATCTGCAGAAAAAAAGAACTGACAACGAAGATTTTCGTTGACCTCTAAAATTAGACTTCAAGACGTCTTTTGTTTGAAAAATTGACACCAAGCCAAACTATATTTATTCTAGTTTGGGGTAAAAGTCAATATTTTCCTCATTTGTCTCTCAAATTTCTTAAAAAAACACTAGCTTTCCCTCACTCGTGACCAATCGGGCTCAACATTAGAAAAATTTCCAGTGTTTCTTGGCCCACCAGGAGGGTGTACTTTTGGGGGGATTTAGGAGGCCTTCCCGATCTCCATTTGGAACGTGCGACCTATGGATGGAAATATCTTTGAATGAAGTTTCACTCTCTAGTTAAAGGCTTTAGCTAATGTTAGCAGCAGGGTTATGAAAATCTCACTTTTCTCTCTCAAGATCAGTCTGGATTTTCTGGGTTTTTTCTTTCTGGAGTTGCTTCTGAAGGTGTCTTTGGGGAACGATTCCAAGCTCTCTCCTCTCTCCCTCGTCTCTTCTCTCTCATATCTTGAAATACCTTTGTTCGGTGATCTTATCCCATGAATTGAGGGATTTTTGGTCGGTCTTTTGTCCACCTACCAAGCCTGCCAACTGAGCTTAGCCAATTTTTTCACTTCTGTAGCTGTTGAGTGTGCGGACTTTGCTGGGATTTTCCCGTGCTTTCAGCAGTTTATCCCTGGCTAATTTTCGTCAACTTGCACTACTATATACGGTCTTCCATCACGTGCAAAGATCAACCTAAATGGGCGGCTGAATGGGATATGATGGGGCCACCAATATACCTACTTAGCAGCTTCGAATTAAGACTTAATCATGGACTGAGATTTGGCAGTTGGTTTGGGTGCTTTAATCCATACTTTGGCTGCGGTTTTTGATCAATTAGAAAGTTCATGTATATTAGTTTAAGATCTCGACCAGATTTCGCAATTGTGCCCACCCAATTTTGCAAGAAAGTCCTTCAAAGTTAGCCATTTTTTTATCCAAAAATACCAAATTCAATACAAATGTAGTCTTTTTGGCTCGATTTGATTGATTCGACTTGGCCCAAATTCAATTTCAACTTAATTGGTGACCAAGATGATGATTTAAGGGCTCGGGCTCAAATTTTGCAAAATTTGCGAATTGGTCCCTCAACTTTTGGAAATTGCATTTTGGCCCCAACTTGCCATTTGAATTCCAATTTGACCTCCTAGGCTTGGCTAGTCACATTTAGATCATTGGCCCCAACTTGCTCTCTCTTTTTTTTTTTTTTTTTTTTTTTTGGATTTCTTCTTTTTTTAATTATTATTTTTTTTATAGGAAAAACATCTTTCATTTAAAACACTATATTAAACACCTAGATAATCTATATGCCGGAATGAAATATTTTTGGGCAAAAATTTAGGTGTTAACAGTATATAGTGTTAATTAATAGAACTTGGTATTCTAAATCATGTGTTCCTTTAAGAATGCTATACTGCAAAAGCAGCGAGCCGCATCGCAAGTCTAGTTGCTACTATAGTTCTCGTGGGCAACCTTTGACCTGGATGCCATATGCTTCACGACTTTCTTAACTCGTGAATCATTGGAAATGATTATTCGAACATATGCCTTTTGAAGGTCACTGATCCATTCTTTACTTCTGCTATCTTGTGAGATGATCTTTTCTCATCGGTTGATTGTGTGCCATTTACCTTTATGACAATAGAACTATTCTCTTAATAGTTCGAAACTTGGTAGCTTTTGATGTGATAAATGTTGCAACTGCCTATTTACTTATCTGATGATAATCTGTCTTCTGTAAATGCAGATGTACTTTTCGTGCAATGGACAAACTGATTCCAGTTCCGCGATCAGGATGTTATTTCCCTGTTATATTATTTTCAGATGTGATGACCATCCACTTTTTCTTTTTCTGGTAACCATATTTTTGCTGTACTTCTCCTCCCTATAATTTTATCGGCTTCCATTGTCTAGCTTGCTCGCATAACTTATTTCTAATTGTAGTTCTTGTTCTGCCAACGTAACTTGCCATCACTTTTATTTAATATCAGGTCCGCAATACAGGAAGCTGGATGGAGATCGGTAACAGCATCAGTCATTTTGGGATTGTGAGCGCTCAAGTCGTGTGTGCTGTTACTTTTCGCTCTCACCGACATATACACAAAGGACATCAGAACTAGATCAGATCGTCCATCGTCTCGTAAAGTACGATGATCCCTTGAAGTTGGACTGGAGCCTCGAGATCAGTTGCCAGTTTTATATGACGGTGGGATCTGAGGGACATCATTCAATTCTTTTCTGGTTCTTTGCGTCAAGGCCGAGATCACGTAGCCAGTAATATGGAGCCAATTGGCGAAGTCCGGTCATGGAGACTGCCATACACGAACGCCTCGCTGCACTTGCCTCCATTGTATCGATTGACCTTTACACGACAGTTTTGACAATTTTTCACCTGGCGAAATAGAGCTTACTTTCTAACTTGATCTTGAAGAAGCATAGTCAGCTTTGTTCTAGCGTTCAACTTCCATCATGAATTAGTTTCTTTTTCTGTTGATGCTGCTGCGGGACACTTTTGTATGGAAGAGATGCTTTTCCCATTTATGTGACGGTTCTCTCCGAGTCTTGTGTCCATGCATACTTGAGGACAAAGTCTTTTGGCCGACTCCCACCAAATTTCCTTCGTCCCTAAGGCAGAAGGATCCGCAGGTGGACAAAACGCGCTCAACGACTTTTCAAACGCTTCTAGAGGAAGAAAAGACCCTATTATATAACACATTCATGAAGAAAAGACCCTATTATATAATGACGCAACTTATCGTGACTTTTCCATTCCATGTAGGCCTACAAGGTAGTGCACGACCAATTAGAGAAACACGTTCTCATTTCAATTGGATGGAAACGAGCTCGAACATGAAAGACTACTCTTCCCGATTGACTCAAGAGTCTCATCAGGTGGCATAATTCTTACGTTTGTTTCAGTATGCATATTTTTATTGTATTTTTGTTCGCGTTTGAGCTTTGACTTGATGGAAGTTTATTCTTTTTTTACACTTCACGAAATTGAGTTTAGGATAAAGTCATAGATTAAGTCACACTCAAATTGAATGTCGAGCAGCATCCGAGTCTAGATGGTCGGATTTGACCCAAGTTATGGAGTTGTGTCTAACTCAAGTTACACTCAAAGGTTGCAATCAAGAAATCCAAAAGGAATAAAAAAAAAGAGAAATGATTGAGTGATGGTTTTTAGTTTATCGTGATATTTACTTTAAAAAAATCAAATAATAAATAATTATAAATTATTGTGGAGTTAACTTCTTTAACAATATATAACTTATAACAAGCTGTAACCAATATGCTAGCAAAACCCTGATTTAAAGAGAAGAAATCTCAATGGAGACTAGACACTAGGAAGTCATTACTTGCCTTACTTGCCACATTCGCCAACGGCTTTCCAAAGCACCTTCCTCATACAGACTCAGTAAGAAAAAAAAAGGACATTTTGCAGTTGAAAAATAACTTCTTACAAAAGCAAACCAGCTTTTTTTTATTCTTATCTTTTTTGTTGGGGTCAGAACACCCAACAAAAAGCAAACCAGTTTAAGGCACGCAAAGGACATACCTGTTTTCTAGGCCGCCCGGTTGAATTAAAAAAAAAAAAAAAGACGTTAATTTCCCGCGTGAATATTTTCGAGTTTGCACCCGTCATCCTCTTTTCCCATTTCGGGGAAATTCACCTCACTATACCATAAAATTTAAAAGAGAAAAGGAGCTCGCCAAGGAACCGGCCCTATTCCTTTTGCTCGGGATCAAGCGTCCCCACCTCGAGATTAAAAGCTTGGTTTTGGGTTTGTCCATGGGGAATTTTTTGAGCAAACGCAAACGACCTCTTGATCCTGACTCTATCAATTCTCCAAATCCCAAGAGGCGCAATTCAACCGATATCGACTCGCCGGTTCTGCAGCAAGAACAGCAATCCGACAACCGTGCTCCTCCGACGATGGACTATGAAGAAGCCGCTGAACCTCTGTACGTACTGTAGCAAAAGGAGCAAGCTGCTTTTAGCTTTCCTCGACTTTATGGTTTGTTCCGAAAGCGAAAGAGACCCATCTTCGGAATCCGGGAAAAGAGTCCGTTTCGCTTCTTATAAGGGGACGCGTTCTCGTTTCTTGTTCCTCAAGTTGGTCTCTTGTTCTTGATGTCGTTTTTTTTTTTGGCAGATACAGCACCGGACTCGATTTGGCGAACCTGGCCGTGTCCTCCGGTATTCTTGGCGATTCATGGGCTGCAATCTCTGAACTCCGTTCCCAGGTTGACCGCGACCACCAAAGCCCATCATCTTCCGAAACCGTGAGGATTCAAGAATTTGAATACCCGGGATACAAGGTCATTGCTTTTGTGACGCCTCCGGTTGCTGCAAGTTATCTCCAAGAAGAGAGCAATTTGGTCGAATCTTCTTCATCGGAGGCCTCCGAGTTTCAGTTTCTCTGCTCCAAGAAGAACCCGTCTTTTGCCATTAACAAGGCGGCGATCTCTCTGTTCAACTCTCTCCAAGATAAGCTCTCTCAGCTGAAAGCTCAGGTAAACACCCTCTTATCTATCGTTTCTTTTCGAGTAAGTTATGAGCTGGACTTACTAATTTTGAAAGTCAACGAGCTTTGCTTAGTCTCTCAGATTTAGGAATTAGGTCTTGTTGAAGTGGGGTTGCTGCAATACATACATGTGCTCTGATAATTGCTTCCCCGATGATCGTTTTGAGCTGTCTTCTTCACATAACGTTAGCTTTATTTGAGTGAAAAGTGGATCGCCCCCTTTGTTGCTTCTTTCAGAGCGTGGATTGCATCTTTTGGCAAAATGGGCGATGATGAGCAGTCGGTCAATTGTCTGAACAGTCCCTCTGGCATCGATGGCCCCTCGCATTTTTCAATCCTTTTCACTTGAGTTGACCTTAATCCTATTCATAGCCGATAAGAGAAAAAAGGATCAAAACGTTTCCAGTTAATCTTAAGCATGCCACTAGTGTCAATTGTCAATGTCTGAATCTTGAGTCTGGTGTGAAAAATGCCGTTCCACATATTTTCTGACTGACCACAATATCTGCTGAGAGCACTTCTAGTTTGAGGGACCCCGTCCAAGTAGAAATTCCAAATCGGACTTTTAATGTAAATTAGGAAAGTCTTGAGTGGACTTTTGGTAGACCGAACATATGGAGCAACGATGAATCTGGTTTGGAGTTAGATTACGTTTGAATAGATCTCCTAATTTGAGTATGCTAAAAGGGGTTTGCTGCCTTGGATCAAAATATTATGTATATAAGAGATGGTTTTGGTTTTTGCCTGACTTTTGGCTGTGACAATCAATTGTGCGGCTTGCTTGTGAATTATATCACCAAAAAAATAACAGTGTTTTGAAACCAATTAATTTTGTGGGAAAATCTGCGAATTCCTTTGTGAGATTGATAGATTGTATTGTGAGGAATTGTGAAGTCTAAATTCTATGTCAATTATTGGGTGTATTGGTAGTTGGCAAATAGTGAGAATGTTTGAGTGACTTGAGTGTGATCGCAATTTTGGTGCATAATTCTGTTTATATTATTATAAATGCCTGCTTTTCACAATAATATGAAAAGGGAAATGTTGTGATTATGTCTGCAAAACTGACTTCAGGACGCATGCTGCAAGTTAGAAAATCTGACTGGCCCCATAGACTTGTGTTTGTTGATGCTCATCCAGCTTTGTTGCAGGTAGTGAATCCCCATGAGTCTATTCCACACATTATAACTGGAGATTGTTTGGGTGGATCCATTGCCTCTCTTTTCACATTATGGCTCCTACACACACTCGGTACAGAAACCACAGAGCATCCGCTTTGCATCACATTTGGTTCACCCCTCATCGGGGACGACGGCTTCCAACAAGCAGTATCGCAAAATCCAATCTGGAGTGCTTGCTTCTTGCATGTGGTTCATAAGGACGACTATTTCCCCAAAATCTTTCACCCGTCGACCATGGAGCAGAGCCTATACATGCCTTTTGGAACATTTCTTGTGTGTTCCGAATTGGGTAGTGCATGTTTCGAAGCCCCTAAATCCATAATTGAGTTGCTGGCCCCCAGGAGCCCAGATAGTGCCCAAATTGTCAATTATGAGAGCATCATTAAATGTCTTAAACAGCAATTGATTTGTAAGAGTCATTCTGAATTTAGTGTGCCTGATACTGATTTATTTAAAGCTGGGATAACTGCACAAGTTGCAGCAGTTGGCCTTCTGCAAATTCAGGTAACTGTTTATTATACCTTCTTTTGCATACACGTTCTGAAAGCATCTCAGGAGGGGATTTCACAATCGTTCTAGTCGAAACCAGAAGTGTTCTTTTTCGTATAAACCAAAATGCACTGTATCCCAGCTTTTAGCTTCACATACTTAACCAGGAAAATTCGCTCCACTTGAATAGTCCCTTGTTATGAATGCTTTCCTCTTACCTTTTGGAAGTTCATTTACTGAACTTACATTGTCATGGCAGCTGCAGAATATGGATGTCGATGCTCTGTTGAGGGATATAGTCAAGTCTGAAAAAGATGTCCTAGAACAAAAGAGTAAAGCATTTGATCCTGCAAAGGATTTGAATGACATGAAAGTGTGCATGGCTAATTTGGAATGGTACAAGAAGAGATGCGAAAACGATGGCCGGGGTTCTGGTTACTTCGACAGCTTCAAGAACAAAGTGGCTAAGCGTGACTATGATGCTGTTAAGTTTATGAAAAAGCTCACTGATTACTGGGAACAAGTGGTGGAAGACGCGGAGAAGAGGCCTCAGAGAAAGGGAGCACCGCTGCGGCATCGCTGGCTTTTTGGAGGAACAAACTATCGGAGGTTGGTCGAACCACTCCAGATAGCTGAGTACTATAAAGGGGGCAAAGGAGGTTACATATCTCAAGGGAGATCCGAGCACTTCAAGCTATTGGAACAGTGGCTGGACAAACATCAGAAAAAGCCCCAGAATAGTGTTCCAAACAATTCGAAAATTAAGATCATGTCCAGCATCACAGAGGATTCATGCTTCTGGGCCCATGTGGAGGAGGCGTGGATATCATGCGGGTTGCTGAACAGCGGAGGATCGAACGGTGCAGAAATAAAGAACTTGGTCGAGTTTGAGAAGTATGTCATGGGTTTGCTCAAGAAATATGCGGTTACTCCCGATATTTTCTTGGAAAGCAGTAGTTACATGCAATGGTGGAGGGAGTATGAGGACATGTTGGGGAAGCAAATGATGGGAGCTTTTCACAACTCCGGACTCATTCGATTCATGAAGGACGAAGAATATTTCCATTATAAATCAGGTACCTCAGTATTCACATGACAGATGAATAAACTGGGTAATTAATGTGTGTTGGCGTGATTTTCTCTCCTATCTTAAGAAAGGAGATTTGTTAATTTTGTAGTCCTATAATTCTGGGATCTCTTCCTTTTTCTGGTTTTATTCTGGTTGCTTGTTTCCTTAGTTGTGGCAACCTTTTATGTACATATGGTTGAACAATGGTAGATGCTCAAAACAACCAAAAAGAGAGAGAGAGAGAGACTGAAAGCTTTGTCCAAGGACATAGGCACATTGCTGAACCTCGTAACCTTTGTGTCTTTGTGTGAAGTTTTGTTTTTCTTCATGGTATCAGAGCGGGTTATGACCCTAATTATTTGAAGAACTCGCATCATCCTCTTTGGGTCGTTTTTTTGTTGAGCACCATGACAATTTCAGAATTAGAATCTGGAAAACTTCCCGACAAAGGTGCAAGTTCTGAATTAGCAAAGGCTGTGGTGCATGAGGTAAACAGCCAACATCTTACATCTATTTTGCTGAATGGAAGGAATTTTCTCCCATGGTCACGAGCAGTGACCATTGCGCTTGGAGGCCGATTGAGGCTTGGACAAATTATTGGGCAAACTAAAGCCCCAGATGAAAGTCATCCAAATTTTGAAGAATGGCAAGGAAGCGATCACGGCGTTATGACTTGGATTTTCAACTCGATGGAGCCTAAAATCTATGAGATTTTTGCTTATTCAGATTTAGCCAAAACATTGTGGGATTCGTTTCTGAGATGTATGGTCAAGCCAATAATGCATCTCGAATCTTTGAGCTTCAACAAGGTCTTGCTACCTCTAGGCAAGGTGCAAATCAATCATTCATGGAACATCTAGGGAACATAAAAAAACAGTGGGATGAACTTCGTCAATAGAGACCTGCAACCCAAAATGTGCATGACTATGTGCAAAGGGAAGAGCAAGATAGAATTTTTTTATCTCTTGGCAAGCCTAAGGCCAGAGTTTGAAGACACCAAACGTGACATTTTTATGAGACCGCAATTGCCGTCCTTTAATACCGTTTGCTCCATAATACAAAGTGAAGAAACAAGGAGGAGAGTCATGCATTCTGACTCGATTGTGGCACCATCAATAGGATCATCAGAACACTTTGCAAACGCTGTTAGTTCTAATGCCAAGCAAAGTGATGGTGGTACTCAATTTGTTAAAGGGAAAGGAAAGAAGCCCCTTCGTTTCCATTGCGATCATTGTGATCGAGATGGGCATTCTAAGGAACGATGTTGGATTCTACATCCTTAGCTGCGTCCAAATAAGGACAAAGGTCCGGACGCTAAGACAGCAATTCAAGGGAATACCATAGACTTCCAATCCAAGTTGGAGTCTCTAGCGCTGCAGGTTCAGCAACTACTTTAGACACATGGTTCGGGTCCCTCTGGCACTGAATCCGTAAATTTGGCCAAGACTTCTGGCAGTATTAGTGCACTTTCTATTAAGTCTAGAAATCGATTTATTGTTGATTCTGGTGCCACAGATCATATGTGTAGTTCCCCAAATATTCTATCTAATACTATTTCTAGCTCTTTGTATCCACCGATCACAGTAGTTAACGGAGTGTAGGTACCAACCCAAGGTGTTGGGCAACTGAATGTGCTTTCGAAGAAAACTGAGGCTTTATTGATTCCAGGATTATCTTCTAATTTAATATCTGTGAGCAAATGTGCTAAACAGTGGAATTGTAATGTCATTTTTACTCCACAGAAGGTGTTGTTCTAGGATCCCAATACCAAGAGGATGATTGGTGAAGGACAACTTCAGAATGGGCTGTACACCTTAGATTTGCATGGTGAAGCATTGGTGGCTAGGAAGGGGAATGTGGATACCTCTCGTCTATGGCATTGACGCATGGGTCATCCTTCAAATCGGGTGTTGCAGTCCTTAAATATGTCTTTGACTCATGATTCTAGTAGTTGTAATCATGTCACTTTGCTAAGCAACATAGGTTGCCTTTCCCTAAACATTTGCATAAATCAACTGAATTGTTTGCTTTGGTACATTTAGACATTCGGGGATATTCTCCTGTTGATTCTAGAGAGGGTTTTCGGTATTTTGTTACCCTTATTGATGATAAATCGAGAGCTATCTGACTTTACCTTCTTAAGTACAAAAGTGAAGTGCTTACTGTTTTCCAGGATTTTTGCAATATGGTAAGTAATCAATTTAATACTTCCGTGAAGGTTCTTCGTACCGACAATGGTACCAAATACACCAATCATATATTTCAGGTATTTTTACGAAGCAAGGGTATTATTCACGAGACAACATGTGTGGGTACTCCACAACAGAATGGAATAGCTGAAAGAAAAAATCGTCACCTACTAGAGGTCACCTGGGCCTTGTTATTCTCTGCAAATTTGTCTAAATCCTATAGGGCAGATGTAGTTATGACTAGCTGTTATTTAATTAATAGACTTTCTAGTCGAGTATTAGGGTATATAACTCCTATGGAAGTGTTGTATTGGCGAAAATTTGATATATCTCACTTGAGGATTTTTGGGTGTGTCTGCTATGTTCACTCTCAAACTGAAGGAAAGCTAGATCCTTGTTCCAGGAAATGTGTGTTTGTTGGTTATTCATCTGTCAAGAAATGCTACAAGTGTTATGACCCTTACACAAAGCGTATCTATATTTCTCGAGATGTTGTATTTGATGAAACTCATATGTTTTTTCCTAACAAGAGCCACGTTCAGGGGGAGTGCATAAATTATTATAAGAAATTTTCCTATGAATGTGCTCCTGTTCCTATGGATGTTAATGGGACCGGTGAAGCCAAAGTCAACAATGGGGGTGTCTAAGTCAACAATGGGAGCTGTGCTTTGGGTCATGAATCTGCAGATCAAGAAAATTCAGAAGTGGATCGAGAGATTGAGGCAACTGTTGTTCTAGAAGCTGGACCTAGAATTGCCATTGACGAGCTGATAAATGAAAGGGCAGCAGATGTAATCCCGTTACGAAGATCATCTCGTGTCACTAGACCCTCAACTCTTCGAGATTTTACTATTTATTATTCAGTTCAACATCCCATTCAAGAATTTGTTGGATATGACAAATTATCTCACAATTTTTTGAGTTTCTTATCTGCTATTGAAGAACAACAGGAACCTCACAACTATGAGGAAGCAAGGGAAAAAGCCATTTGGGTTAATGCAATGAAGGATGGACTTCAAGCTTTAGATCGAAATCATACTTGGGAACTTGTACAACTTCCAAGAGGGAAGAAGACAGTTGGTTGCCGATGGATCTATGAGATCAAATATAATAGTGATGGATCAGTTGAAAGGTATAAAGCGAGGCTGGTTGCAAAAGGAACACTGTGCGTGTTCTTATGTCAGTAGCTGTTAATTATGGATAGTCCTTGTTCCAAATGGATGTAAAGAACGCATTCCTTCTTGGAGATTTGGAGGAGGAGGTTTATATGGATCTTCCTCTTGGTCACCCCTTGCATAATAAAGATGGAATTGTTTGTAGGTTGAAGAAGGCCATATATGGTCTCAAGCAATCACCTAGAGCTTGGTATGGTAAACTAAGTGCTGCACTCATCAAGGTTGGATTCAAAAGAGGGACAGCAGACTCGTCAATGTTCACCAAGGTGACGACAAAGGTATAGTTATTGTACTTGTTTATGTTGATGATATTGTGATTACAGGCAGCAATCAACCTGGAATCGAAGCACTTAAGCGGCATTTGAGCAAGGAATTTGATATCAAAGACCTTGGCAAATTGAGGTATTTTTTTGGGTATTGAGGTGGCGAGATCTCACAAAGGATTATTTTTATTTCAGAGAAAATATGTCATGGACTTGTTGAAAGAGACTGGGCAGTTGGGAGTTAGACCGGCCAACATTCCTATGGAGTATAATAATAAGTTCATTTCAGATGACACTCCATTACATGATGTTGGGTAGTTTCAACGACTTGTTGGACAGTTTAGTTATCTGACTATCACTAGACCTGACATAGCATATACTGTTAGTTACATAAGTCAATTTATGCAGAAACCAACTCGAGGGCATATGGAGCTAATAAATCATTTACTACGATATTTGAAGGCCACACTTGGGAAGGGAATTTTAATGAAAAATAATGGTCACACGGAGCTTGTTGGCTACACTAATGCAGATTGGGCCAGGAAATCTACTACAGGGTTTTGTACTTTTATGGGAGGAAATATTGTCACTTGGAAAAGCAAAAAACAAACGGCAGTTGCTCGTTCGAGCGCAGAGGCAGAATATCGGGCCATGGCTACTACTACTAGTGAAATTGTGTGGTTGAGACTTCTGCTTCAGGAATTGGGTTGCAATTGCATGACCAAGCCTACAAAGTTGTTTTGTGATAATCAGGCTGCAACTCATATAGCTTCAAATCCAGTATTTCATGAGAGGACCAAACACATAGAGGTGGGTTGCCACTTTGTGAGAGAAAAGGTGCAAGACAAGAAAATTGAGACTCCATACATTCGCAGTGAGGGTCAACTGGCCGATGTTTTTACCAAAGCGTTACCCAAGAGAGTATTTCAAGAAATGACAAGCAAGTTGACCTCCGACGAGGTCTTCGGCCCAACTTGAGGGGGAGTGTTGTCGTGATTTTCTCTCCTATCTAAAGAAAGGAGATTCGTTAATATTGTATTCCTATAATTCTGGGATCTCTTCCTTTTTCTGGTTTTATTCTGGTTGCTTGTTTCCTTAGTTGTGGCAACCTTTTATGTACATATGGTTGAACAATGGCAGATGCTCAATACAAAAAAAAAAAAAAAAAAGAGACTGAAAGCTTTGTCCGAGGATGTAGGCACATTGCCAAACCTCGTAACCTTTGTGTCTTTGTGTGAAGTTTTGTTTTTCTTCAATGTGCTGGTCTTGCTCGATACGTTGATTTTGCTTTGCTTGAATTGAGTTGGATTCTCATAGGACTATTGGACATCGCGAGTTCAAAAATTTGATTCGGAAGGCAAGAATTTATGTTTCCTCAGGAATTACTCAAATGTTCCGCTTAGTGCTGGTTCATACTCGGTTGAAAAACATCCATCACAAAACCATAATGGAAACGAGCAATTTCAACCAATACAGCATTGATGTACAATAAATCCTTAAATTTTTTGTGTCATAGTAATTCTTTGAATTTGCATTTTGTTGCGTCTATTAACACCATTACTATTTCCATCTGCATGTACTGCGTATATACCTTTTTTTGGGAAAAATACCAAAAAAATCATAAATATTTCAATTAAATAAATTTAGTTTCAAATATTTTCACATCACTACCAATTGAGTCCATTCGTCCACCCAATTCAGACAAAAATTACTGATGTGGACCCAATTGTCCCACATTCTAATGTAAACAATATTTTTAATTTTTTAATGAAATTTTCGCATTATTTTTATTAATTTTTGCCCTTTTCCCTTTTTTTTTCCCTTCACTTGCCTTTGGCTTGTGGCCAGTCACTAGCCATACACAAGCCAAAGAGAAGGAAAATGAAAAAGAGAAGAAAAATTAATAAAAAGTTAACAATTTTGAAAAATTATTTAAAAAATGGCAGCATCAATGTTGACCGTTCCATGTAAGACCATCAGCATCCTTTCCGGCCAAAATTAGTTAGATTGACTCAATTGATGCTAATGTGAAAATGTTTATATCTAAATTGATTTAATTGAAATGTATACAATTTATTTATATTAATGCAACGGGTTTATGAATTTTTCTTTTTGTACTTTTCCGACCTTATTTTTCCATTGGGAGGATGGGTGGCGTTTAAAGTGCAACCTTTTCTTAAAATTTCTAATAAATTCCTTTTGGTCCCCAAATTCAAAGTTGAGGGTTTAACATGCTAAAGCTTCGGACAATCCTATATATCTCTCCTATTTAGACATTAATTATTATGCTAATATTTCTTCGGAAGTATGGATTGTGAAATTATAATGCAGTTAGATTTCGTTTCTATTATATACCGCTAAGTGAAAATGTGTCTATGGCCATCTCCTCCCTATCGTGTTATTCTCCTTCGCTTATTATTTACACAGTAAGAAGACATAACTAATTTTTAACAGTTTGTAAAATCTTAGTATAACTAGATGAGACGATTTGATTTTATAGACCTCTTAAAGACCTTACTTAAAAGAAAAGACGATAATTTTACTATAAAAAGGGCATTTTTTACAATCTTGTTATTTTTACTTGTTATGTTTAGAGGATTCTGACTATTTTCTTTATCAGCTAATCAACCGCAACACACTGGCGCCAGATCTCGCCTCGCCTCCCAGTCGTCACTCCTTGGACGCCGAGCTACTCCATTGTCGCAGCAAAAATCTCTCAAGAACTTGCTTTGGTTGGCCACATATGTGGCCACGGAAGCACTCGTGCTTCGGTCACTATGGTAGTGCATAGGAACGTTTATGTTCCTTTGTTCTTATGCTTTTCGAAATAAAAAAAATAATATAAATTTATTTGATAACGTCAACTAATTTTTTTATTCACAAAAATAAAAAAAGTAGCTGGATAATAGATTTGGAACAGAACAAGAAGTAGAAAAAAGTAACTTTTTGTTTTTGAGAACAATTTCTAGTAATAAGTCATTTTTTTTTCTCTTTTTCTTTTGTTCTTCTTCCTTGTCGCTCCCACAGGCTGCTGTTTGCGGGCGAGCCACTACCCATTGCCACCAATCGTCGCCGCCGGTGGGCCATTGTGAATTACAGTCAACGGTCAGCGGCAATGGTCGGTGGTGGTCAAATGCGTTCCTATTCTTTTTCTAGATTGTGCCAAATGCATTCCTAATCATTTTTTATTCCAAGAATAGAAATTATATATAGTTACCAAACGCGTTGTTTTACTCAAAAATTAATCCGGGGAGTAAAAATAGAAAAGAACTATTTTTAAAAAGAAATTTCCCAAAAACAGAAATGTTACCATTCGCATTCTATACAATACAAAATCTGATGCATGTAATCTTTAGGTAGATCCCAGTGACACATGCGCCTTTGACAACACTCAAGTAAGGGTTCGTACTTGTAATCCTCACAAGTTGTCTCGACGTCGAAACTCTCTCGAAGATTCCTATTCTTCAAGCGTAGCCATGACATTGCCATGAACCAAGTCCCAAAGTATGTACAAGTGAGCACCTTGTTTGGGCCCCTTTTTGACCCCAGCAATCACTCCCCCCCTCATCAGAACAGGTTTCGAAGATTCCTACTTTTCAGGCGTAGCCATGACATTGCCATGAACCAAGTCCCAAAGTATGTACATTTGAGCACCTTCTTTGGGCCCCTTTTTTACCCTAGCAATCACTCCCCCCCTCATAAGAACGGGTCATTACAGGTCCACCAGCTTCCACGTGGTTAACCTCACATTTTTGGCTGGGCCATTGGCTCGATACCATGATGTTGGCCTTAGTCCCGCTCGTAATGATATTATCCGCTTTGAGCCGGAGCTCGCACGCTTTTGTTCTTCTAGGCTTCGCCCACAAAAGACCTCGTTACAAGTTAGAACAATTGCCATCCCATATAAAGCATTTCATCTTATCACACCTAAGTGATGTGGGATTCGGTTCATTCATACCCTCACGTAGGGGTGAACATGGTCCGGGTTGGACCGGTCCACCCCTTAACCCTTGGACCAACCTGCATAGTGCTGGTCCTCAATTTTTTGGATCGAGGACTGGCCCTATTGAACTTGAGATTGAGAATCGGACAGACCCGGTGGGTTTAGTCTGGTTCCAAGATCAACACGGGACTAACTACTAATTTCTTTATTTCATTTTTTGTACTCATTGAAAAAACGATTGAGGACTGGACTAACTCAATGAGTTCAATCTAGTTCCAGGGTCAACTCAAGACTAACAAATAATTTTTTATTTCATTTTTTGTACTCCTTGAAAGGGTAATCGAGGATCCAATAGGTTCGATGATAAGCGATGTCAACTAAGAAAGGCAAGTGGTGAAGGTCGAGTGGGGTGAGCGTTGAACAGAGTAAGCATTGAGTGTCGAGCGGGGAGCAATAAGCCAAGCGAGTATCAAGTGGGGAGCAGCATGAGTGACCCAAAGTGAGCAAGGCAAGTGTCGAGTAGCGAGCAGAGAAGTTGTTTCTTTCGATTTTGGCAAGTTGAAGACTAAGATAACAAATAAGATAGATGATAATGAGTACTAGAGGAGGATGTCGTAAGGAGATGTTTATACCCTTTTAGACACCGTGAGAACTCTTCACAAAAACATTTTATTCCTTCGTAAATTATGACTATTGACGTCATAAAAAACTTTAAAAATCTAAATTATTAAAGAACAATGTTAAATTACTTGAATTCCTCATTAAATAGTTGTTTAATTTTATTGATACCATTTATTTTAAGATTTTATCTATATAAAAAATATATAAAAAATATATAAGATATAATATATAGTTAGGCTTGGTCCGGATTGGACCAACCTTGAACTGTCAAGACTGAGAATCAATTTGCACAATACTAATTTAGGAATCATAGGACCAAGGACCGACCTAGTTTCCTTAGAAACCAAGATGAGCAGGGTTGGACCAATCCTGAACTCTCAATCAAGAATTGACAGGAGGAAGTCATGATTTGCCAACAACTTTGATAGCACCTTCCTTAGACACCGAGGACTAAGCAGTAGTAACTGTAGCAGGAGAAAGGAAAGGACAGACTTTTGATAGTAACATCTTAGAAAAACAATTTATTACTAATGAGAGTGTTTACGGTTCACCAAAGAATATATCCGTCCTTTCATCATCTAGTTGCAAAAATTAAACGTTATTTTTCTGCGGAAATCCTTCATAGTTTTTACCCAATCCGGCTTTTTCACAGGCTGTTTGGAGGGCCACGAAGAAGAAAAGAATGGCTTATGGCATTTAAGAAAGAATTTGTTATCCATCATCAGAAGGGAACGCAGCATGCTTATTCCGGGAAAGTTCACATGGATGTACTATGAATTTAAAAGAAGAAAAGAATAAACAAAGAACCAGCGATTGACTCGGGTTTGACGTTGTCAATGGAGGTGTTTATGGAGCAGAGTGCCACTTGCTTCTGCCTGTTTCAATTCTCCAAATCCGAAAGGCGCGACTCAATCATCGTCGACTCGCCGGTTCTGCGAGAGCAGCAGCCCAATAAGGAAGCTCCGACAATGGACTCTGTTCGAGCTGCTAAACCTCTGTACGTTTTGAAACAAAAGAGAAAATGTTTCTTCGATCGCTCTCAACTTTATAGTTTCTTCCTGTTGGCTGGGTCCACCTTCATCTGGGGCCCAGCCAGCATTAAATAAAAATAAAAATAAAAATAAACAAAAAGAAAAGAAAAGAACAAAAGTAAGTGGAGTTGTCGTGCGTGGGTGTCCATCGAAAAAGAAAAGAGAGGAGAGAGAAAACAAAAACTGCACAAGCAAGAGAGGAGAAGAAATGAAAAATGCTGTAACTTTGTGGCTTCAATTCGAATGCCAAATATTGTCGGAATCGACTCAAATTTTAGTATGTTGTTTGTGAGACCGAGGGCTACAAGTTGATGTTTTTGTTCGTCAAGAACCATCTCCGAATTCTCCAGTTGCATTTAAGATTTTCTTGTTCCAAACTTGTTTGTCTATCAATGTTGTGAGAAAAATATTATTGTAATGTTAATGTTAAACCTCTAGTGTGTAACTAGATAATAATACTCTGTGTATCCTACTATTTTTGGTAATTAGTAGATGTTTTTGGGCGATCTGTGGTTTTTCCCGCATCGGGTTTTTCACGTTAAATCCTTGGTGTCGTTATTTGCTTTGTCTAACTATCGTTTTGGAATTATATTTGCATATTATGAAGCTATACATTGCTGGTGGTTGCTGGAGTTAAAAGATTTTAACTTGATTTAGTTTCGGGGGAGAAATTGATCATGGAGTGCATTTGGCCGTGGTAAATTGTGTCCCAAGTTCTCCCGAGTTGTCCCCAACACTTCCGAAAGTGAAAGAGACACAATTTCGGATTCAGCGAACAAAGTGCGCCCTACGCATATAGTTTGACACGTTTCGCTTCCTAGAGGACGTGTTCTTGTTTCTTGTTCCCCAGTTGGTCTCTTGTTCTTCGATGATTTTTTTCTTTTGTTTTTGCAGATTTAGAAACGGACTCAATTTGGCGAACTTGGTTGTGTCCTCCGATATTCTTTGCAATTCATGGGCTGCAATCTCTGAACTCCAATCCCAGTTTGACCGCAATCACCAAAGCTAAAGCCCATCATCTTCGGAAACCGTGAAAATCCAAGAATTCGAACACCCGGAATACAGAATCATTGCTTTCGTGACCCCACCAGTTGCTTCAAGTCATCTCCAAAAAGAGGGAGATTTTGTCTCTTCTTCTTCATCAGAGGTCTCCGAGTTTCAGTTTCTCTGCTCTAAGGACAACCCGTCTTTTGCCATTAACAAAGCTGCGATTTCTCTGTTCAACTCTCTCCGGGATAATAAGCTCTTTCCCCTGAAAGCTCAGGTAATACCCTTTAATATTTCGTTTTCTTTCTAGTTATTTACGAGCTTTTGCTAGTCGCTGCAAAAGATCACAAGAGTTGGTCTCAGATCTTGGAATCAGGTCTTGTTGAAGTGGGTTGGGGAATGCTTGCATCTGCTCTGATAGTTGCTTCATTGATAACCATTTTGAGTTGTTTCTTCACATGTCGTTAGCTTTATTTGATGGAAAAAGTGGTTTATCATTCCCCTTTTTGCTTCTTTCGGAGTGTGAATTGCATCACTAGGTAAAATGGTTGATGATGACTGATGAGCAGTCGGTCAATTGTCTGAACAGTTCCTCTCGCATTTATGGCTCATTGCCTTTTTCATTCTTTTCACTTGAGTCAAACATAATCCTATTCCTGGCCGAAAAGAGAAAAAGGAATAAAATGTTTCCAGTAGAACTTAAGCGTACCAATGCAGCTCTGAATGAATCAAGATATGACAGCAAATTAAATTCTGCGTTTTGATAATTCACATCCGGTCTTTAGAAATATTGTTGATTTATTGAATGTGCGTGAACCGAAGGAGTTTGGCTGATTTGGTAAAGTAATTAGGCTTTGCGTCTCAAGAAGCCTGAGGTCTTAGGTTTGAATCTTGCTCAAAGTTACTCACCAGAGCTCGCTGGATTATAAGGAAGTGATCCGTCGTGAATCCCCTTATCCTAGTGGGAGCAAAAGCCGGTTCGAGATTTTGTTTGATTTAATCACAATAATTTTGAGTATATGTCTCTAATTTGAGCCCATTAAGAAACCTGATGATGTAGAACAATATGCAAATGCCTTTATGGAAATATTAGAGCATCATAAGAGCGGACGGTCCCACAAATCAAAGAGGATTGCGTGATTTTCAAGATTGCAAATGGGTTACAATATTTGATTCATGTGTTTCCCTTTATTTGTTATTAGATTTCAGATATTCTGGTTTATCATATCGTTTCCTTAATTTGTTATTAGATTTTAGATTTCCTAGTTTATCAACATCTTTTCAATTTTGTTATTAGATATTAGTTATTTGGTTATTTTCTAGATATCAACCTTCTTATAAATAGGCGCCAAAGATATTGTAATCCGCACTTTCTTATTCAAAATAAACACCATCTTTTGGAATTATTTCCAAGCATCGCTTTCTTTGCATCATTTGGTATTAGAGCGGTTTCTCCTGTGACAATGGCTAATAATGTTAATGACAATCTCCCCGCAGCTGAAGGCCGTAGAAACGAGCCTGTTACACGGGATGAGTTCAACCAATTTGCGGAGCAAACTGAACGGAGGTTTCAAGAATTACTTGATGCCATTTAGCGTTTGTCTACCAACCCCATACCTAATAATCTTCTGGCTAAACATGCTCGGGTAGCTCACGATCCGGAAGTAGCAATGGAATGTGGGGCAAATCCCCGACAGAGGTAACAAGCCTATGTCGAGGACTCTAAAGGAGAAAAAGAGTTCCTGGATCGGCCTGTTCGTGGAGGCCACCAGAACAGGGGATATTGACAAGACCCCGAGCAATATCAACTTAAGGTTGACCTTCCGACCTTTAATGGCAATTTGAATGTTGAAGACTTTTTGGATTGGCTTTGGGAAGTTGATAAATTCTTCGATGCCATGGAGATTGAAGAGGATCGCCAAGTAAAATTGGTGGCATACAAATTGAAGGGTAGAGCCTCAGCGTGGTGGGAGCATACACAATTGACTTGACGTCGACAAGGAAAAACTCCTATCCAAACATGGAATCGGATGAAGGAAATGTTGAAGGTTCGGTTCCTCCCAACTGATTATGAACAATTATTATTTCAACAATTTCAGAATTATAAGCAGTTAAGCTGATCAGTCCAAGCATACATAGAGGAGTTTCTCCGAATTTCCGCCCGTAACAACCTGGCTGAGTCGGAGGCACGACAGACCTCCAGGTACATTAATGTTTTGCAACTTAATATTCAAGACTATGTTTCTCTACATTGTTTGTTCTCTGTTGAGGATGCTCAAGAGATGGCCCGAAAGGTTGAGATGCAATTAGAGAGAACTAGCCCCATTAATAGGGCTAACAATTATTCTATTCGAGGATCATCTAGAAAGGGGAGACAACTATATGTTCTAGAATCCTCCAACCAGCAAACCAACACTATGAATCGAACTCTAGGAAGTATTACTGGGGTGCGTAAGGAACCGGTTATTGCAAACAACCGTAACACCAATCAAAATACCCAGAACCCGTACGCGAAGCCACCACCAATCAAATACTACAAGTGTAACGAATTGGGACATCGTTCAAGTGATTGTCCACGGTGGAAGATGGCCAATGTTGTCGAGCACAATGATGACATATACGAAGACGATTGGATTGATGAGGAAGAAGTGGAGGATGAGGAGGGCGAGCATGTCAACTGCATTGTTAGGAGACTATTGCTCACTCCACAAAGAGAAGACACGTAGCGAAATAGTCTTTTTTGTGCCTGTTGTACTGTCAACGGCAAAGTTTGCGATGTCATCATCAGCAGTGGAAGTTGTGAGAACATAGTGTCCAAGGCTTTGGTGGACCATCTACAACTAAAGACAGAGTTACATCCCTCCTCTTATACAATCGGGTGGATTTGTAAAGGGGCCGAACTTAAGGTGACACAGGTATGTCATTTACCTATTTCAATTGGAAAGTCCTATAAGGACACCATAATTTGTGATGTAGTGGAGATGGATGCATGCCATGTCCTACTGGGACGACCATGGCAATACGATGTTGATATCATTCATAAGGCTTGAGAGAACACATATTCTTTTGTGTGGAAAAAGACGAAGATTACTTTGAAGCCGATGAGTAACACTGCCCAGGCCCCAAAGAAGCAAAGTGCAGGGATTATGCTAAACGTCCGTAAACGTGAGGGCATGTATATGATTGTGAGAAAGGCAATCAAGAAGCCATTATTCCTATTTTGGCAACTCTTCAGCCCTTATTGAGGGCATTCATCGATGTTATTCCGGAGGATCTACCTGTTGGATTACCACCCTTGAGGGATATCCAACATGAGATTGATTTTCTTCCAAGAGCGAGCCTCCCTAATTTGCCGCACTACCGGATGAATCCGAAGGAGAACCAGATTTTGCAAGACCAAGTAGGAGAACTTCTTCGAAAAGGCTTCTTGTGCGAAAGCATGAGCCCTTATGTAGTACCTGCACTATAACGACTCAGGCCCCACTGTATAATATTGTTCGTTTTGGACACTGAGTTCTCATGGCTTTAAAACACGTTATACAGATTAAAGGGACCCAAGCCTTTATAAACTAGCTTAGGACTCCCCCCTAAGTGATGTGGGACGGGAGACATGTCCTTGGCCTCACCCGCGTACTGCCAAGGCAATCTCAGTCCATCCCTCTGTATTGCCCCGGGTCTGGGTCGTCACATGCACTCCTCACTCCGAAGAAAGACGGAAGCATGCATATGTGCGTTGATAGTCGGGCAATTAATCGGATTACTGTCAAGTATTGATTCCCAATCCCTCGCCTGGATGACATGTTTGACCGGCTTACGGGATCAAAGGTCTTTACAAGGATTGATCTACGTAGTGGATATCATCAAGTACGCGTCCGCCCTGGCGATGAATGGAAAACGGGCTTTAAAACAAGTGAAGGTTTGTACGAATGGCTTGTCATGCCGTTTGGTCTCACAAACGTGCCTAGCACCTTCATGCATTTGATGACTCAAGTTCTTAAACCTTTTATTGGCAAATTTGTGGTGGTCTACTTCGATGAAATTCTCATATATATTCCAGATGACCAACAGCATATGGAGCATCTAAGGGACGTCTTATCGGCTTTGCAGACGAACCAATTGTACATTAATTTGAAGAAGTGTAGCTTCATGACTGATCGACTTCGCTTCTTGGGGTATATCGTCGGAGCAGAAGGCCTTCAAGTTGATGCAGAAAAGGTAGCTGCCATCCACGACTAGCCGACTCCCCAGACCATTGGGGAGGCGTGTAGCTTTCACGGGCTTGCGACATTCTATCGACGCTTTATTCGAAATTTCGGTTCTACTATGGCTTCGATCACCGAGTGCTTGAAGAAAGGAAAATTTCATTAAGGTGACGAAGCAAAAGTCGGCTTTGCTCTCATCAAGGAAAAACTTTCCACGGCACCAATAATGATGCTCCTGAATTTTGAAAAGGTATTTGAACTATACTGTGATGCTTTTAGTGTAGGAATCGATGATGTTCTCTCCCAGGAAGGTAAGCCTATTGCTTATTTTAGCGAGAAACTTAATTATGTTCGCAAGCGATGGTCTACCTATGAGCAGGAGTACTTTGCTGTAGTACGAGCTATCAAGCATTGGCAGCCTTATCTTTATCAACATGAGTTTGTTTTTAACACTGACCATCATGCACTCAAATATATTAAGAGCCAAAGACATCTAAATTGAATGCATGGATGTTGGGTCTCTTTTTTGGAGCAATTCAATTTTGTGCTTCGACACAAGGCGGGTCACTTGAACAAAGTCACTGATGCACTTAGCCGTCGTGTTGCAATACTCGTCACCATGCACACTAACGTTGTGGGCTTTGATCACCTCTGTGCTCTTTATGCTGATGATGAAGATTTTTAGGAAATTTGGGAGAAATGTTCTACAACAAGTTCTCACGGTGACATGATTGTTCAGGACAAATTTTTGTTCCTTGGCAACAGGTTGTGCATTCCTTGAAGCTCTTTGCAGGAACAACTTATTCAAGAGCAACATGGTGACTCCCTTGGAGGACATTGTGGGTGAGATAAAACTGTTGCCTTAGTTGAGGAGGGGTATTATTGGCCTCAATTGAAATGGGATGTTGGACGATATGTGAAAAAGTGCTACATTTGTTAGACTGCGAAAGGCTATTCTCAAAACACTGGATTTTACACCCCTCTACCTATTCCTTTTGGACCTTGGATAGACATTTCAATGGATTTTGTGTTGGGGCTTCCTCGAACCCAATGAGGTATGGATTCTATTTTTGTGGTAGTGGACAGGTTTACAAAGATGGCGCACTTTATCCCTTGCAAGAAGACTTCTGATGCTTCTCATGTAGCTAGTTTATTTTTTCGAGAAATAGTTCGTTTGCATGGTGTTCCAAAAACCATCACCTCTTATCGTGATACCAAATTCCTTAGTCATTTTTGGAGGACCCTATGGTGTTTATTTGGGACGGATTTGCAGTATAGCAGCTCCTTTCATCCTCAAATTGATGGTCAAACTGAAGTTGTCAATCGTACTATGGCGGATATTATTCGGTGTCTTTGTAGTGACATGCCAAAGCAATGGGACTAGTATCTTGCTCCTGCTGAGTTTGCTTTTAACAACACTGTCAACCGTTCCACGGGCAAGTCTTCATTTGAGGTTATCTACGGGCGAACACCACAACATACACTAGATCTCGTGCCTTTGCCCAAAGTCCCAGGATATAGTGTTGCGGTTGAACTTAGCAACAAAATTACAAGAGATACAAGAGGGTGTGAAGCAACAGCTAGAAGCTTCCACTATTGTTTACAAAGTTGCTGTAGATAAACATCGTCGCCTCAAGGTATTTGCTGAGGGTGATGAAGTGATGGTCTACCTCCGCAAGGAACGCTTTCCTATTGGTACATATAACAAGCTAAAGCACAAGAAAGTTGGCCCCTGTCGAATCGTGAAGAAAATTAATGACAATGCCTATGTTGTTCATCTTCCTGGTGACCTCAACATCTCCCCGACATTCAATGTAGCGGACCTATTTGAGTATCATCCTCCATATACTCCTCTTTATCCTAATCACAACTCGGGGTCGAGTTCTTCTGAAGTGGAGGAGACTGATGTAGAATAATATGCAAATGCCTTTATGGAAACATTGGAGCATCATAAGAGCGGGCGGTCCTACAAATCAAAGAGGATTGCATGATCTTCAAGATTGCAAATGGATTACAATATTTGATTCACACGTTTCCCTTTTATTTGTTATTAGATTTAAGATATTTTGGTTTATCCATATTGTTTCCTTAATTTGTTATTAGATTTTAGATTTCCTAGTTTATTAATATCTTTTCAATTTTGTTATTAGATTTCAATTATTTGGTTATTTTCTAGATGACGACCTCCTTATAAATAGACACAAAAGATATTGTAATTCGCACTTCCTTATTCAAAATAAACACCATCTTTGGAATTCATTCCAAGCATCGCTTTCTCTGTGTCACCTGATCTAAATGAAAATTCCATATCCCAATAGGACTTATGATTCAAATTAGAAAAGCCTTGATTGGACATTTGATTCACCAAAATATATGAAGTAACAACAAATCCTCATTGGAGTTGGATTTTTAAATTGAGCCTGTTAAAATGGTTTTCTATTTTGCATCCAAATAATATATATATAAGAGTTGGGTTTTAGTTTTTTACCCATTAGTGAGCAGAGGAGCTTTTGTCCAAAACAATCATTTGTGCAGCATACTCCTAAATTGCATATTGAAGAAGTGTTTTGAAACTAATGAATCTTATGTAAGATTTGTGAATTCCTATAGATTGTTTCGAAAGAAATTGTGATATTGAATACTATATGACTTACTGAGTATAATTCGCTACTGGAAATTGTTAAAGTAACTCGAGTACAGTTATAATCTTGATCATATCAATTGATTTATATTGGAATCTTATGCTGCCCTCTCCTTGGGTTGACCATATCATATCGACTGAATGGTGTAAATCTAATGTCCAATTTATTTCTTTATTTTGTTTATTTTATTATTAATTAGTATGTTTTTTGCAACGGTATCAAAGGGAAATAGTGTGTTTATGCTAGTGAAATTGACTAAAAACTCGTGCTGCAAGTTAAAAAAACTGACTGGCCCTATAGACTTGTGTTTGCCCATGCTCATCCAGCTTTTGATGCAGGTTGCAACTTCCTCCAAGTCTGTTGCACACGTTATAAATGGAGATTGTTTGGGTGGATCCATTGCCTCTCTTTTCACGTTATGGCTCCTACGCACACTCGGTACAGAAACCACAAAGCGCCCGCTTTGCATCACATTTACTTCGCCCCTCATTGGGGACAGTGGCTTCCAACAAGCAGTATCGCAAAATCCAACCTGGAGTGCTTGCTTCTTGCATGTGGTTCATAAGGATGACTGTTTCCCCAAAATCTTTCACCCGTCAACCATGGAGCAGAGCCTATACAAGCCTTTTGGAACATGTCTTGTGTGTTTCGAATTGGGTAGTGCATGTTTCAAAGCCCCTAAATCCATAATTGAGTTGCTAGTCCCCAGAAGCCCAGAAAGTGTCCAAATTTTCAATTATCAGAGCATCATCAAATGTCGCTAACAACAATTGATTTGCAAGAGCCATTCTGAATTTAGTATGCCTGATACTGATTTCTTTAAAGCTGGGATAACCGCGCAAGTTGCAGCAATTGGCCTTATGCAAATTCAGGTAACTATTTATTATACCTTCTTCTGTGTACACGTTGTGAAAACATCTCAGAAGGGGATTTCACAATCGTTCTAGTCGAAACCATAAGTTAAATTGTGCTTTGCTGTAAACCAAAATGCATTGTGTCCCAGCTTTTAGCTTCACATACTTAACCAGGAAAATTTGCTCCACTCGAATAGTCCCTTGTTATGAATGCTTTCTTTTTGCCTTTTGGAAGTTCATTTACTGAATTTACATTGTCATGGCAGCCGCAGAATATGGATATCGATGCTCTGTTGAGGGAGATAATCGTCTGAAAAAGATGTCCTAGAACAAAAGAATAAAGCATTTGATCCTGCAAAGGATTTGAATGACATGAAAGTGTGCCTGGCTAATTTGGAATGGTACGAGAAGAAATGCGAGAACGAGGGCCGGGGTTCTGGTTACTTTGACAGCTTCAAGAACAAAATGGCTATGCGTGACTATGAAGCTGTTAAGTTTATGAAAAAGCTCACTGATTACTGGGAACAAGTGGTGGAAGACGTGGAGAAGAGGCCTTAGAGAGAGGGAGCACCGCTTTGGAATCGCTGGCTTTTTGGAGGAACAAACTATCGGAGGTTGGTCGAACCGCTCCACGCTGAGTACTATAAATGGGGCAAAAGAGGTTACATATCTCAAGGGAGATCCAAGCACTTCAAGCTATTGAAAGAGTGGTTGGATAAACATCTGAAACAGCCAGCAAAGTGTTTCCCTAATGATTCGAAGATGAAGAAGATCATGTCCAGTGTCCACGGAGAATTCATGCTTCTGGGCACATGTGGAGGAGGCGCGAATATTGTGCAGGTTGTTGAACAGCGGAGGATCGAACAGCACATAAATAGAAAAAATTGTTGAACAGCACAGGATTCGTACTGCTGCTGCTACTGCTGCTCCTACTGCTGCTGCTGCTGCAAATGATCGTAGCAACTCGCTGTTTTCATGATGGATGGCGACTGTTACCCGTATAAATCAGGTATCCCAGTATTTGAATGTAAATTATAGTGTATCATAAGAGCAAGAATGAGGGTGGTTTGCTTGAATTGATTCGGATTGGTCATTGCAAGTTCAAAAATTTGGTTCGGAAGGCATAATTTATGTTTTTAAAGCCTTTATGTTTTTTCCACTTCTAGAATTACTCATATGTTTGTTCCTTCAGTGCTGGTTCCTACTCGATGGAAAATAATTATCACAAGACTATAATAAAAACGAGTAATTTTAACCAAAACAGCATAGGAAAAAAAAAAGCAAAAGAAAAAAGATTGCTGCTACTTTATTGAGCATTTTTAATGCTTTATTATCAAGAGGCCTCTCTCGTTGAAGCTGAGAGATTGACTGAATCATGCCAAATACAATTTAAGATGAACCAACAATCTCTCCCTAAGTCCGCGGGAATTGATTACTCAATTTCCAACTTGTGCTTTACAAGGATCGTCACATTTATCATCGTTTTGGCTTCTGACAGATGCTTTAATAGCTCCTGGGCATGGAGTTGAACTTGAAGACTCTAGGGCCAAGAGCTCCGTCCTTCTCTTGTCCACTGCGTTCTCGACATCTTCCAGCCATTTCCCGAATACCACAAAATCGTTAAAGCTAAAGTTTTCGAATCGCAGGGGCTTAATATCGCTCAGCTCTTTAGCTCCTTTCATTCCAGCTTTCAGTTGCTCGAGCACGTCGGCATATTGTTTGTTCAGTTTCTCTAGGATCTGCTGTCTGTCAGTTTGAGCCTGTTGAGTAGCATCAATACAAGCCATCTTTGGATGCTCACGCATATCCACGGTCGCATCCACAGACGGGTGACCAAAATAGAAAGGCTTGCCTCTCGGAGAGAGAACGATAATGGCCATCTCAATAGCACAAAAAGCATATAATTCACTCGCTTTCTTCAATAGCCCCGGTCGGCGTTTGGAGGAGGTAGCCTGTCGAGCATTGGCACCCTCCTTCGTCATCATTGTTGGAGTTGTTTAGCCCTCTATGGCGCTCACTGGAAACTCAATATAAATTCAACTAATATGGTGGAACAGTGAAAAAATGTGACCATTTATAAGATTTCATGGGCCAAAATAATTCATAATTCTTGTCTTTGATTGATAACTTTTAAGTTTTCCATTATTAACATACCTCGTGGAGCGGTTTAATGATAAACGTGTCGTTTTCCGTCTAATGAACGAATGTACATTCATCTTTAGTATGTCTATATGTTGTAGCTTGTAATGTCAATTACTAGCTCATAATGTAAATGGATAAGAATCCAGAATAGACTTCTACAACGGCTACACAGCTAAAGAAGGAAAACAATCCCACGGTGCAATTAGTACTCCAGATTTTTTTTTCATGCCCCCTTAAATTTAAATTTTGAGATTGATGTACGATAAGTCCCTAAATCTCAAATGTGTCATTATCATTCTTTGAATTTGGATTTTGGTGCACCTATTAACCCTTTCCCGTTAGCATATACCGCACATGTACTTTTTTTTTTCTTTTTTCTGTTGGGAGAATGGTTTAAAATACTTAAGCTTCGGACAATCTTATATCTCTCTCATATCTTGACAGTAATTACTATGCTAATATTTGCTTTGAAGGTATAGATTGTGAATTTATAACTTAGTAAGATTGTGTTTGTATTATATTTTCTCATGCGGAATGCCGCTCAGTGTAAGTGTGTAGTAGTTATTCCCTTTCATTTATCATTTAGACAGTAGGAAGACAAAACTTATTTTTAACAATTTGTAAAATCTTAATATACCTGGATGGGACGATTTGATTTTTATAGACCTCTCAAAGAGCTTACTTGAAAGAAAAGGGAAAATTTAACTCTAAAAAAAAGACAATTTTTACAATCTTGTTATTTTTACCTGTCGTGTTTAGAGGATTTTCGATCAATTTTTTTTTGTCAAATTCCTACAAGTGGCGCTTGTTAATAAGTGCCCTAGGCACATGTTAATCATATCAATAAGAAAATGTGTTTAAGTATGATGCACTGATTACATATTATGCGAGAAAAACAGCTTATTGTAAATAACAATCGAAATATTTAGTAGCAGCACTTACTCCTTGTTTCTAGGTGCTCGGCATTCTCAATGTTCTTTAGAAGTCATGATGCTTCCGTGCACATACAAGAGCAAACATATATTCATAGGGCGCAAATCAACACGCTTTTTGCTTTATGAAATGGATTGTAATGAATATGTTTCGCTAACACATGGTACAGAGCCATCCACAATACAATGTGGCACAGCTTTTGTCTATAGGTTTTTGCATATGACAACAAATTCTTACATCGAGATTGAACTCACTTGAGGTGTCATGCCATTTAGTTTTTCCATAGTGAGCTTTATGATTTTTTCCTTTGACATATATGTAAGCACTTTCTTAGGAGATCACCCATTCTAAGAGTGCTCCTATCTGAGCACGCTTAACATAGGAATTAAGTATTGTCATTGTGACGACCCAGACCTGGGGTAGTACGGAGGGATGGACTGAGATCGCCTTGGCAGTACGCGAGTAAGGCCAAGGGCATGTCTCTCGTCCCACATTACTTAGGGGGGAGTCATGGGCTAGCTTATAAAGGCTTGGGTCCTTTTAATCTGTATAACGCGTTTTAAAGCCGTGAGTGTGACATCCCGATTTTCCAATTCTATTTTCAATAAATTGAGATGGGCATTTTGTTGGCACGCATATGAACTGATCACTCATGGGATAACTAGTCTATCGGGTGAAGCCGTTAAGAAATTCTAACGTATCAGACTCGAGAATTTGACTAGGAAACGACTTTTCGACTGAGTTAATCTGCAATGGTCATTATGGCACAGTTATAAATCGATAGAGATAGGAGATAGGTCGACTTGACAGAGGCATGTGATCGAGTGTGGGTGATTCCACAAGATCGCACAATTCTTGTCGATCGGCACTGGACCGACTTTTCTGTCGTTTGGATACCCTGTATCCGTGTTTGAAACCTTGAGATTATCTCGACAACCAAGAGTCACCAATGTGTCAAAGATGTACATTGTGGCTTGAATTGATCAACCACAGGTCAAATGCACGGAAATTTCTAAAAGTTACCCGGTAGATCAAGATGCGCTAATATCGTGCCAGAGTGAAATTAACTGTGAATTGAGATCAAATTCAGAAATTGGAAGTCTGGGTGTGTCATAAATCATTTTAGGAACATTGACTCATCTTTAGAAGATTTTTCATGTAATCAGATTTTTTTAGCAATTAAATCAGAGAATGGCTAATTTGGCTCCAGAAATTAGTAGGCCGCTTTTGGTTGTGCTTTTGGAACTCAAGTTGGTTCTATGGTCAAGGGATTACATAAATTGAAATGTGGTGATATTGGATTAATTTTATGGACTTGAATTTAATTCAATTGGAAGGAAATTGAATGAATTGTGTTATACAAGATTTTGGAGAATTCATGCCATGGCGGAAATTGAAATTGGACCTATTGGGAAGATTGTGGTGAAAGATTTGGGTGAGTGGGAAGTGATGTCACATGAGGTCATGGTGGGCCATTTTTGTTGGATTAAAGAAAAAGAAAAAGAAACGTCCCATCTCTCCCTCTCTTCTTCCTCTCTCCCGTGCGACTGCTTCTCCATCTCCATTTCCATCTTCTTCTTCTTCGGAGGCCAGCGGCAGGAGAAATCGACTAGCAAACCGCCAGACCTCTTGTCGTCACACGTCCTCGTTGTCACCACTCGTCCATGCTTGTCGTCGCCTTGCTGCTGCTCCGCCCATCTCCGCCTCCCTCTCTTCCCCCTTGCACCGTTGAAGTCCTCTTTCCTCCATCTTCAGTTGCTGCGCGGCACCCCAGTAGATCTAAGAAGATGCCGGAGCAGCCAGCAAGCCGCTGGACCACCGGAACGCCACCGCAAGCCCATCGGAGGCCATGGCTTGTCCAGCCGCACACCATGTTGTCGTTCGCCTCCAGCCGCGTTGTCCCTAGCTTGGCTGATGTCCAGAGCTGCGTCCAGTGTCGCCGGCCGTTGTTCGTCGTCGCCAAGGCCACTGGAGCCACCCCCTGCAGCTGTTGGGACCAGCTGCTGCCACCACTGGTCCCCCTTCGCCCAAGCCAGCCCCGGATCCGCTCCTTCTCGGCCCCAATCAGTATATGGAAAAATGGGTATGGCAGCCCGATTTTGGCCCGTTTTGGCTGGCTTCCTGATCCCGAATGCTTGGCCTGCTTTGAGGAAAGTTGTTTCCCTCGGCGTCCCCGTCGTTTTGGTCCGCTCGGCTCACTAATCCGGTGACTTAGCTCAATAAATCTTGATTAGACGGTTAATGATGCCCTAATTGTGCTTAGTCTAAGTTAAGTAAGTTTAGGTGGTTAAATTAGTTTATTTGGTTGAGGATTAGATTAGAGTGTTTAATTAAGTTAAAGTGTGTTTAGTTTAAAGCTAAGTATGTTTATTTTAATATAAGCCTTGATGTGACATAATAGGTTTTATTTTTTATTTATTTAAAAGTTTCAAAATTTTGGAATTTTTAATAATTTATTATATTCCGAAAATTATTTTAAAAAATAAAAAAATTCAAAAAAATCATTTATGACCTCAATTGCTCGGAATTTCGTGATCGATCGCTCATGTGCATTTAAAATTTGAAATTGATGAATGGATGTGGCAAATTGAGTGTTGATTGTGGTAAATAGGGATTTTATTCATGAAAACCCAAGTGTCGGGTTTTGATGCAAAAATTGGATTTTAATAATTATATTAAATAGTGTGGTTTGAAAAAGTGAGATTTGGCTGTGTGATAATTAAGAGGAATCGTCCTGGGCTGTTAAGCCAGACTTGCCCCTATATGGGATGCCCCTTACAACGGATGCGGGTCGCAGTAGAGGCTAGGCCGATTGAACCTATGCTCATTCGGGAATGTCGTCGACGTAGTGACGAAGCCACGCTCCAAGGGGGGAGGCGATGCCTGGCATTAATGTCAGTAGATAGTCGAACTGCGAGTAGGCGATGCTCTTGTGTGGCAGTGAATAATAATTGGAATGCGTGCTAAGTGCGATTGTGATTTATATGAAAGCGATGACGTTCCAATTGTTTGAATTATTATTATCACTTGAGATTGTGTGATACAAATTGTGCTAATCTACAGGAATAAATTAAGACAAGGTAAGTCTTCTGTGTGATATGGCTAGGCCACCCGAGGTGTATTTTCTTTCTAATAAAGGTTTAGGGGGTTGAACTTGCTGAGACAATATCTCACCCTATTGTGAGCCAAAATTTCAGGTCCCTAGATGGCGGTCGTGGAGGATCCGAAGCCCTAAGTCTGGAAAGGTGGAAACTGAAGGATCAGTGAACGTGTCCTACTAGTTGGTTTTAGGATAGGTCCCTTTTTGTCGAGCTGGTATATTTTGTAGATAGTCAAGTATTGTATTTAAACCTATGTGTTTATAAATGAGTGTTTGATATTGTGATTGATTGCCTGCTTTTCTATCCCAAGTTAAATGTTGTCGGGGGATTTGTTTCGCTTCCGCATGCGTAATAAAATGAATGGGTCAGCGATGTATTCTGAGATGTCGCATATTTGATCAACCGCAGTGGGATGTGCGTGCGCTTGGGGTTCGGGGCTTGACATCCCCATTTAAGTGGTATCAGAGCATGGTCTGTGTATGGAGTGATAAGGTGCAATGAGTCATGGGATAGTTAGTAGGAAAGGCTTTTAATATACTGATGCATGTGAGTGATAGCTGCTTGGTAATGTGTTTGTGGGGTCACTCAAATTCTAACTTGATGTTGGAATCGGAAAATAGGCGTCTATAAAGAGCCTGTAGGATGAGTGACCAAGAGTGGAAAACTCCTTGGAGGAGGTCGATAGGACCTATACCTCAAGGTAGGACGCTGACAAGAGTTGGTACCCGAGATAGAGCACAGGCTTAGACCAGCGTGAGTGTGAGAGTATCGCCACAAGTCGGTACTAAGAGTGTAACAGCACCGAACGATCCTAGGTTCGACGGGATGGTTTAGGCGCTAGAGTCTTTGGGAAGTATTTTGGGTCAGTAAGCTCAAGACCGAGCTGCCGCTGTTGCCGTTGTTTCTACCGCTGCCAGTGTTGTGATTGTTGTTGTTGCCACGCTTGTTGAGGCCCAATCTGGAGTTGTGATCGAGGATCAAGCCGCTGTATCTGAGTCAAGGTTCAATTTAGACAGAGATGGAAATCGATTGGGGAGAAAGGCCGATGTCAGAAGAAATGTGCCTTATTTCACCCAACTGGAAGAATGAATTAGAAAGTCAGTGCTCAACTCGATCAATGTGTGTCGTGTCTGTAAGAAAAGACTTGGATCTATTCCATGCGGTAAGGGAGAAATGACTTGTTACAAGGGTCGCCTGTACAGTCATCTGATCAAAGATTTTCCGTATAGATAGATGGAACCACAACTGTTTCTATCATCGCCATCGATAGAAAAGATTACGGGTGATCGGGTCCAGGGTGGGTAGGGTCTAGACCTGAACCCTGTACCCGACCTTGTTATAACCGGTTCCCTTTTTTTGGACAATGTTCCTGACCCTGTTTGCATTGGACCATGTTCCTGACCCACCCTGTTTTTCCGGTCCAGGAACAGGGTTGACCCTATTTATATTGGAACCTGTTTTACATAAAAATTGCCGTATCTTTATATTAACTGGACGAGAACAAATAATTCACCAAAATGACCATGTGGTTGAATGAACTGGCTGATATTTGGCCAAGCCAAAGCAAAAATTGGCAGCGTTTGTCAAGAAACACAATTCAGACAAAAACACCATAACTACATATAATCCACATTTTGATGCTGGGGAGGGAGGAAATTTACCAGCTCTGTCATATATTCATTTTAGCCAAACAACCCATCTTGACATTTGCCCATTACCAAGCTAAGAAAAGAAACACGCCTCAATCAAACGCCAAAAATAATTTAAGAAACACCTTGCCCTGTTTGTAAAAGTTTGAGAATTGCCCCAAGATCCGCAAATCCCAACTCAAAACCATCAACCCACAACCTTAGGGCACCAACCAAAAAACAAACAATCGCTGAAGAGCATCGGAAGCAAGTCATCGAGTTCTGCAAAATGGCAATTCCCAATTCCCTTGTACATAAAAAAAGAAGCATAAAATTGTCATTTCTCTGATTTTTTTTATGCTAGCTAAATCTTGCTAAGCTTTGACACCCATTCAGTGGTATCGATAGAACATAAATTGCAACCTCCTAGACATTTCAAAATATAATCCCTGTTTTCACCATCTCCCAATTCAGATTTATCATTCTACATCCAGCAAAACCAGGTCAACCCATGAGAAGGCCAGCAAATTCACTAAGTAAGAAGCCCGCGGCATGAATCGCCGTCCCGTTAGGCAGTGAACAGATACCAACGGCCTAAAGAGGGGGCTCGACTTCGTACTTGTAGGCTCTGTCGCCGATGCGAGGCGGCGAGGATGGTCGAGACCAGGAAAAGAAAACGGGTATAAATGCAAATTAGAAACAACGTTGCCAGTAATTGGGTTGGAGGCAGGATTCACAAACAAGGATACAGCAAGATCTTGAATTACAGAAAATCAACACGAAGACTTCTTTGCCCGTCAAATTAAAACGCTGGAAGATCTTGAATTCGGAAGCGGCAGCACATGATGCCCAACAAAAAAAGCGGGTACGACTCAAAAACCAATCGGCCTATCAACCAAGTACCTGGAGATGCTACAAGATGGAATCAAGAACTCAGAACAAAGCCACCCAGAGACAATCCCAACAATCTACAAGAGTCCAAACATAGAGAGAGAGAAGTACGAGTCAAGAAGAAGGGAAGGGAAGGAGACTTTGGGCCGTCGATGAAGGGAAAATGCGAAGTGTTGGACGGAAGGAGGAGGAAAGAGACGTGCTTAAGCCACGCCAACGCCAAGCACTCCTTGTTTGAAAACCGAAACTCGCAAAGGAATTGCAGGCCGGCACTGATCTGGAGGACGGAGATGAAGCCGGTGTACGATGAGTCAAGCTTAGACTCGGGGGCGACGACGCCGAAGCCCACCTTGCCGCCTTGGAGGTTGGTGATGTTGACGAAGCTGGTGTTGCCGGGGGCGTTCCCGGCTACGAGTGTCGCAGGAGGAAGGCGACGGTGGGCGTAGCGCTCGGATGGATGGATCAGCCGAGGTGAAACCGTGAGAGCTTGAGAAGTTGAGAGTAAAGATAGAAAGAAACGAACTAGGGTTTTGCCTTAAAAACCGGTTCTCAAATCAGTTCCTGAACCGGTCCAGTTGATCCGGTTCTTGGGTGGGTATTCCCTCGGAACCGGTTCCCGGACCAGTTCAAACATGGTTTGAACTTTGGGAACCGGTTCCCGAACCAGTTTCAACTGGAACCGGTTCCTGACCCTGTTTTCTGGGTGGGCCGATCCGGGAATCGGGTTGACCCGGTCCGGTTGCACACCCCTAGAAAAGATCAGAGGGAACATGCTTCAAGACGTTTAATGGGGTACTTGGAATGGACCCCAGTGCAAGGAAGGGTGCATGATGTCACTTGATGGGAGGTAGATGACTCACCAATTGTGTGCCGAGTTTGTGGAAAGAGGCGTGAGTTAGCCCAGTGTTAGAGTAAAAAGAGAGCATGCTTTGAATGTGGCCAGCACGGCCATCGGGTTAGGAACTGTCAGCGTAAGTCCATGAGAGCGTAAGTACCGTTACTGCAGATAGGATGCCACTAGGATGGCTAAAAGAGCATGAATGGGTCGACCAAGCGTCGATCAAGAGAAGAATGTTTTTGAGATGTTTTTATCAGAGTAGTTCAGCAAAATTTTCGGTGAAGGTTGTAGGACTTTCAGATTGGTAATAAAGTAATTGAAATATGAATCTCTGACTATAGTTGTACTTGAAGGGGTTTGCTTAAGTATGACTTGGAAGTCATTTATAAAAAGGTTTGGCTTAAGGAGCTTTCTATTGTTTTGAATCGCGGTAGTGATATAATTCAGTTTGTTCAGTTAGCGTGTGAAAGTTTTGAATCGTTGAAAGTTGAAGAGGAACTTCAATCCTTGTTATTCGTCACTGAAGACGACCTAGTTTTGGTTGTTGGTTACCGAATTTGCATGGCAACTGTAATAGATGCGTCAGTTGAGGAGCCAGATATGAGAAACTTAGCCATGGTATAGAATTTTTCTGAGGTGTGTCATGAAGAATTGCCAAGTTTGCTGTCAGAAAGAGAAATAGAGTTCATGATTGAGTTAGCATCTAGAGCCAGTCTCTAAGGCTCCTTACCGGATGGTGTTGTCAGAGCTAAAAGAAATGAAGATGCAGATATAGAAATTGTTAGATAAGAGATTTATATGTCCCTATGCATCATCTTAGGGAGCACTGTCCTGTTCGGGAAGGAAGATGGTTCATTGCGTTTGTGTATCAATATTTCCAAAGATCAATTAGAGAACAGAGCATCATCAGTTGAGGATCAGAAAGAAGGACTTATTGAATTTAGTGTTTAGTACTCGAGATGGTCTTTATAAGAGTACGGAAATGCCGTATGGTCTGGTGAATACTCCAGCTACTGTCATGGAGTTGGCAAACCGAGTGTTCAAAGAATATCAAGATTGGTTGGTGATCGTGTCTATCTTGGATATTCTAGGATATTCGAAGAGTGCTGAGGAACATGAGGGACATTCGAGAAGAGTACTTTAAGTCCTGATTATTCATTAGTTGTGCGCTAGATTTAGCAAGTGCGATTTTTGATTGACTCGTGTTGCGTTCCTAAGTCATGCAATTTCAAGAGAAGGAATCTCTGTAGACCCCGTCCAAGATTGAAGTAGTGAGCAGTTGTCCGAGATTGACTACAATGACAAAGATCAGAAGTTTCTGGGGATTAGCAGGATATTTCAGACAGTTTGTAGAATGGTTTTCAGCATTAGCGTCACCGTTGACAAGACTACTAAGAAAGGAAGAGAAGTTCGTGGGGACATGTAAATGCAAGTGTAGTTTTCAAGAGTTTAAGTAGAAGCTAACTACCGCACATGTGTTGACTATTCCATCTGGTCCTGGAAATTATGAGATCTACAGTGATGTGTCATTTAAAGGATTGGGTTGCTTGTTGATGCAACATGATAGGGTTATTGCATATGCGTCATGTCAGTTGAGATCTTGTGAGTTGAATTACCTGACGCACATTGTAGAACTTGCAGTAGTTATGCTCGTTCTGGAAATTTAGAGGCATTATCGGTATAGAGAAAGATTCCATATCTTCATTGACCATCAAAGTCTCAAGTATGTATTCTCTCACAAGGAGTTGAATATGAGACATCGCCACTGGATGGAACTCATTAAGGATTATGACTATGATATTTTGTTTCACTTTGGAAAGGTGAGCAAAGTCGCAGATGCACTGAGTCGAGAGTCCTTAGTTGCATAGTTGGTACTCAAGGATTGGATCTTAATTGAGAAAGTTCGAAATTCGGTTTTCAAATCTAAGGTAGGCCACCTTTTGAATCTTATGACCACCCTCAGAATTGAGCCGAGAGTATAGATCAGAATCAAAACACTTCAGTAGACAGATTTAGAAATTCAGAAGACTCTATAAGAGAATGCAGATGAGAGAGAGGTTGATTTTCAGATTTCTGAAGACAAAATGCTAAGGTTCTGAGGACGATTGTGTGTAATTGACGATGCCGAGATTAAAGAAGAGATCTTATGGGAAGCTCATCATAGCAATTTCAGCATTGTCCAGACAGTACGAAGATGAGTTAGAATCTACATCATCGGGATTGGTAGATCGGTATGAAGATAGATATCACCGAACAAGTTGTAAGTGTTGGATGTATCAGTAAGTGAGAATTTGGTAATGTAAGCCAGGAAAGCTTTTTCAAGCATTTAAGAGAGTCCTGTGTGGGAATGGAAGTATAGCATGATGGAATGTTATGAAGGTTATTAAGGAGTCGGGAAGAGTATTGATTCCTTATATGGTTATGGTCGACAGATGAACAGAGTCAACTCACCTTAGTACAGCACGAAAAGATCTCGATTAGAATAGGTAATACCGAAGTGTGTGTATATCATGTAAATCATCTACATGGAGTGCCGGGGATGAATTGTATTTCAAATCTAGATCAAATGTTCCAAGTTGGTAGAGCTTTCAGATGGTTCTTTCTTAAGCAGTACATAATAGAGAGTGCATAATTTCAATTGCTGAGATGAAGCCAGGGAAAGAAAGATCACAGGCCAGGGTCAGTACAGTAGTCAGTCATTGCAGTTGTCGAGATCAGTGTCAGAGTTATATCAAATCTTGACTAGAGGTTCCCAGTTTCAGCAGATCAGTCAGATAGTTTCTTTTTAATTAGTGCAGAGCAGAGTGTTTAGAACTTTAGTTGTTGAGTTGAGATCAGAGAATGAAAGGTTGCAGCCTAGAGTCAATTAAGTAGTTAGTGGAAGCAGTTGCAAATATTAGTGATAGATTAAGGATCGCTCAGAACCGCTGAGAAAATTTATGTAGTTAAGCGTCGGAAACCTTTGAATTTCAGGTTGAGAATCCTGTTCTTCCTCGGATGCCGCCTAGGGTAGGAATATGAAAGGAGAGCTAGAACTATTTAATCGGTGGAATATTTTGAGTTTGAGATCAAATGAGAAATTTGGCTTTAAAAGGGAAAAGAAAGTAGTTTGGAGCACTATTGGTGCCTTTAGCTTAGTGGTACCCGGGAGGAAGCCGCAGGTTCGAAATCGGGGGTTTGAATCCCCAAAGCGGCAATTAGCCGTTTAGTGGAAAGGAAAAAAAATGTAAATTTCATTTTTGTAAAATTGGACAAGTGCTTAGCCTTTTTGGGAATTAATAGTTGGTCTGGTTAATTTGGAAATGTTTCGGCAGCACTGAGGATCTTGGATAGCATTGCGAAGCAGAATGAAGGAGCAGAATTGATGAGACGACAATACCCCACCATTTTGAAGAACTTTAATGGTTTAAATTTCAAGAACGAAATTTTTATAAGAGGGGAAGAGTTATGACATCCCGATTTTTTAATTTTATTTTCAATAAATAGAGACGGGTATTATGTTGGCACACATATAGTTCTTTTCCTTGAACTGATCACTCATGGGATAACTAGTCTATCAGGTGAAGCTGTTAAGAAATTCGAATGCATCGGACTCGAGAATTTGACCAGGAAACGACCTTTCGACCGAGTTAATCTGCAAGGGTCATTATGGCACAATTAAAAATTGATTAGAGACTGGAGATAGGCTAACTTGACAGAGGCATGTGATCGATTGTGGGTGATTCCACAAGATCGCACAATTCTTGTTGATTGGCACTAGACCGGCTTTTCTGTCATTTGGATATCCTGTGTCCGTGTTTGAAACATTGAGATTATCCCGACAACCGAGAGTCGTCAATGTGTTAAAGATGTAAATTGTGGCTTGAATTGATCAACCACAGGTCAAATGCACGAAAATTTCTAAAAGCTACTCGGTAGATCAGGACGCACTAATATCGTGCCAGAGTGAAATTAACCGTGAATTGAGATCGAATTCAGAAATTGGAAGTCTGGGTGTGTCACAAATTATTTTAGGAACATTGATTCATCTTCAGAAGATTTTTCATGTAATCAGAATTTTTTAGCAATTAAATCATAAAATGGCTAATTTGGCTCCAGAAATTAGTAGGCCGCTTTTGGGACTCAAGTTGGTTCTATGGTCAAGCGATTACGTAAATTGAAATGCGGTGATATTGAATTAATTTTATGGACTTTAATTTAATTCAATTGGAAGGAAATTGAATGAATTGTGTTGTGCAAGATTTTGGAGAATTCATGCCATAGCGGAAATTGAAATTGGACCTATTGGGAAGATTGTGGTGAAAGATTTGGATGAGTGGGAAGTGATGTCACATGAGGTCACGGTGGGCCATTTTTGTTGGATTAAAGAAAAATAAAAAGAAAAAGAAATGGTCCCATCTCTCCCTCTCTTCTTCCTCTCTCCCGTGCGACCGCCTCTCCATCTTCTTCTTCGGAGGCCAGCAGCAGGAGAAATCGACCAGCAAACCGCCGGACCTCTTGCCGTTGCACGCCCTCACTATCGCCACTTGCCCACGCTCATTGTCACCTTGCCGCTGCTCCGCCCATCTTCGCCTCCCTCTCTCCCCCCTTGCACCATCAAAACCCTATTTCCTCCATCTTCAGCTGCTGCTCGGCACCCCAATAGATCTGAGAAGATGTCGGAGTAGCTAGCAAGCCGTTGGACCATCGGAATGCCACCGCAAGCCCACTGGAGGCCGTGGCTCGTCCAGCTACACGCCATGCCGTTGTTCGCCTCCAGTTGCATCGTCCCTAGCTTGGCCGATGTCCAGAGTTGCGTCCAGCGTCGCCAGCCGTTGTTCGTAGTCGCTAAGGTCGCCAGAGCCACTGCTTGCAACTGTGGGGACCAGCTACTGCCACCATCGGTCCCCCTTCGCCCAAGCCAACCCTAGATCCGCTCCTTCTAGGCCCCAATCAGCATCTGGAAAAATGGGTATGACAGCTCGGTTTTGGCCCGTTTTGGCCGACTTCCCGACCTCGAATGCTTGGCCCACTTTGAGGAAAGTTGTTCCCCTCGGCGTCCCCGTCGTTTTGGTCCGCTCGGCTCACTAATCCAGTGAGTTAGCTCACTAAATCTTGATTAGACGGTTAATGATGCCCTAAGTGTGCTTAGTCTAAGTTAAGTAAGTTTAGGTAGTTAAATTAGTTTATTTGGTTGAGGATTAGATTAGGGTGTTTAATTAAGTTAAAGTGTGTTTAGTTTAAAGCTAAGTAGGTTTATTTTAATATAAGCCTTGATGTGACATAATAGGTTTTATTTTTGATTTATTTAAATGTTTCAAATTTTGGAATTTTTAATAATTTATTTTTTCCGAAAATTATTTTAAAAAAATAAAAAAATTCAAAAAAATCATTTATGACCTTAATTGCTCGAAATTTTGTGCCGATCACTGCTGTGCATTTAGAATTTGAATTTGATGAATGGATGTGACAAATTGAGTGTTGATTGTGGTAAATAGGGATTTTATTCATAAAAACCCAAGTATCGGGTTTTGATGCAAAAATTGGATTTTAATAATTATATTAAATAGTGTGGTTTGAAAAAGTGAGATATTGGCTTTCTAGTTCGAAATTAGCGTGCCCCCACACACGTGAGTAATTTATGGAATATTTTTAATATGAAGAAAAATGGCCGAGATCACTATTTTGAGTGGAAGTATTGAGTGAAATGCAAAGTGTCCTAGGGCCGAGTATCATTTGGCTGTGTGATAATTAAGAGGAAGCGTCCTGGGCTGTTGAGTCGGACTTGCCCTTATATGAAATGCCCCTTACAACGGATGCGGGTCGCAGTAGAGGCTAGGCCGACTGGACCTATGCTCATTCGTGAATGCCGTCGATGTAGTGACGAAGCCGCACTCCAAGGGGGGAGGAGATGCCTGTCATTAATGTCAGTAGATAGCCGAACTGCGAGTAGGCTATGCCATTGTGTGGCAGTGAATAATAATTGGAATGCGTGCTAAGTGCGATTGTGATTTATATGAAAGTGATGGTGTTCCAATTGTTTGAATTATTATTATTACTTGAGATTGTGTGATATAAATTGTGCTAATCTGCAGGAAGGAATTAAGACGAGGTAAGTCTTCTGTGTGATGTGGCTAGGCCACCCGGGGTGTATTTTCTTTCTAATAGGGGTTTAGGGGTTGAACTTGCTGAGACAATGTCTCACCCCATTGTGGGCCAAAATTTTAAGTCCCTAGATGGCAGTCGTGGAGGACCCAAAGCCCTAAGTCTAGAAAGGTGAAAACTGAAGGATCGGTGAATGTGTCCTGCTAGTTGGTTTTGGGATAGTTCCCCTTTTGTCGAGCTGGTCTATTTTGTAGACAGTCCAATATTGTATTTAAACCTATGTGTTTATAAATAAGTGTTTGGTATTGTGATTGATTGCTTGCTTTTTCTATCCCAAGTTAAATGTTGTCAGGGGATTTGTTTCCCTTCCGCATGCATAATAAAATGAATGGGCCGGCGACGTATCCTGGGATGTCGCATATTTGATCGACCGCAGTGGGATGTGCGCGCACTCGGGATTCGGGGTGTGACGGTGAAGACTTAGTGTCCAAAGTGGACAATATTATATAGTGGGGCCTGAGTCGATACAAATGGTATCAGAGCCGACTCCCGACTACGCCTTAAGGGGGGGAGAATGTGACGACCTAGACCCGGGGCAGTACGGAGGGATGGACTGAGATCACCTTGGCAGTACGTGGGTGAGGCCAATAGCATGTCTCCTGTTCCACATTGCTTAGGGGGGAGTCTTAGGCTAGTTTATAAAGGCTTGGGTCCCTTTAGGCTCCGTTTGGAATCAGCTTTGGAAGGGGCTTTGGCCATCAAAAGCCCCTTGGGCCAAAATAAAGCGTTTGGGAAATTTTTTTGCTAGTATCTTAATTGCAAAGCCAACATTTCCAAGGCTGAAAGCCCAAGGTTGCCTTGGGGGTGCCTTGGGCTTTTCGGCATTCTCGGCATGCTGGGGGCTCATTAAAGAAAAAATTAATTTTCCTTTGTTGCCCTCGCTAAATTTATTAAATTCCAATTTGACCCTTTTGAAAACCCTAGATTATTGTTGCCGCTCACCTCACCTCTTCGATGTCGCTTCTCTCGCGTTCATTATTCTCTATCACTTCTTGGGGACTGGGCGGAATAGAGGTCCGAGTGTGAGAGAGAGCATGGCGGAGAGAGTGAGACTCGAGAGCGAGAAGGAGTTCTCTAGCGGATCGGCCTCGCTCGGACCCTCTCCGATGACCTCTGGCCGACGCCCTCGAGCACACGATCTTTCACTCCCCAAATCTCCGCACTGCCGGTGAGTTTCTTTACTTGTTTAGAACCTCCCTTGCCCAAGGATCCCGGCTTAAAGACACCAAAAGGCGGCAGACCATAGCTCGATTTGTCGTGAGCTGGCCTGCTTGTCGCCGTCTCTGAGTCGGGTAGGGAACTCCTCGATTAGACTGTTGTTTTCTTGAATCCCTGTTAATCTGCATTGTTTTGATCCAAGCAAAGCCGAGGCTCGATCTTCTTAAGCACATACACTTGCTAGGTTTAAGCTGTCTCGCCGCCCGCCGCCTCCTCCTCCTGTAAGTCTCGATTGGTTCCGAGCAAAGCTTTTGACTTCATTCGCTGTTGTCAAGTTGTGATTTGTGTTTTCTCACGAGTTCCGTCTGTGCTGCCGTTAGATAACGAGAAGAACGAAGCGGATGTTCAATCGGACTCGAGGGATTTGAGCATAGCTTCGGTTAGGAAGGATCGCAGCCTCTCGATTTCGCCACTCTCCAAGGTATTTTCGATCTCTCCATGGCTTGATTTTCCCTTCGTGTCAGGATTGCATGAGTAAAGAGATAACTTGTTATGCATGTTGTGTTTTGCAGGTTTTGTTGCTTTTCTTGCATCGCGACCTTTTTCCATGTTTGATTATGATTTCCGTTGTTCCATAAATAAGCTGCATATTGCCAGCGCTATTTCTGTTTGGGGAATTTGAAGGTGGGGATCTATCGGATTAGGGAGTTGAAACTCATGAAAGTTGTCGGAGATATTGGATTGCAGGCATAATGTTTTGTTAGCCTACACCGTGGATAGTTTTTAGTGCTTTGGAAACATAAATGATTGTTTCATCTTCACTTGCCAAATGGAGCTGTGAGTTTTTGCCAGCCCTCTTCTTTGTCCTATATTAGTCTATACCAGTTTGTCTATTGAGTTCCTTAAAATGCCATTGTTTGGCCCGACCACGTTGTGACCATATTTTGCGAAATCTTGGATGGGTGTTGGACGGCAATGATGCCTGGATATGGTAGCTGATGATGGAAGTTGTGCCTTTTCTAGTTGTGATTCTTAAGCGCATCGTGATTTCATGAATGGTACTTTCGATGTTGTGCTTGATTGAGGATATTACTGCTCAAGTAATACAAAGTTTTTAATTGAGATGGAAGAGTGCAAGGTACTAGAAGTAGATTGGGCGATCTGTGTATGCTTGGCTTTTCTTATTCTTCAAATTGGATTGCATCCTCATCCAGGTTTTATTGTTCATGTCATGAGCATGGCTGTATCCAATAGAAAACACCCCCATTGTCTTGTTTGTTGAAGTGCTCAAGGTCTGGTCTTTTGGTTCTTGTGTTGGTCGATTAAGCTTTTGGCCAAATATTAGAATTTCGTTCTGAGTAGTTGTTAAATAGTTTCCAGGTTTTAATTGTTCAAGTTATATGAGAATAAATAGTATTTTGTAATTTATTGTATTTAAGTGACCTACTTCTTCATAAAATTCAGGTGGTTCCCATTCCCACATTGCTGAATTTTCCACTTGTCTCGGTGTTTATTATTCTAAATTAAATTATTTTCAGCTTAGAAATTTCACTTGAAACAATACATTGATTAATTCATGAGCTTTGCTGATATTGACACTTGTGACTTGTTTATATTCTTTCTTCTTCACTTCTCTTTTGGCTCAGAATCCAAGTGCTCAACTCTCTTTTTGCTCACAATTGAAGTGCTCGCCTCTCTCTTCGCTCAAAAGGTATCGATTGTCCCACTTCAAACCTAGGTTATTTCATTTCTATTTCTTATGTTTCTATTCTTTTTCCCCACTTACATATCTAGCTTGGTGTGCTCTTTCATGGGTTCATATGAAATGCATTTTAATTTATTTGTAGTGTCCCTTGCTTTGTGTTCATAGTTAACATCATCTCTTTTCATTTTTCAAATATGTTTATATTCATTTTATTGAAAGATGGCAAGTTCATCAAAGGAAAAAGCGTATTGGAGCCTTGAAGATATAGAAACTTTTTGTTGATTATGCATTGAACAAATTGAAAAAGGCAATTGTCCTATGAGCAACAAAAGAGATGGATGAACGGATATAATTAACAAGTTTGAGGAGCTGAGGGGAAAAAAGTATGATAAAAATAAAATGAAAAGTAAGTGGGATAATTTAAAGGAAGAATGGAAAAAATGGAAGCAATTGGTTCAAAAGGAAACATGATTAAGATGGGATCCAAGGAAGAAAACCATTGATGCGAGTGACGAATGGTGGGAGAGAAAAATTCAGGTGTTTATCTAATCTTTTATTACTTTTTGTTTGTAAGTTCGTCTTTTATAATATAACTCATAACAATATTTTATTATAACAGGCCAATCCTAAGCTTAGAATCTTTCGAACAAAAGACATACATCTGGATATTGAAGCTTTGTTGGATCAAATGTTCCAGGGTACAGTTGTCACTGGAAGTGTTACCTGGAATCCTGCACAAAGTTTATGCAATAATGAGAATGTTGAGACCACACGAGCTGATATTGGTGATTGTGCAGGATCTACTGATGATACTTTAGAAGGTGATGTAGGTTAAGCAAATGCCCAACCAAGTCAAAGTAAGAGCCATAAAAGAACGGTAGAAAGTTTGACGAAGCAAGCTCGAGGAAAGATAGGAAAAAATTGAGCGGACTTGATAAGTTAGCATCACAAATCGACAAATTTTGTTCAACTGTTGAAAGTAGGAGCGATGCAACATCGGTTGCAAGGGAGTTTGATCCTTACAAAGAAATTGTACAAACATTGAAAGCCATACCTGAGATTAAGCAAGACAGAAAGCTGTTTTTTTTTTTTTTTTTTTTTTTTGCACTCTCTTATTTTGCTGAAAAGAAAGACAATAGGTAGATTTTTATGAACTTGGATGAAGATGAAGAAAAAGTTGAGTGGCTGAAGTATAAGTTGGAAGAGTATAATAGTTGTCACTAGGATACTAGTTACTTCTTTGAGCTCTTTCACATTAATCTATGTTGTAATGTGAGATTTATTTTCAGTTGCTAATTTGCATTACTTGTAAACTCTTCTTTTGATTATGTTTTAATGTGAGACATGTGTTTTCAGTTTATGTTATTTCGATTTGGTGGAATTTGAATATATATTATGAAAAATAATTGTTCCATTGATTTATGATTATTCATCACTTTTTTTTACTGTTTTATTACTTTAAACAGATATGGACGATTCTCCTGAAAGAGAAATTGATGAAAACAAGGACGATGAATTCAATCAACTTGTGGAAATTACTCAAGCTGCAATTGCTTATTAAGCAATATACAATTACAAAAAACCTTGTAGAACATCATTGTATACAAGATATGCATGGTTAGAAGAGTTGATGGGAGAAGATGCTAATCTGATAAAGTGTTATCAAATGTTTAAAAAGGATAATATTGTATTTAATAATTTAATGCATGATTTAGTAACACGTTATGGTCTTGAAGGAACTAGGAATATTAGGACCATACAAAGAAGTTAAATATCATTTGCCAGAATTTCAACAAGGTCCCGCCCCTACAGGCTATCGAGAGGTATTCGATCGTGTTCATTCATTGCTGCGATCGGAAATTGAGCAAGCTTTTGGTGTGTTAAAAGATGAAGTGGAAGATCCTAAAGCATATGCCAAGTTTCCCCTTTGAAAAACAAGTAAAAATTGTTATAGCAGTAATGACTTTGCATAATTATATACGACGAAACGCTGTCAATGATAGACACTTTGTAAGAGTAGATTTGGATCCCAATTATGGATATTCAGTTGACTTTCATAATACAAATGAGGGGGCTGGTACTTCAAATGACAATTTATTTTCTGACATGGTGCATATACATGATCAAATAGCAATGAGTTTAGTAAATACTTGAGGATGCTTGTAATTTTCAATGAAAATCTATTTATTTCTTTGATGCATATGTAATCATGTTTATTATAATGAAATTATTCTTTCTTTTTATTAATATATCTCTTTTATATATACATCTTAGTGCAAATATATATATATATATATATATATATATATATATATATAAGTCATTGAGTTTGTTAATATATCTCTTTTATATATACATCTCAGTGCAAAAATATAATAAAAAATAGTCATTGAATTTGTTAATATATCTCTTTTATATATACATCTCAATGCAAAAATATAATAAAAAATAGTCATTGAATTTGTTAATATATCTCTTTTATATATACATCTTAGAACAAAAATATAAAAAAAAATCATTATTTTTGTTTTCAATTTTTAAAAAAATAAAAACTTAAATCGGTCATGCTAAAGGACTTCCCCAAATATGTGTTTACCAAATAGCATTTTCCCAAAGTTGCTTCTCAAGGCGCTTTTCAATTATAGTTTACCAAGCAGTTTTTGCATTTCACCAAAACCCTTTAAACCAAAGGTTTTTGCATTTCCTCAAAGGCATTTCCCAAAAGCTTTCCCAAATGCACCCTTAATCTGTATAATGCGTTTTAAAGCACTGATGATTTAGTGTTCAAAACAGACAATATTATACAATGGGGCCCGGGTCGTTACAGTCATTACATCAAAATCACTTATATGAGTTAATTTCATTCTTAACATATATATTTCAAAATGGCTTTCCTCATGTTCAATATATAATGGTTCAATTTTGTCCAATTCACTATCCTAGAATATTGTCAGGAGTCACTACTTGTTAAGCCCTCTGCCCTGGCAACTATTTTCTGCTCTCACCAAATCTGGTTGGTACACGTTTTGTATAAAGCGATGGTTTTCACATTCATTTGACAATTTTCTCTTTTAAGTCTATGCCCACTTGTAAATAAAAGCCTCGGCCAGTTCTCAGCAATTTCCTTTGTTCCCAGAAAGAAGGATCCATGCGGATTCATCAGAACGGATGACTGCACTCCACGCAACTTTCTAACTCTTCAAAAAGAAATTATCAGAAAGAGGACCCGACCGTATAATGACTTGAACAACGGGACGTAAGTCATCGTGGCGTTTTTATTCCATGTAGGTCGACAAGGCAGAGCACGACCAGTGGGAGAAACATTATCTGGTTTTGGGCTAGATTCTTCTTTTAATATTGGCCTTCAGTGGGACCCAGCCAAAGAAAAAGACAGAAAAGAAAAGAAAGGTTGAAAAGTCAAAAAGAGACCCGCCCCGCCCCGCCCCCCCGGGGGGTGTTTTGAAGCGGCTCCACTAATAAACTACAAAGAGAATGTGCATGGAAGAAAGGAAAGAAAAGAGAAGGAAAGGGGGTCGTGTGTACACACCAGGCCGACTTTGTTAAGCCGAATCAACTATATATTGCAACACTGATAAATATTTGTCCTCCTCATTCGTCCAATCAAGATAAGTTTCAAAATTAGGGCTTAAATTCGAAGATATGTAAAAGTCAAACCGTGAAATCCAATTCTTGAGTTATGGTGTTTCGAGATTTCATAAAAATGGTGGATTATGTCATTATAGAGTTGTAATGTTTGTCAAGAGTCCGTTTTGAACAACAGTTTAATCGAAGCAAAATTTTAGGGTCTATCGTTTAAGTTTCGCATTTTGAACAGCTTGAATAATCACATTAGATGTGTGATTTGTTAGTGCATATGATATATCGAAAAGAGCTGCGCGAGGATAGCTCTCACTTGATCTGATGAGGGTCACCCTTGCTAGCCCCTGATAAGGGCCGGCCAAGGCCTACCAAGCTTTGCCGGCTGTGGACGAGGCCACCCTTGAAACAACCATGGCCAATTTAGGCATTTATTTAAAATAATCATAGTCATTTCAGGTTCTTATTTAACACAAAGTTCATTTCGAGTTTTTATTTGAGAAAATAAGGATACTTTACGTTCTTATTTTGATTTTTCCTAGTTTATCCCTATGTATGTATGTATGTATGTATGTATGTATGTATGTATGTATGTATGTATAGTGGCTATTTAATCTACTTAGAAAAGATATATAGCAGTGATTGCTCACCCTACTTCTTCCCAATTTTTTCAAGTTCCTTAGTTAGCTAATTAGCAGCCATGGAGCAAGAGCGATTTGACGAGAACATTTCAAAGTTGATATTTGGGTGATCAGAGGCTGCATCCTTCAGGTAGAAAGACGGCCATGTCATTTCCTTTTCTACTAGGATCCATGGTGTGACACTTTTGGAGTTTGGATTGTTTAGACATTGGACGGAATCGAGTTAGAACATGAAAACTACTCAGGCGAGTCAACTTATGAGTCTCATCAGATAGTTTATCCGTTTGGTATATTTATTTTTGTTGTATTTTCAGAATCTCCAATCGAAGCTTAAAGGGAGTCTACTTTTCTTGTTGTCAAGCGATCACTCGGTGTCCTCTCTTTTTTGGATGGGCCTTCTGATGGATCTATTTTCCCATTTTAGGGACAAACTCTGCTTCTTGCATTTTTTCCTAGTTTCTTCTTACTGACATTCAATTATCATCATGGCAGATACTTGTATGTGGATTTGCTGCAATGGGACTTGTGTCTATGATTTTATTCTGGGAGCAGTCTCCTCCTCTTTATCATGCATACGTTGCAATGACCATATTTCTTTGGACACGAATAATTGGCGAGCATCAGTTCTTAAAAGCACTTTGGAGATACTTACGTGGAGAGAAGTTAAATTATCTGAATTCTTGGTATGGACGCAAAAGTAAATTTGATAAACCTGGGCAAACTCCTTGCATTGGCCCAGGTGAATAGACGATTTTGCATTCTGAATTTTTCTCTTTATTTATTCATCAGGTTAACAGCTTCGCTGAGAGGAAGCTATATACATGGTGTTTCCTTTTTGCGGGGTTACTGCCTTTTGTTACCTGTTCTACCTGATTCCATGGAGATCTCAGATACCAGCTTTTGTTTGCCTGGCCTGTTGGTTCCTGTCTGGATTCACATTGATGCCAGCTGATATTCCTGATAATAATCCATTGGTGTATGTCACTTTACTAAACTATGACTTATTTTTCAGAGTGTTTGAGTGGCAAGTCTGCACTTGTTCTTTCATACACTTATAAGTTTGTTTTTCATTTCTTTTCTTTTGGAGGGGTGGGCTTTGTATTACCTCTATCTACTTTTTTTCTTCAATATCCCCAACTTGAAGGTCCTGCTGTGAGATTTTGACCATTATCAAGGACTGCATATGTTAATATAAACACTCTTTCTCTAGGCCACATATTCTATTTGGAGCATCAGGTTCTTTTTTCATGCTGAAACTACCATGAAAAATTATTTTTCATGTCACTGCCAATTAGGAAAATGGAAGCTTTGTCATCTTTGGTGTAGTCGTTCTACTATAAGTAGATGACTAGCCACTGATGTTAAGTTGTACAAAGCATTGGGTTCTCCATGGAAAGAATAAAAAAGGAGGCCTCCACCTGTATATACTTGTCATCCTCAATTGACCTTGACTTTGTTTTGCATTAACATCAGCTGATTTTGCTCCTATCCTGGGCATTGTGACTATTTTGTATAGGATATCCAGCGGAGTTATGATCACTGTTATAGGAGTAGCTGCAAGGTGGCTAGACAAGCATGCAGAAGGCAGTAAGTATTGGTCAAGTATCTGTAGTCGTGACATGAAAAAGTCAAAGTTCTCCGTGCTCTTCCTCTTGCAGGTGCATGTTGTTATGTCTAGCCTCTCTTTGGAAATTTCATCAGCTTTCACTGGATGACTTTCTTACCATTCTTTCACTAGGACCAGTTCTTTTGCCTCATCTGATAGGTACTATTGGTGGGGTTGTCCTCAATGATGGTATCACTCTCGACATCACACAGAATGCAGAACCAAGAGCTACATATACTTCACCGGTTCCTGAGTTGGCTCATTGCTGGTATGCTGTGGTCCCTTCTTGCTGTTTACTCTTTTTGCTCCATTGTGCACCTAATTTGAAGACTAAAGTGACTTTCCATTTTCATTATCTTTACTGGCATACTTATTTATGTTCTTTTGGAATGTCATTTTCTCTGATTAAAATCTCCATCTGAGGGAGAGTCACTTGGATAACAATCACGACCTGCTTGCTTGGGTACTGGTGCTACAGTTGTGCCAAACATCAGAAGTGAACTAGACATACCGACTTGTTGCATTGGCTGGTGCTTGAGAATCCTTCTATAGATAGAGAGGCCTTTGAGGAGGGTCAACATAATCCATTGTAATGCAACTGTGTTCCCTGTAAATAGATATGTTGTGACATGGCATAGCAAACTTATTTTCGGAACTCAAATGATTATGTTTCATTGCCACATTATTTTGTGTTATTTTTACTAGACTTATATCTAGGTTCCTAGTGTGTTGTTTGCACAAATCAATTGATGCTTACTGCTATTATTTTGTGCATTTAACTCTCTTTATCTCTAATCGTGCGGTGTCCTCTCTATTGTAGGTTCTTCTATGATTCTTCCTTTGTTTTCGGAAAATACCCTCTTATCTCGGTTGACTTCTATATTTCTTGGTTTTGCTCCCCCTTTGCTTCTTCTATCTATTGGGTAAACCTCTTTTATATACTCCCTTTCATCTGCCTATGTTTTTCTAACTTTCAAGACACACATCCTGTTAGAACAAAGCTTCATGTATTTTCCTCTTTGCCCTTTATATGGAACATGGTAGATAAAAATTAGGGGTTAATTTTATCCCTAAAAAAATAAAATCACATGGCATAAAAGGTCTTCTATGGATCTTCAAACGCACTTTCTCTTGCACTTATGGCGTGGTTACTTTTTTTCTTCATCTCGAAAACACACTTCGTTTTTAGGGTTTTGTAAGAGTCAAAGGGTCTTGCTTTTGCTGATTTAAGTAAAACTGAGAAGAATTCACTGTTCTGAGATCATCTTGTCCTGTAGCCACGGCGTATCAAGAGCGTTGTCCAGGTGCATCTAGTCTCCAGCTCTCAGAAAGACCATCAAAGATCAAGAAGCATCAGAGGGATTGGAGACAAAGGATCGTGACTCTTCTCGGTGGAAACTGATGAGCATTGCAAGCACACCGCGACTATCCATTGATACCATGAGGCCAGACCGTTGATTCCCTCCAACTACATAACGACGAACGGCACCCGTACCAACCAATAGCTCACACTGAGAAGCTGCTGATGTCCGGCCACGCCTGCACTTGCGCCGTGTCCTGTTGCGGTTCTTGAATTTGTCCAAGTTTCATTATCCCTAATCTAACATCCGATTTTTGACTATCTCCTTTCTTGCTCGGTCTATCTCGGTAGTTCTTTCTCCTCTAGTTTTTTAAAGGTCTCCATCTTTTGCCCTTAAAATAATTTGTCCATCATCAAAGATCCATTTTGCTTAATCTCGCTTTTGAATATTCATCTTTCTTTGAAGAAAAAATTGCGTATCATTTGGAGAAAAGATGAATAATGTATGATACCTTTAGTGATTTTGAATAGTCCGTCATGTTTATTATTTTTGAGTGATTGGTTTAGAATAGGAATTTTATTTCAAATTTAAAGAATTCAAAAAAATCAATTTAGGTCGTTTTAAATTGAGTTGCATCCTTAATAAAATGATGTAGAATTAGGGCATATTTTGCTGTCAATATTTTGAATTGCACTTAGTTTAATTTAGATAATTTTTTTTAATTTATTATAAGTTTAGGCATTTTTAGATATATTGCATTTTAGGATTATTTAGATTAAGATAATATTTTAGTTTAAATTAGGATATGGCTCAACATAATTCCTAATATAAATTAAATAGGATCTCAATCTAGTTAGGTAATTTTCACATTTCACCAAATTCCGAATTTCATGAAAAATACAAAAATGTCATATGCACATCATTATTAGATTCATTGAGATGCAAGGTCCATTTAATTAGAAACTGCATGACATTAGAATTAAGCATTTAGTTAATATTGCATCTTGCATAATTTTCATTAATTAAGTGAAAAATTCTAGGGTTGTTGATGTGGATTTTGAATTAACATTGCAGATCATGTTAGAGAATTAAATTTAAAATTAATTCAAGCTGCCTGCCAAACATTTTTTCAAAATAAAAGAGAAAGGTTCTAGCGTAACCAAGTCCCCGAACTCATAAATCTCTGGTTCAAAGTAAAACTCCTTACTTTACTTGGGTTTCTAATCGACCCACCAAAAATAGATTAGTGGCGACTCCTAATTGAAAAATCATTTGCATGTTATAAACTTGAACCTAAGTCGCGAATTGGTATGGGCTTGGGAGAGCCCGAGTTAAGTCTAGGCTTTTTTGTCATGATAGATACTTGCGGCTCTCTAATGTGAGAATTCCTCTAATTTTTGTAAGTTCTTTCTCCTCTCTCCATCTTGCCCTTAAAATAATTTGTGTTGCTTAATCTCGCTTTATCTTTCTAAGAAAAAATTGCGTATCATTTGGAGAAAAGATGGCTTATGCATGTATTATTTGTGATTGGCATAGTCGTATCCTAATTGATTAATTGCTCTAATTTTTCAACAGAGAATTTTTTCAGCTAAGCGAGTGCATTAAATAGATTCAATAAGCATGCTTGGAGAAAATGTGAACATAAAGTCACTATATGGGCTCACTAGCTGTTTTTTCTTATCAATATGGTCCTCAAATAAATGTTGGCGATGCTAAATGTTTTTGGATTGCAAAAACTTGCAGAATTGGGTGCTTTCCTATATGATTTCATATCTCCTTAAATTCCTTTCACTATTCAGATAATAGGAGCCATTTGTGTTATTTAATGTCTCTTTTTCTCAGACGGTACTCTTCAATGTTGCCTTTTTCGGGATGGGGAATTTTGCGAGCATTGCAAGCTTTGAAATTTCATCTGTGTACCGATTTATAACTGTTTTCAGGGGAAAAGTGCCAAAAAAGTCCTAAGCCTTTTAACTTTGTGCCAATTTAGTCCTAAACCTTTTTTTTTTGGTGCCAATTTAGTTTTAAACCTTTTTATGTTATGCCAATTCAATCATTTCTGGCCAATTTTGGCCGGATTTTGCTGACTGGATGCTGGCCGGCTGACGTGGCCTGATCGGCGCTGACGTGTACAACTTTTAATAATATTTTAATATTTTTGAATATTTTTTATTTTTATTCTTTTTCTTTTTTCTTCTCATCTTCTTCCTCCAGCCGGTTGCCGGAGCTCGGCGACCGGCCAAAGGCGACGGTTGGCGAGGTCGACCTCACCGGCCACCTCGCCAGTGGTCGTGAGTGCAGCCTCACGTCGGGCGGGCGAGGCCGCCCTCGTGGCCTGGGTGGCGAGGCTCACCCTCGCCGGATCTGGCGAGGGTCGAGCCTCGCCCATGGCTAGCGAGGGCGAGCCCCACCAGCTAGGCACGAGGTCAGCTGCCTCGGGGAACCCTAGGAATCACAAACCCCCACCCCCGATGGATCGCCGCGGCGGGAGAAACATGCGAAAATCCGGGGCCGGAGCCACGCGACCAAAGACACCCCGAGCTCCCATAAACCCTAGAGACGACGACCACGACGAGCGGAGGAGGGAGGAAATTTCTAGGGTGAGATTGGGATTGGAGAACGGAGCCGGGAGGAGTCCAACGGCCTCGCGCCAAGTTGGCGGGGCTCGCCCTCGCCACCCAAGCCGCGAGGGCGGCCTCGCGCCGAGCGGCGAGGCTCGCCCTCGCCGAATCTGGTGAGTCGAGCCTCACCGGCCATGGGCGAGGCTCAATCCTTGCTCGCTCGGCATGAGGCCGCCCTCGCGGCCACCGGCGAGGTGGCCGGCGAGGTTGACCTCGACCTCGCCGGCCGTTGCCTCTAGCCGGTCACCGAGCTCCGGTGACCGGCTGGAGGAAGAAAAAAAGAAAAAGAATAAAGAAAAGAATAAAAATAAAAAGAGAAAAAAATAAATAAAAGAAAAAAATTCAAAAATATTAAAATATTATTAAAAGTTGTACACGTCGGTGCCAATCATGCCACGTCGGCCGGCCGACGTCCAGTCAGCAAAATCCGGCCAAAATTGGCCGGAAATGACTGAATTGGCACAACGTAAAAAGGTTTAGGACTAAATCAGTACAAAAAAAAAGGTTTATGACTAAATCGGCATAAAGCCAAAAGGTTTAGGACTTTTTGGCACTTTTCCTCTATTTTCAGTGTAAGTAACCTCCGTTAATGACAACTTCTTTCCATTTCAAAACAAAGCTTCCACTAAGTTGATGTGTATATTGGCAGATCAAAAGATAGCGGTCCATTGAAAATAAAAGATTTGTTGATTGCTAGCAGTTACAATGGACAGTCGTGCTTTGATCACCCGATTTTTCTTTTTCTTTTTTGGGTATGATTTTTTGTTAGTTATCTTGTAGTTTTTTTTTTTTTTTTTTCAGTTTTCCCCGTGAGAGATTTTCTTTCTTGGCTTCTTTTATCAGCTTGTAGTCCATAGAGAATGTAGGTCATCTCATTGCGCTCAAAGCTTTTACCAAAATATTTTTATGAGAAGACCCTGTCACTTTTAAATCTTAATGGATGATGAGCCTTCTGTGTTGTTCATACTGCCTGGGGGAGGTTAACTGATTTGGACATCTTTATATTTGCTACAACTAAAACCACGATTGGTTTTTTTTTTTTTTTTTTGGTGCAATCTATATATCTATTGTCTGGAAAGGCTTAAAATTAAAGGATATTGAAGTCTCTGTTTATGGACTATCGTAAACCAGAGGTTCATGAGTTCTGAAATTTCTGGTTTTATCAAGGTGGTATGTAGTTTTGTTGGAAATAAATCTAGAGAAAACAAACTGTTTGTTGTAATCAGAATATCAATGTAATAGAGGTGAGGTACGAGTATCCGAATCTCCTTAAGGCGATTAGTTCCTACTAATAGTGCTCTGCAGATTCATAAACTATATACCTCTCAAGATACAACATCTCAAACTTGTTTGGATTAGCACTATACAAACAGGACTTGGTCGAACTATTCAATTGAACCAGCACACCTAGAAAAATCAAAAGAGTAGAAAAGTATATCAAAGCTTTTTGGAATCGAATCGAAAAAACCAAAAACTGTGATGAAGCTCTATGCTTCTATCTATTTATAGAGCTTTTTAGTTTATGTACAGAAGAGATACATGAATTAAATAGACGCATGTGTCCACGAAATTCGTGAATTAAAATATACGTGAATCTAAGAGATTCATGAATCTAGAGACACGTGAATTCAAGAGATTCGTGAACTTAATAAAATATATATGAATCTAGAAAATTCATGAATTCAATAGATATATGAACATAAAAGTTTAGGAAATTTACGAATTCAATGGATACGTGAATAGAAAAGACGTATATTAATTTGTTGGTCTTCGTTGATCCATTAACTATAATTATAACGGTGTTAATTAATAGAACTTGGTATTATGAATTATGTGTTCCTTTAAGAATGTTATACTGCAAAAGCAGCGAGCGGCACCGCAAGTCTAGTTGCTACTTTAGTTCTCGTGGTCAACCTTTGACCTGGATGCCATATGCTTCACGACTTTCTTAACTCGTGAATCATTGGTTAGTGGAAATGACTATTTGAACTTATGCCTTTTGAAGGTCACTGATCCATTCTTTACTTCTGCTTTCTTGTGAGATGATCTTTTCTCATCGGTTGATTAAGTGCCATTTACCTTTATGATAATAGAACTATTCTCTTAATAGTTCGAAACTTGGTAGCTTTTGACGTGAAAAATGTTGTAACTGCCTATTTACTTACCTGATGATAATCTGTCTTCTGTAAATGCAGATGTATTTTTAGCGCAATAGCCAAACTGATTCGCATTCCACGATCAGGATGTTATTTCCGTGTTATATTATTTTCAGATGTGATGACCATCCACTTTTTCTTTCTGGTAAACATATTTTTGCTGTACTTCTCCTCCCTGTAATTTTATCGGCTTCCATTGTCTAGCTTGCTCGCATAACTTATTCCTAATTGTAGTTCTTGTTCTGCCAACCTAACTTGCCATCACTTTTATATAATATCAGGTCCGCAATACAGGAAGCTGGATGGAGATCGGTAACGGCATCAGTCATTTTGGGATCGTGAGCGCTCAAGTCGTGTTTGTGCTGTTACATTTTGCTCTCACCGACATATACACAAAGGGCATCAGAACTAGATCAGATCGTCCATCGTCTCGTAAAGTACGATGATCCCTTGAAGTTGGACTGGAGCCTTGAGATCAGTTGCCAGTTTTATATGACGGTGGGATCTGAGGGATATGATTCAATTCTTTTCTAGTTCTTTGCTTCAAGGCCGAGATCACGTAGCTGGTAATATGGAGCCACTTGGCGAGGTCTGGTCATGGAAACTTCCATACACGAACGCGTTGCTGCACTTGCCTCCATTGTATCGATTGATCTATGCACGACAGTTTTGACAATTCTTCACCTGGTGAAATAGAGCTTACTCTCTAGATCTTGTGGAAGCATAGTCGGCTTTGTTCTAGCGTTCAACTTCCATCATAAATTAGTTTCTTTTTCTGTTGATGCTGCTGCGGGACACTTTTGTACGGAAGAGATGCTTTTCCCATTTATGTGATGGTTCTCTCCGAGTCTTGTGTCCATGCATACTTGAGGATAAAGTCTTTTGGCCGGCTCCCACCAAATTTTCTTCGTCCCTACGGTAGAAGGATCCGCAGGTGGACAAAACGCACTCAACGACTTTTGTAACGCTTCTAAAGAAAATTCATTCGTACATGATGCGATGGTCAACGCGTTTTTAAAACGCATAACGAAGAAAAGACCCTATTATATAATGACGCAACTGATCTCCATTCCATCTAGGCCTACAAGGTAGTGCACGACCAATTAGAGAAACACATTCTCATTTCAATAGATATCCGATGGAAACGAGCTTGAACATGAAAAGCTACTCTACTCGATTGACTCAAGAGTATGATCAGGTAGTATAATCCTTACGTTTGTTTCAGTATGCATATTTTTATACTATTTTCGTTCGAGTTTGAGCTTTTACTTGATGGAAGTTTGCTCTTTTCTTACACTTTGTGGAATCGCGTTGAGGCTGAAGTCATAGACTAAGTCACACTCAAATCGAATGTCGAGCAGCATCCGAGTCTAGATGGTCGGATTTGACTCGAGTTACGAAGTCGTGTCTAACTCAAGTTACACTTAAAGTTTGTAGTCAAGAAATCCTAGCAAAAGGAATAAAAAAAGAGAAATGATTGAATGATGATCTTTAATTGATCGTGAGAATTACAATCTTTTCTAAATCAGAAAAAAAAATCAAATAATAAATAATTATAAATTATTGTGGAGTTAATTTTTTTAAGAATTTGTAACTTATAAGAAGCTGTAACCATTATTCTAACAAAGCCCTAAGGAAAAAAAAAAAGAAATCTCAATGGAGACTAGACATGAGGAAGTCATTACTTGCCATATAGTTGCCAACAACTTTCCAAAGCACCTTCCTCATACAGGAGAAAACAGACTCAGCCAAGAAAAAAAGGATATTTTGCAGTTGAAAAATAACTTATTTCAAAAGCAAACTAGCCCTTTTTTTATTTTTGGTGGGGGTCAGAGCAAAAGCAAACCAGTTTAAGGCACGCAAAGGATAGATCCGTTTTCTAGGCCACACGGTTGAATTTTTATTTTATTTTTAAAAAGACGTTAATTTCCGGCGTAAATACTTTGGAGTTTGTGCCCGTCATCCTCTTTTCCCATTGGCCTGTTGGGGGAGCCGAAACAGCTTTTAGCATTTAACAAGGAATTTGCCCTCGAACGTCGACGCGCGCTCATTCCCGGGAAATTCACCTCACAATACCATAAAATTTACAAGAGAAAATGAGCTCGCCAAGGAACCGGCCTATTCCTTTTACTCGGGATATCTCCAGATTAAATGCCTGGTTTTGGGTTTGTCCATGGGGAATTTGTGGAGCAAACGCAAACGACCTCTTGATCCTGACTGTATCAATTCTCCAAATCCCAAGAGGCGCAATTCAACAGATATCAACTCGCCGGTTCTGCCGCAAGAACAGCAATCCGACAACCGTGCTCCTCCGACGATGGACTATGAAAAAGCCGCTGAACCTCTGTACGTATTGTAGCAAAAGGAGCAAGCTCCTTTTAGCTTTCCTCGACTTTATGGTTTGTTCCGAAAGCGAAAGAGACCCATCTTCGGAATCCGCGAAAAGAGACCCCGTTCCGCTTCTTATAAGGAGACGCGTTCTTGTTTCTAGTTCCTCAAGTTGGTCTCTTGTTCTTGATGTCGTTTTCTTGTTTTTTGGCAGATGCAGCAACGGACTCGATTTGGCGAACCTGGCCGTGTCCTCCGGTATTCTTGGCAATTCATGGGCTGCAATCTCTAAACTCCGGTCCCAGGTTGACCGCGACCACCAAAGCCCCTCATCTTCCGAAACCGTGAAGATTCAAGAATTTGAATACCCGAGATACAAGGTCATTGCTTTTGTGACGCCTCCAGTTGCTGCAAGTTATCTCCAAGAAGAGAACGGTTTGGTCGAATCTTCTTCATCGGAGGCCTCCGAGTTTCAGTTTCTCTGCTCCAAGAAGAACCCGTCTTTTGCAATAAACAAGGAGGTGATCTCTCTGTTCAACTTGTTATAGATAAAGCCAAATATTTGTTTTTAGGGGCTTTTTTTTGTCTTTTCTATTAGATTTCCTTTTAGGTTAAAAGTGGTACCTATATATTAGCGATGGCAAAACCCTAGCCGTCAAGACGCTGAAAAAGGAAATAGAGAGGCAAAAAAAAATAGAGAAGAAAAAAGTGAGTTTTTTCTTGATGAGTGTTCTCAATCTCTTTGTGCTCTGATCTTGAGAGAAGATCGTCGTTGTATTCCAACTTTTTCAAAGTCTAGTGGATTCGCAGAGTGCCTCTGCACGGAGACGTAGCCCAAGTTTGGGTGAACTTCGATAACAAATTTTCTAGCGTGTTCATCTGATTATGCTCTTTTATTATTATATTTTGTCTGGTGAATTGTTTGCGAGTATTATTTTTCTAGAATCGATGTGCGATTTCGTAACAACTGGTATCGGAGCCTAGGTTGGCTAATCGAGAACATCGAGGGTTTTTCGGTGACGTTTGATTGAAAGCAAACAGGATGGCAGAAGATAAAATCAAAATCGATAAGTTCAATGGAGAGGATTTCGGATGGTGGAAACTACAAATAGAGGATTATCTTTATCAAAAGATCTCTATGCACCACTTGAGGTTGGAAACCCGAGATGGCGGAAGTAGATCCGACAGCGAAGCCGGATGGAAAATTCTTGATCGAAAGGCGTTAGGTGCGATTCGTCTAGGGTTGACGAAAAGAAAGGGTATCACATCGCGAAAGCAAAAACTGCAAAAGAAGCCATGGATATTCTAACGAATATTTTTGAGAAGTCATCCACATCAAATCGGTATTTTTGCTGAAGAAACTGGTTAATATGAAGTTATCGATAGAGGTTCGTGGCGAGCATATTAATAGTTTCACGCAGTCACGGGTCAATTGGAATCTGCAAGCATAAATTTAGATATGAAGCTTCAAGCTTTATTATTTTTATGTTCTCTTCCAGAAAGCTACAATACCGCAGTGTAGGGAATTTCAAGCACCATGAAGGATGATTTAACTCTTGATGATGCTGTGAGTAGTATCATGGATGAAGAGATGCGAAGAAAAGTCTCAAGTGGAGATAATTTTTCTGCATCTACATCTTCAACGGCACTTGCAGTGGAGAACTGTGGAAGAAGTAAAAGTAGAAGAAATTTCAGCGGTCGTGGCAGATCACAATCAAGGGGTAAGCGACAGGTTGCAAGAGATGAGTGTTGGTTTTGTCACAAAACCGGACACCGGAGGTTTCAAAGTGTGAAGCCTACAAAAAGAAGATGAGCAAGATGAGAATCAAGGTGCTAATGTAGTTAGCGATAAATCTTTGCTAGATAACTTGTGTTTGTCTCAGGGTTTGACATGACAACAGATAAATGGTTTATTGATTCTGGCGCTTCTTTTCATTGCACCTCGCAAAGAGACATATTTGATGATTATGCTAGTGGAGATTTTGGACAAGTGGTTGTGGGAAATGGCCACATGTGTCCAATTGTTGGGAAAAGAACTGTGACAGTGAGCATCTCAGGTGGAGGACGTCTAGTTTTGCGTGAAACTAGGCATATTCCGGAATTAAAGAAAAATCTGATTTCAACTAGTAAACTTGACCAAGAAGATTTGGTAATAACCTTTGGCTGCGGAGAGTGGAAGATAACCTCAGGGGTAAGAGTAGTAGCAAAGGGAAAGTGTACGGGTACACTTTACCTTCTCTAAGGAGACAATATCAGTGATATGGTTGCAACTACAATGACTACAGGTAATTTATCTACTCTTTGGTATTATCGTTTAGGACATCTTGGTGAAAAAGGTGTAAAGCAGTTACACTCGAGAAAATTACTTCCGGGTTTACAAAAAGTTGAGTTAGATTTTTGTGAGAGTTGCATTTATGGAAAATAGAAGGCTGTTAGTTTTCAATTGAATGGGCGACAAAATAAAGGCCAGAAGCTAGAGTTGGTTCATACTGATGTATGGGGACCTGCTCAAGAACTCTCTTATGGTGGTAAGAGATATTTTGTCACATTCACTGATGATGCAACAAGAAAGACTTGGGTCTATGCTCTTAAAGAAAAATCAGAAGTATTTGGGATGTTCAGAATGTGGAAGACCATGGTAGAAAAAGAAACGGGTTATCAGATTAAAGCTTTGAAATCTGATAATGGTGGTGAATACACAAGTAAAGAATTTGCAAATTATCTGAGCCGAGAAGGCATACATGGGCTAAAGACTGTTCCTAGAACTTCTCAAGAGAATGGTGTAGCTGAAAGAATGAACAGAACTATTCTAGAACGTGTGAGATGCATGAGACTACACGCGGGTCTCCCGCTACACTTATGGGCCGCTACAGTTGATGCAGCTATTTATCTTATCAACAGAAGTCCATCTAGTGCGTTGGATGGAGAAATACCACAAGAGCGGTGGTCAGGTAAAAAGATTAATTATTCACATCTAAAGGTGTTTGGTTGTATTGCATATGCTTTAATTGACAGGGATGATAGAAAAAAGCTTGATGCTAAGTCCCAGAAGTGCGTCTTTATTGGATACGGTGGCGACGAGTATGGCTACAAACTTTGGGATTATGAGAATAACAAAGTCATCCGCAGTCGCAATGTGGTATTCCATGAAGAAAAGATGTATAAGAATTGTCAGACAGAGACAGAGCATGAGAAGGTAGTACAACCAGAGTATGTTGAATTCAACATAATGCCCGTGAAGATGTTTCCAATAGATCAAAGTTCACCTGAAATAGAGGTTCAAGATGAGCCTATTATCAGTAAAGAGGTAGTTCAAGAAGAACGCAGTGATTTAGAGCAAACGAATGACCCTGAAGTACCTGTCTTGAGAAGGTCTACACATGTGAGAAAGCCAAAGGTAATTTTTGATCCATCAGCTAATACTGTTTTGAGCCATGTCTTATATACAGATTTGGGGGAACCGGAGACTTATGATGAGGCAAAGGCAGACACGTCTCACTTGCGGGGGAGTGTGCTATGAAAGACGAGATGAGCTCGTTACTTGAGAACAAAACTTGGGAGTTGACCAAGTTGCCCACAGTAAAAAACTTTATTAAACAAATGGGTGTACAGGGTTAAAAATGAAGCAGATGGTAGTATTAGATACAAGGCGAGACTTGTAGTCAAGGGCTTTTCTAAAAAAAAAGGGATCGACTACTCCAAGATATTTTCACCTGTAGTGAAAATGACATTAATTAGAGTTCTGCTAAGTATAGTTGCAGTGGAGGATCTTCATCTTGAGTAGTTAGACGTAAAAACAGCGTTTTTACATGGTGACTTAGATGAAGAATTATACATGGCACAACCTAAGGGTTTTGAAGTCAAAGGTAAGGAGCACATGGTATGTCGCTTGAAAAAAAACTTGTATGGCTTGAAACAAGCTCCGCGGCAATGGTACTTAAAATTTGATAGTTTCATGCAATAAAAAGGATTTGCACACTGTGAGTCTGATCACTGTGTTTATTTTCGCAAATATGATGATGGTGACATTGTGTATCTATCTTTATATGTGGATGACATGCTTGTGGCTAGTTCCAATATGAAGATAATCGTAGAAGTGAAGAAGATGTTATCATCACAGTTTGCTATGAAAGACTTGGGAGAGGCCAAGAATATTTTAAGCATGAAAATCATCAGAGACAGGGAAAATAAGAAATTATGGTTGTCGCAGGAAGACTATGTGAACAAGGTGTTAAAGAGATTTAAAATAGACAAGGCAAAACCGGTTGCAAATCCTCTAGTGAGTCATTTCAAACTTTCCAAGGATATGTGTCCAAGCACTCAGGCTTTGAAAGATGAGATGGTGGTAGTTCCATATGCATCAGCAGTAGGGAGTTTGATGTATGCCATGGTGAGCACGAGACCAGACATTGCACAAGCAGTGAGAGTTGTGAGTCGATATATGCAGAACCCAGGCAGAGAGCATTGAAATGCAGCTAAATGGATATTGAGATATCTAGTAGGTACTTCCAATTACTCACTTTGTTATGGTGGTACATCTCTAGAGTTGCAGGGTTATGTAGATGCAGATCATTTGGGTGATCGAGATAGTGGTAAGAGTACCACTGGATATGTCTTTACAGTTGCAGGTACAACAGTGAGTTGGGTATCTCAACTACAAAAGATAGTGACTTTATTGACGACAGAGGCAAAATATAAAGCGATTACAGAAGCCTCCAAGGAAATCATGTGGTTACAAGATTATATGGAGGAGTTACATCGAAAACAACCAATCAGTACACTGTGGAGTGATAGTCAAAGTGCAGTGCACTTAGCAAAGAATGCAGCTTATCACTTAAGGACTAGACATATCAAGAAGCGTTATCACTTTATTAGGTCAGCATTGAAAGATAATGAATTAAAACTACACAAGATTGATGGCTCAAAGAATCCAGCTGACATGTTGACCAAGGTAGTAGACAGAGAGAAGCATATTTTCTGTACTACTACTATTGGTATTACTCCATGTTGATTGATGAGGAGTATCGCAGAGGCACAAGTTTTTCAACTACTATTTTTTGAAGAAGATGGATGCAAAGTTGCTTGGTGCTTTGATATATTTGTCTTCAAGTGGGAGATTGTTATAGATAAAGCCAAATATTTGTTTTTAGGGGCTTTTTTGTCTTTTCTATTAGATTTCCTTTTAGGTTAAAAGTGGTACCTATATATTAGCGATGGCAAAACCCTAGCCGTCAAGACGCTGAAAAAGGAAATAGAGAGGCAAGAAAAAGAGAGAAGAAAAAAGTGAGTTTTTTTCTTGATGAGTGTTCTCAATCTCTTTGTGCCCTGATCTTGAGAGAAGATCGTCGTTGTATTCCAACTTTTTCGAAGTTTAGTGGATTCGCAGAGTGCCTCTGCGCGGAGACGTAGCCCAAGTTTGGGTGAACTTCGATAACAAATTTTCTGGCGTGTTCATCTGATTCTGCTCTTTTATTACTATATTATGTCTGGTGAATTGTTTGCGAGCATTATTTTTCTGGAATTGACGTGCGATTTCGTAACACAACTCTCTCCAAGATAAGCTCTATGACCTGAGAACTAAGGTAAACATCCTTTTATCTATCGTTTCTTTTCGAGTAATTTATGAGCTGGAGTTGCTAATTTTGAAAGTCAACGAGCTTTGCTTAGTCTCTCAGATTTAGAAATTTGGTCTTGTCGAAGTGGGGTTGCTGCAATACATACACGTGCTCTGATAATTGCTTCGCCGATGATCGTTTTGAGCTGTCTTCTTCGCATAAAGTTAACTTTATTTGAGTGAAAAGTGGATCGCCCCCTTTCTTGCTTCTTTCAGAGCGTGGCTTGCATCTTTTGGCAAAATGGGTGATGATGAGCAGTCGGTCAAGTTGTCTGAACAGTACCTCTGGCATCAATGGCCTGTCGCCTTTTCCAATCTTTTTCAGTTGAGTTGACCTTAATCCCATTCGGAGCCGATAAGAGAAAAAAGGATCAAAATGTTTCCAGTTAATCTTAAGCATGCCACTAGTGTCAATTGTCAATGTCTGAATCTTGAGTCTGGTGTGAAAAAGTTCGTTCGACATCTTTTCTGACTGACCACAATATTTGCTGAGAGCACTTCTAGTTTGAGGGACCCCGTCCAAGTAGAAATTCCAAATCGGACTTTTGATGTAAATTAGGAAAGTCTTGAGTGGACTTTTGGTAGACGAACATATGAAGCAACGATGAATCTGGTTTGGAGTTAGACTACGTTTGAATAGATCTCCTAATTTGAGTATGCTAAAAGGGGTTGGCTGCTTTGGATCAAAATATTATGTATATAAGAGATGGTTTTGGTTTTTTGCCTGACTTTTGGCTGTGACAATCAATTGTGCGGCTTGCAAGTGAATTATTTCACCAGAAAAATAACAGTGTTTTGAAACCAATTAATTTTGTGGGAAAATCTGTGAATTCCTTTGTGAGATTGATAGATTGTATTGTGAGGAATTGTGAGGTCTAAATTCTATGTCAATTATTGAGTGTACTAGTAGTTGGGAAATAGTGACAATCTTTGAGTGACTTGAGTGTGATTGTAATTTTGGTGCATAATTTTGTTTATATTATTATAAATGCCTGTTTTCCGCAATAATATGAAAAGGGAAATGTTGTGATTATGTCTGCAAAACTGACTTCGGGACGCATGCTGCAAGTTGGAAATCTGACTGGCCCCCACAGACTTGTGTTTGTCGATGCTCATCCAGTTTTGTTGCAGGTAGTGAATCCCGCGAGTCTATTCCACACATTATAACTAGAGATTGTTTGGGTGGATCCATTGCCTCTCTTTTCACATTATGGCTCCTACACACTCGGTACGGAAACCACAAAGCGTCCGCTTTGCATCACATTTGGTTCGCCCCTCATCGGGGACGACGGCTTCCAACAAGCAGTATCGCAAAATCCAACCTGGAGTGCTTGCTTCGTGCATGTGGTTCATAAGGACGACTGTTTCCCCAAAATCTTTCACCCGTCGACCATGGAGCAGAACCTATACAAGCCTTTTGGAACATTTCTTGTGTGTTCCGAATCGGGTAGTGCATGTTTCGAAGCCCCTAAATCCATAATTGAGTTGCTAGCCCCCAGGAGCCCAGATAGTGCCCAAATTGTCAATTATGAGAGCATCATTAAATGTCTTGAACAACAATTGATTTGCAAGAGCCATTTTGAATTTAGTGTGCTTGTTACTGATTTATTTGAAGCTGGGATAACTGCACAAGTTGCAGCAGTTGGCCTTCTGCAAATTCAGGTAACTACTTATTATACCTTCTTTTGCATACACGTTCTGAAAACATCTCAGGAGGGGATTTCATAATCGTTCTACTCAAAACCAGAAGTGTGCTTTGTCGTATAAATCAAAATGCATTGTATCCCAGCTTTTAGCTTCACATACTTAACCAGGAAAATTCGCTCCCCTTGTTATGAATGCTTTCCTCTTACCTTTTGGAAGTTCATTTACTGAACTTACATTGTCATGGCAGCCGCAGAATATGGATGTAGATGCTCTGTTGAGGGATATAGTCAAGTCTGAAAAAGATGTCCTAGAACAAAAGAATAAAGCATTTGATCCAGCAAAGGATTTGAATGACATGAAAGTGTGCCTGGCTAATTTGGAATGGTACAAGAAGAAATGCGAAAACGATGGCCAGGGTTGTGGTTATTACGACAGCTTCAAAAACAAAATGGCTAGGCGTGACTATGGAGCCGTTAAGTTTGTGAGAAAGCTCACTAATTACTGGGAACAAGTGGTGGAAAATGCGGAGAAGAGGCCTCAGAGAGAGGGAGAACCGCTGCGGAATTGCTGGCTTTTTGGAGGAACAAACTATCGGAGGTTGGTTGAACCGCTCCACATAGCTGAGTACTATAAATGGGGCAAAAGAGGTTACATGTCTCAAGGGATATCCAAGCACTTCAAGCTATTGAAAGACTGGTTGGACAAACATCCGAAGCAGACAGCAAAGAGTGTCTCTAACGATTCGAAGATGAAGAAGATCATGTTGAGCGTCACGGAGGATTCACGCTTCTGGCCACATGTGGAGGAGGCACAAATATCGTGTAGGTTGTTGAACAGCGGAGGATCGAACAGCACAGAAATAGAAAAATTGGTCTGGTTCGAGGGGTATGTCATGAATTTGCTCAAGAACTACGCTGTTTCTACTGATATTTTCTTGGATAGCAGCAGCTACATGCAATGGTGGAGGGAGTATGAGGATATATTGGCGAAGCAAATGATGGGAGCTTCTCACAACTCGCAACTCGTTGATTTCATGAAAAATGGCGACTCGTACCGTTTATAAATCAGGTACCCCAGCATTTGAATGTAAATGATCGTGTACCATAAGAGCAAGAATGTGCCCATTTCACTCGATTTGTTGATGCTTTGCTTGAATTGATTCGGATTCTCATTGCACCATTGGTCATCTTGAGTTCAAAAATTTGATTCGGAAGGCAATAATTTATGTTTTTAAAGCCTTTCTGTTTTTTTTTCCACTTCTGGAATTACTCATACGTTTGTTCCTTACAGTGCTGGTTCTTACTCGATGGAAAATAATTGTCACAAGACTATAATAAAAACGAAAAATTTCAACCACAACAGCATAGCAAAAAAGGCAAAGAAAAAAGATTGCTGTAACTTTATTAAGCATTTTTAATGCTTTATTATCAAAAGGCCCCTCTTGTTGAAGCGGAGAGATTGACTGAATCATGCCAAATACAATTTAAGCTGAGTTAACAATCTCTCCCTACGTCCGCTGGAACTGATTACTCATGTCCAACTTGTGCTTTACAAGGATCGTCGCATTTATCATTGTTTTGGCTTCTGAAAGAGGCTTTAATAGCTCCTGGGCATGGAGTTGAACTTGAAGCCTTTAAAGCCCAGAGCTCCGTCCTTCTCTTGTCCACCGCGTTCTCGGCATCTTCCAGCCATTTACTGAATACCACAAAATCGTTAAAGCTAAAGTTTTCGAATTGCAGGGGCTTAATATCGCTCAGCTCTTTAGCTCCTTTCATCCCAGCTTTCAGTTGCTCGAGCACATCGGCATATTGTTTGTTCAGTTTCTCTGGGATCTGCTGTCTATCAATTTGAGCCTGTCGAGTAGCATCAATACAAGCCATCTTTGGATGCTCACGCATTCCCCCCGGTCGCATCCACAGATGGGTGACCAAAATAGAAAGGCTTGCCTGTGGGAGAGAGAACGATAATGGTCATCTCAACAGCACAAAAAGCATATAATTCACTCGCCTTCTTCAATAGCGCCGGTCGACCCGGTCGACGTTTCGAGGAGGTAGCTTGTCGAGCATTGGCACCCTCCTTCGTCGTCCACGCTTGAGTGGTTTTGCCCTCTGCGGCACACGCTGGAAAATCAATGTAGATTCAACTTATATGGTGGAACGGTGAAAAAATATGACCATTTATAGGATTTCACAGGCAAAAATAATTCATCACTCCCGTCTTTGATTGGTAACTTTTCGACTTTCCATATATTAACATACCTCCTGGAGCGGTTTAATGATAAGCGTGTCGTTTTCCATCTAATGAACCGATGTACATTCATCTTAGTATGTCTATAAGTTGTAGCTTGTAATGTCAATTACTAACTCATAATGTACATGGATAAGAATCCATAATAGACTTCTTCAACGGCTACTCAGCTAAAGCAGGAAAACAATCCTGCGGTGCAATTAGTACTCCATAATTTTTTTTTTCATGCCCCCCTAAATTTTGAGATTGATGTATGATAAACCCCTAAATTTCAAATGCGTTGTTGTAATTCTTTAAATTTGGATTTTGTTTCACCTATCAACCCTTTCCCGTTAGTATATACCGCATATGTACCTCTTTTTTTTTTTTTTTTTTTTGTTGGGAGGAGGGTTTAAGATGCTTAAGCTTCGGACAATCTTATATCTCTCTCATATCTTGACAGTAATTACTTTGCTAATATTTGCTTCGAAGGTAGAGATTGTGAATTTAGAACGTAGTCAGATCGTGTCTATTATATTTTCTCATAGGCAAATACCGCGACGTGTGAGTGTCTAGTAGCTGCCTCCTCCCTATAGTGTTATTCTCTTTTGTTTATCATTTACATAGTAAGAAGACAACTTATTTTTAACGATTTGTAAACTTTTAATATAACTTGATGGGACGATTTGATTTTATTGACCTCTCAAAGAGCTTAGTTAAAAAAAAGGCGATAATATAACTATAAAAAAAATAATTTTTACAATCTTGTTATTTTTACTGTCATGTTTAGAGGATTTCGACCATTTTCTTTGTCAAATTCCTACAATTGGCGCTTGTTAATGAGTGCCCTAGGCACATGTTAATCATATCTAATAAGAAAATGTGTTCACATATGAATTTCAAATAATACGAAAAAGTTCGTTGTAAATAATAATCTCCCTCAATCGAAATGTTTGACAACAGCACTTCCTTACAACTCTATGCTTTTCTAGAGTGCATTGGGCAGCGATCAAACATTAAATAGCAACCGACGTTACAACTATCTTGATCATGAAGCCATTTAGATATATTATAGTTTTTTCTCCAGCAATCGCTTCCCTTAAGGTACTCAGTATTCTCAATGTTCTTTAGAAGTCGCGATGGTTATGTGCACATACAAGAGCAAACACATATTCATAAAGCGCAAATCAACATGCTTTTTGTTCTAGATAATGGATTATAATGAATATGCTTCGCTAACACAGGGTATAGAGCCATCCACAATACAATGTGGCATGGCTTTTGTCTACAGGTTTCTGCGCATGACAAAAAGTTCTTACATTGAGATTTAATTCACTTGAGGTCGTGTGCCATTTGGTCCTTCCATACCGAACTTCATGATTTTTTCCTTTGACATACATGTGAGCACCTTCTTAAGAGGTCATCTATCCTAAGAGTGTTTCCATTTGAACATGCCTAACTTACGAATTAAGTATTGCTGTTACATTAAAAGTACTTATATGAGTTAATTCCATTTTTAACGTATATATCGCAGAATTGCTCACCCTACGTTTAGTATATAATTTGGTTCAATTTTGTCCCCTTAACTAAGCTAGAATATTGTCAGGAGTCACTCCTTATCCAGGGTCTCTAGAATCTTTGGCTTCGGATATCATTTCCCGCCCTCATCAGACCTGCTTACACATTTTGCATGGAAAAGATGGTTTTCACATTGATTTGACAATTTTCTCGTAAAGTCTATGCCCACTTGGAAATAAAAGCTTGGGCTAGTTCTCAGAAATTTCCTTTGTCCCACAATGGAAGGGTCCACACGGATTCATTAGAATGGACGACTTCACGCCACGCGACTTTTCTAACGCTTCAGAAAAGGAAGGCCCATTCGGACATCAAGCAATTGTCTAAGAGGGACCCGATCGCAAATGACTTGAACACCGTGACTCAACTCGCCGTGACGTTTATATTCCATCTAGGTCTGCAAGGTAGTGCACGACAGGCCGGAGAAACATTATCTCGTTTTGGACTAGATTCTTCTTGTAATAGTGGCCTTTAGTGGGACCCAGCCAAAAAAAAAAAAAAAGATAATAAAGAAAAGAAAGGTTGAAAAGCAAGGCGTTTTTTTTTTTTTTTTTTTTAGTTGGGGGGGGGCGTGGCGGGGGTTGGTGTTGGAGGGCTTTTAAAAGACAAGAGTACACGCTTGGAAGAAAAGAAAGAAAAGAGAAGGAAAGTAAGAGAGCGAAGAGGATGGTGCGTACACGCCACGCGAAATTTGCCAAGCCAAATCAACTATATATATCGCAATAAAAATAAATAGTGGGCTCCTCGTTCATCTAATTGGGATGATTTTCTGAATTAGGCTTAAATTCAAATATATATAAAAATCGAGTCATGAAGTCTAACTCTTGAGTTGTGGAGCTTTGAGATTTCATGAAAATGGCAAATTATGTCATTGTAAAGCCATGAGGTTTGTCAAGAGTCCATTTAGAACAATGGTTTAGTTGAAGCAAAATTTTAGGGATCGGCGTTTAAGTTTTGCGTTGCGAACGGCTTGAATAATCGCGTTGGATGTACAATTTGTTAGTGCATATGAGTTGTTTTATTAGTGTTTAAGCATTGTTTAACCAATTCATAATTGTTATAATATTTTACTTAGTTTTGATGTCAATTCTTGTTAAATTGTTAGGATTACGAGATTGTTGGTGCATATAATTAGGTTATTTCTTTGTAGGCTTTCCCATGTGAGTAGTATTATCTCTTTTTTGGTTTTGTAAAATCCATGTCTTGAAAATGATAAGATAATATATCATGGGTTGAGGAAACATTATATGATTTGATATTCCTTTGAAAAGTAACAATGGTAGTGCTTAGAGCATATTGAAAGCATAAAAATAGATCAAGTATTTACTACTTTTTTGTCTATTGGAAATAACAAAGTATATCTTGAACATAACTTGAGTTGATTGTTGTGAATGGTTTATGAAATGTTTTATGAAAGACGTTTTGAGAAACTTTTTATGAAAGACATTTTGAAAAGTTATATATATATCAATTTATGAATTTGGTTTATGAAGAATTCTGAAATATGTGAGAAATGTCTTGTGAAATGTTTTCGGTTTGATGAACAAAGTTTAGAAAAATTATGCGTTTTTTTTTGTGAAATTAATTAATGATATTGACTGTGGATTTGATTGTCGGTATTGGAGGATGGGGATTTGGTGCACATTGAGGAGCTTGCGGATATGCATATTGGGTTTATTTGTAGGTAGAAACCTTGCCAAGGATTATTACTAGGTATTGTGTTGTGACCATGGTTTGATATTGAACAAAAAATTAGTCGATGAATGGATCATTGACATGTGTTTTAGTATGAATGAATAACTGGAATAAACCCTTGGTGTGTGATTTTGATGAGATAGATCAATCGATTTAACCATTGATATTTATGATGATTTAAATGAGTGTTTTCCAAAATTATATAAAACTTGTTGAAATGAAATGACTCATGCATATTTGATATTAATATTAAAGAGTTGGATTATAAGTTTATGGGAAAATTCCAAATAAGGCATGAAGCGCCTTCATTTTCTTAAATAAAAGCATTTTAAATAAATGCCTGAAGTGACATCATTTTCTCAAATAAGAACTTGAAATAGATCTTATTTCAAATAATGGCTAGAAGTAATTATATTTGTTTCTAAGAAGGGCTTAACTTTTCGGTTGGTCAAGGACATTTTAGTTATTTACATTTTTTTGAATATTTTCCCTTTTTCCTTTATATACATATATATTATTATTTTTTTCCTTTTTCTAGTTTTGCTTTCTTCTTTGTCAATTGGCTGGTCAAACACCAACGATGTTGAAAAGGGCTGGGCAAGGGTTGCCTTTGCTAGCCATGGGCGAGGCCACCCTCGCCTAGGGACAATGAGGACTCAATAACCCTCGCCTTGGGTGAGGCCACCCTCTCTTGGGGCTGGCGAGGGTCACCAAGTCCCCACCGGCAACCGTTGGCCCTTGTTGGAAAAAAAAAGTGAAAAAAGGAAAGAAAATAATAAAAAATAATTTAAGATTTAAATTTAATTGGATGAAAACTCTCTTGACTAGTTGAAATATTTGGTCGGTTGATGATCGGTGAGGTTAAATCCTTATTTGAAATGACCATGATCATTTTAAGCTCTTATTTGAAAAAACCATTACCATTTCAGGTATTTATTCGACACAAAGTCTACTTCATACATTTATTTCAGAAAATGAAGGCACTTTAGGCCTTTATTTGAAATTTTCCCTAAATTTATATTTATATATATGCATAGTGGTTATTCGATCTGTACTACTCAATGAACTATGATTGCTCATCCCTCTTCTTCCCAGTCTTTTAAGTTTCCTTGGTTAGCAAAGATAGAGTGAGAGCAATTTGACAATGACTTTTGGGAGTTGATATATGGGTGATTAGAGACTACATCCTTCAAGTGTTAGGATGGCCATGTCATTTCATTTTCTGCTAGGATTTGAGGTGTGACACTTCTAGAATTTGAGTTGTTCAATGGAGTCGAGCTAGAACAAGAAAACTACTAAGCCCAGTTGACTCATGAGTTTGATCAAATAATTTATTCGTTCAGTATATCTATTTTTGTTGTATTTTCAGAATCTCCAATCTAAGCTTAAAGGGAGTACACTTTTCTTGTCGTCAAGCAATCACTCGAGTACAGAGAACACATTGCGAAGTTGAGAGGAGGCTGAAGCCATAAACTCAACTGAGCTCGAATCAAGTTTGAGCAACATCCGAGCTGAAAGGCTCGGCTCGAGTATAGAGACGTGTCCGATGCAATTTGATTGAAAAATTCAAGCCTACTCAACTTCGAATCAATCTGATTGAAAAAAGAGAGCTCCCAATCAAAAACTGACGGAAGGAAGTCATTACTTGCCAATAGCAGGGAAAGGAAATGGCGCACCTTTTATAGAAAACAATTTACCACTGACGAGGGAGTTTACCGTTCGCCAAAGAATATATCGGTCCTTTCACCGTCTAATTGCAAAAATAAAACATTATTTTCCCGCGGAAATCCTTCTTTGTTTATACCCAATCCAGCTATTTGCATAGAATAAAGGTTACTTAAGTTGAAATTACTTAGACTCTTTGCACATTGAAACTATTCAGGGACGAAGAAAGCGAAATTGAAAACACATTACGAGCTATTCGTAAGTGAAAGGGAGGGGCAAAGGAAGGCTTAGACTGATTTTCTTTATTTATTTGTTATGCGAAGAATTCCATCTTACCTTACTCGTTGTCTTCCTTATAAAATGAAGGATTTTTTTTTTGGTAAGGTAAGCAATAAATTATATTAGAGAGATCGAACTATACAAGCAACACGGCTCCAAAAACTTGCACTCAAGATGAACATGCTCATTATGAGTGGAAGGAAGCCATGGATAAAGCCAAGTGGCAACAACAAGGTGACCAACAAAAGCCAACGACAAACAACGCCTGGCAAAAGCAACCTAGCAACCAACGAGAAGCCTATCCAGTTGAACTACGATTAATGGAAGAGAAGATAATGGGGTCCACATCCCACGAGCGTTGCATCCTCCTGTTCTATTCTTGAAGGTAAGAGCCTTATCTTTGAGTCCTCAATATTCTTGAAGGTAAAAGAGCCTTATCTTTCCTGACATCTAGTAGCCTTGAGGAGATGCTTCTTCATGGCTCAAAATACTTAGGTTCAAGTTCTTAACATGCAAATGGATTTTATTTAGGAGTCTCCCCCCCAAGAAAATGATATTGTTCTTGTTCTTCTAACGCCCTTTCGGTATGATGTGACAAAGTGCCCAAAGGAAATAGAAAAATGCGGGACTTACAACACATAATGGCCCAACTAAGAGTCTCCTCCCATGTCCATGCAGTTTCTAATTAAATGGTCCTAGCACTAATCACTAAATGGCAGATTGCATCTAGTAGCCTAAAAGAAGGCAACAATAAAAATCTAACTAAAGCAAGATATTATCTATTTTAAGTTAGGAAAAAGAGAAGCACAAAATCATTCAGAATCATCACACATCGTCCGAATCAGGAAACAATATTTAAATCAAACTTGATTATTTCGCTAATAAAATCGATAAATTGATCTTAAGCCTTAAAGATCAAGATATCAATATTATTCCCGCGTAATTAATTATTCCATCTAAAGCCTTATAGATGGAATAAAAAATCGGTATGCGGTTGCGAACTAGGAAATAAATCCTAATTGAAAGTTATGTCTATCACTCATGGATATGAAACTAGATATAAATAGACATATATTTAGGCAATAAAATCTCCAAATATACTAGAGATGTGCATCTTACCTAATTTGATGATATTCTTCCCAAATTTGGACCAAGTACAATCGGATCGGGATTGAGACCAGCTTCTCGACGGCAAACGGCAGCAAGCATTACGTGCATGGCGATGAAGCATGGCTCCACGGTGCTTGGCTCGCTCAGAAACCTGCACAGAATAAATTCTTTCTTTTTCTGTTTTAGCAAAAACTTTCCCGCGGACACAATGCACGGGATTCCGCGGCGTGGCTACATGCGACTGGAGTTGTCCAAAGATTGGTTTGCCGAAGTCAAGCACACAGTAAAGGGTTGACCCTCAACGACTTGCTCACGGTGGGATTATGTGTGCACGTTTTCCTTGGACAACATTCAGAACTATCCTGGGAGTGCTTCTTCGTGGAGCGCTCCTTTATTCAATATTCGTGGCCTTTATTTTCCTTTCAAGTGATGGTAGCGCATAACTCTCCAAGTAATCCAAGTGATGACAGAAAAAGTGAGGCCGGTTCAGACGTAAAAGAAACTTCGAACTGAGGACCCTCCACTTTGACAGGCCAAGCGTTGCAGATTGACAGCACCAACTTATTTGCCGATGGAGGGGATTCGTCGTCGTCGTCGACTGCCTCTTCGTTCAGAGCTTTGTATCTACCGTAGGCGTGGCCGGGCTTGTGAATTTCTGGGGCTCCTGAAGTCACGACGGCCGAAGCAGCAGCTTCTCGGTGTGATTGTCGCGAGGCTATTGGTTGGTACGGGTGCCGCTCGTCGTTGGGGGATCAGCGGCCTGGACTCACGGTGGATCAACAATGGATCGGCAGCCGCTTTGAGGACTTGAGGAATCCCTAGAATTTGTTCCTTCTTGTGTCTTTTTCGTAAAGGGCACTACGAGATGGATTGAACGGGGCTAGACCGAGAATGGTCTTCTTCTTTGCGTGCGTCTATGGCAAGTGCCAAGTTTGTGCTCTCCATTGTGCCGAATGTTGATCCCAGAGAAGTCCTCCAAGTGCTGCCGCTCAGGACTTTGAAGACCCCCCTCTCTCTCGGCTCTCACTCACAATTTTTATATTGTGGCTGACCTAGATTCTGTCGTAGTGTGTTTTCAATTGTATCGCTTCTCCTCAAAGAGAGTCCTCCTCCCTTGGCTTTTATACTCGCTTTTTCCGCCGATTCCCTTTTGATTGACCATGCGAATAGCTTATTCTGCTATATTGATTTCCTTTTTCAAGCAAATTTCTTCCTTGATTGACTAAATCCCAATCTTCTTTTGATTTCTCAATATACGCTTTCGACGTGCCCAAGATTATATGCCAGATTCCTTTTAATCAGTCGGCCACGGTCTGTTCAAATCTTGCATAAATTAATCTCCTAATTGAGCACTTTCCAATGAAAATTTCAGTTCTTATAATATGCATGGGCTTTGCCCAAGAATTTTCATTATCGCGGGTTTAGTCCAATTTCATTAAGTTCGAAGTCATCCATTTAAGTCCATCCGTTGCTGGTCCCATGCAAATGCAATAAAAATAAAAAGGCACGTAAAACTATATGCTTATGCAATTAACTATTTTTTTAGGGATAAAATTAACCCCTAATTTTTTAATGCAATAAATGATTAAACGGGTCGCCAAAATTTAGGTGTCAACAGTAATGCAACATCCAAAAAAGAGATGATTGATAGAATCAGGCACCTCATTGCAAAAAGGGGAGGAAGTAGCATCAATCATACCATAAGTCATGAGAAGAGACTGTGTAGGCAACCTTTGCTTTGTGATGAGCCACAGGTTCAGTTGGTATCGAGGTAGAATGGCATTACCCCAAATGAAACAATGCCAATTGACTCTAGCCTTCTTTCACCTTATGGATTCCCAAGCCAAGGCCACTGAGAACAAGCCCATCGAGTCCTCCCTCCAACAGAACCGATCTTGGATTCTAGACAGAGAGGGAAGCGGCGAACCCCAAGACTCAATCTCTGATTTGATAGCCCATCCATCCTCAGAGAAGAGATCAACTGTCACGCCCCGAACCTCGGGCGCGCCAACATCCCACCATGGTCATTCAAATGTGACGTTCCCAGGTTAAGTTGCCGACCCAATAAGTTCTTTAATGCACATGCGGAAGCATATTATAAAACCCTTGATAATAAAATATGGGATAGAAAAACAGGAAGCAATTTCACAACAATACACTTTCATAAATCAACGAAGTTACAAATGAAGGCGTACAGCCAAAAGTTTACAAAATACCGACTCTTAAAAAGAAACTGTCTTACGACCTACAAGTCGAACACGTTCTCCAATCCTCCTAACTTCACATCTGCAAGTCCTCAAGGCCAACCAAAGCGATCTGGTTGCTTCGTCCACAAGGGACCTGAAAATGTTGGCCCATAACGGGGTGAGACATTGTCTCAGCAAGTTCAACCCCCTAAACCCCTATTAAAAAGAAAATACGCCCAATAGTGGTCTAGCCATATAGCACAGAAGACTTACCTCGTCTTATTTCTTTCCTGCAGGTTAGTATAGTTCATATCACTCAATCACATGTTCATATCACCCAACTACATACAGTAATATGAACTTAAACAACCAGAACGCATTCGCTTTCATATAACCGACAACCACGGGGGTCTTGATTATAAGACTAAATCATTATGACACGTTCCATTCCATGCCACACAATTCCATCCCATAATCCGACACATCAACAACACTCAACATGCATTCCAATTGTTATTCAATGCCACACAAGGGCATGGCCTACTCGTAGTTTGGCTAACTACTGGCATTAATGATAGGCATTGCCTCCTCCCATGGACCGTGGCTTCGTCATTACGTTGATGGCATTCCCAAAGGAGCATGGGTCCAGTTGGCCTAACCTCTACAGCGACTCGAGTCACGTCACTCTGTTGACGGCATTTCTAAAGGAATAAAGGTCCAGTTGGCCTAGCCACTACTGCGATCGAGTCTTTCAACCAGCACACGATAATTCAATACTGACCCCCAGACACTTTGCATTTCACTTAATGCTCTAATTAAAATAGTAGTCCTGGCCTCTTTCTTTCGTATTAAAACATCCGAGAAAGTAGTTGTGCGTGAGCACACATCACTTCGAACCAAAAACTAATACCTTCCTTTTTCAAACCTTACCGTTTGATATAATACTTAAAATCCATTTTTGGTGTCAAACTTGACACTCGGGATTTTCTGAAGAAATTATATACTTTTCACAATCACCACTCAGTTTCACAATTTAGCAATCAATCGCACAAATCATCACTCAATTTGCAATATCCAATCATTAAATTCACAATCTGAATACACAAAGAGCGATCAACGCGAAATTCTGAGAATTTAGGGTCTGAAATAATTTTCGAATTTATTAAATAATTAAATTTATTCCGAAAATTATTTAAATAATAATATCCATATTTTTCACAATCCACACTCAATTTATAATATCCAACCATCAATTTCAAAATTCGAATACACAAAGCAGATCGATGGAATTCGAGCAATTGAGGTTAGAAATAATTTTTTCAGGTTTTTTTTTTTTTTAAATAATAATATTTTAATAATTTTGTCATATAATATATTATTAAAAATTCAAGAATTTCGAAAAATTTAAGTAAAAAAAATAAAACCCTATTATGTCCCATCAACGGTTATTATTAAATAAACTCTCTTAGCCTTAATTAAACATGCTTTAAATTAAACAAACCTCTTAATCTAAATCACAATTAACTAAACTAAACTAACCACCTAAGCTTATTTAACTTAGACTAAGCACACTTAGAGCATCATTAACCCTCTAATCAAGATTTAGTGAGTTAAACTTACTCGATTAGTGAGCCGAGCGGACCAAAATGACAGGGACGCAACGGGGATCGACTTTCCTCAAGGCAAAGCATCCGGGGTCGGGAAGCCGGTCAAAACAGGCCAAAACCGAGCTATGAAACCCATTTTTGCTTGCTACTGGTTGAGGCCGACGGAGGGGGAGATGGCGGCAGGTCGAGCAGAGGAAGATCGGCGAAAGGCATCAGCTAGTCAGGCGGGTTGAGGCGGTGGTTTCGGCGTCCAAGTGGAACCTCCAGCGACCTTGGTAGCAGCGAGCAGCAGCTCGTGACTCCGAACGACGATGTTGGGCGACAGACGAAAGGGCGGAGCGGCGAGCGGGCGCGGTGTGCGGGTGACGACGACGGCACCGGCGACGGTGGCAATGAACGAGCGGTGAAGGAGGCGGACGAAGGCCAGCGTCACACAAGGAGGGGGCGTTGAACGGCACTCCCATTCTTCTCTCTCTCTCCCAAATTCAAAATGAAGAAGATGATGTTGATGGGTCACCTTTTATAGGGCAAATCTCCACCCTCCACTTGTCAAATTCTCCCTCATTTGGCCCCAACTACCATGACATCATATGGTGTCATCCTCCACTATCCCAATCCTCCACAACTTCTTCCAATAGTTGCAATTTCTTTTTCCACCGTAGTATGAAATATTGTACAACAAATTCTTCAATTCCACTTGCTTCTCTTCCAATCGAATCAAATTGAATCCATAAAATTAATCTAATGTCACCACACTTCAATTCACATCTTCACTTGTCCATAAAACCAACTTAAGTCTCAAAAGCACGACCAAAGGTGGGCCTACTTATTTCTCGAGCCAAATTAGCCATTTTTTGATTTATTTTCTGAAAAATTCTGATTACAGAAACATCTTCCGAAGATGAGTCAATGTTCCTAAAATGATTTGTGACACATCATGACTTCCAATTTCTGAATTCGATCTCAATTTCATGATTAATTTCACTTTAGCACGATATTAGTGCGTCCTAATCTACCGGGCAGCTTTTAGAAATTTTCATGCATTTGACTCGTGGTTGATCAATTCAAACCACAACGTACATCTCTGACACATTGGCAATTTATGGTTGTCAGAGTAATCTCAAGGTTTCAAATATAGACATAAGGTACCCAATCAACAGAAAAGTCGGTCTAGTGCCGATCGAAAAGAATTGTGCGATCTGGTGGAATCACCTACACTTGATCACATGCCTCTGTCAAGTCGACCTATCTCCGGTCTCTAATTGATTTTTAATGGTGCCGTAATGATCCCTGCATATTAGCTCAGTCGAATGGTCACTTCTTGGTCAAATTCTCGAGTTTGATACATTAGAATCTCTTGACGGCTTCATCTGATAGACTAGTTTTCACATGAGTGGCTGACTCAAAGAAAAGAACTCTATGCGTGCCAACGAAATGCCCGTCTCAATTTATTGAAAATGGAATTGGAAAATCGGGATGTCACATCATCAACCAAAGCCTGCCTAGAGAGATCGGAACTATAGATGAGAGAATCCGTGAAAAATAAATTCAAATGACCCCTGGGATGCCAATTATCAAACCAGAGTGACGCTGATAACTCGTCGCCTATCCTGCAGTGGAAGTGAAGCTAGACTTCTATCCTGAGTTGTAGAAGTTTCTTCCAAGCCCAAGAGCAACATGTCGGCTTTTTTACAACCCAGCAGTTCTTATTTTTTAAGAAGGTCGAGTGGACCCACTTGCACCATAACGACTCCTTATTTGAAAATAAATTCCAAATATGTTCGAGCATAGCCACCTTATTGCACTCACGCAATCTCTGGATACCTAGACCTCCCTCCACTTTAGGAAGGCAAATATCTTCCCAAAAGACTTTGGCACCCCCTTGCCCAACTCAGGTCACTTCTAGAGGAATTGTCTAATAATACGCTCTATCTGGTCCAGCACAGCTACAAGAATGATAAAGACACTTTCCCAGTAGGCCTAAATAGCACAGAGGACTGACCTGATTAACTGAAGATGGCTAACATAAGAAAGAGTCCATGATTGCACCCTAGAGGTAATGCGCCTCATAAGATCATCCACTTTCCGGAGCCTCGACGTGATGGTTGGAACTTCAAGATAATGGACTAGAAGATTGCCCTCAACAAAACCAAGCTCCAGAAAGATTTGATTCCTTAAGGCCGGCAAGCTTGCCGAGAGGAACACCTCACTTTTCCTTGGGTTTGGAAGAAGTCCACTCCAAGAAGAAAATAGATGGAGACCTTCCTTGAGAAGTTTCACAGGTGGTGAATGGCCTTTGCAAAATAGGAAAACATCATCTGCAAAGAACAAGTGCGAAAGGCACGTAGACTTGCACCTCCATTAGAATTTGAACTCCGTCTATAGCGAGCACCTCCCAAAAATCCAGAGAGCACTTCCATAACTAATGTGAATGAGTAAGGAGAAATGGGATCTCCCTGTCGCAAGCCACGCCCACTAGAGAAGAAACCATGAAGCTCCCCATTCAATGCAATAGAAAACCGAGAAGTCCTCACACAAGTCATGATGAGGTGAACCAGCCGAGCAAGAAACCGAAAGGCAAGTAGAACACTCTCAAGAAACCGCTAGTCCACGGTATCATACGCCTTTCTAAAGTCGACTTTGATAGCACACTTAGGAGAATAGGGTTCGACATGAAACCCAGAGAAAAGTTCTTGCACCAAAAGAATATTATACCTAATTCGTTATCCCTTGACAAAGGCACTCTGAGATGGACTCACAAGGTCTTTTAGTACGGCGCATCAATACTATTCGCCAACACTTTGATAATAATTTTGTACACTGTATTGCAACAAGTAATAGGCCTATAGTCGTCGACAGTAGTCGCATTGGGAACCTTTGGAACCATTACCAAAATGGTGTTATTAATTTCCTTGAGGAGCTTCCCCGACGTGAAAAAGTCCTTCACTGCATCCCAATTCTCCTTAAAGAACTCAATCGTGAAGCCATCCGGCCCTGTGCCCTTCCCCTAGCAAGGGCAAAAACTTAGCAAGGGAAAAAAGAGTATCTTGAATCTTAGGATCAGCCACAGGGCGAGTAAGAAAGGTGATCTGGTCATCGTTCAGCTGAGTGCGGATAACCTCTCGAATCTTCGATACCTGAGGGGTATCCAACTCCATCTGTGGCAAAAGGAGATCATGAAAATGCTCCACAAGAACAGCCTTTTTCCATTCCAATGATGGCATTCAGGTTTATTCCGCTTCCTTCTTCTAGCTATGATCCCATCGGTATAGTAGGATGATTACCTTCACACACTTACTAATCTTAAAAAGGCAAGGAAGAAGTGAAAACATGGTTTTCATGTGATTAACTTAGGGAAGATTCCTAGCTACTTAATTGATTGATCTTCCTCTCGCCCGAAGGAGTTCCTTTTCCAGCGGGGATCGAATTCAATGACCACGTTGCTATATCGAGAACGAGTGGTGAGACGGGGTTCAACTAGCGGAGGCTCTTGGAACAGCTGGAGCAAGAAGTCCCCAAATGAGTTCCTAGTATGCCGCTGAATTGAAATCAGTCTCTTTCTTCCATCGTGCCATTCGTGGGCTTCGAAGGGCCGCGAAGAATAAGAAGAGAACGGCTTATGGCATTCAAGAAAGAATATGTTTTCCTTCGTCGGATGGGAGCGCATGCCTTTTCGGAGAAAGTTCACATGGTCGTACCGTGAATTTAAAAAAAGAAAAGAATAAACAGAGACCTGGCCATTGACTCGGGTTTGGTTGTCAATGGAGGAATTTATGGAGCGACTCAATCATCGTCGCTCCACGAAGGCGCGACTCAATCATCGTCAACTCGCCGGTTCTGCGATAGCAGCAGCCCAATAAGGAAGCTCCGACAATGGATTCTGTTCGAGCTGCTAAACCTCTGTACGTTTTGAAACAAAAGAGAAAATGCTTCTTCGATCGCTCTCGACTTTATAGTTTCTTCCGAAAGCGAAAGAGACCCAATTTCGGATTGGGCGAAATAAACTGACCCGTTTCGCTTCCTAGAGGACGTGTTGTTGTTTCTTGTTCCTCAGTTGCTCTCTTGTTCTTGATGATTTTTTCTTTGTTTTTGCAGATTTAGCGACGGACTCAATTTGGCGAACTTGGTCGTGTCCTCCGATATTCTTTGCGATTCATGGGCTGCAATCTCTGCCCAGATTGACGGCAATCACCAAAGCCAAAGCCCATCATCTTCGGAAACCGTGAAGATCCAAGAATTCGAACACCCGGAATACAAAATCATTGCTTTCGTGACCCCATTAGTTGCTGCAAGTCATCTCCAAGAAGAGGCCGATTTGGTCCCTTCGTCTTCATTAGAGGCTTCTGAGTTTCAGTTTCTCTGCTCCCAGGACAGCCAGTCTTTTGCCATTAACAAAGCTGCGATTTCTCTGTTCAACGCTCTCCGGGATAGTAAGCTCTCCCCCCTGAAAGCTCAGGTAATTCCCTTTTATATTTCGTTTCTTTTCGAGTTATTTATGAGATTTTGTTAGTCGCTTCGAAAGATCACACGAGTTGGTCTCAGTTCTAGGAATCAGATCTTGTTGAAGTGGGTTGTGGGATGCTTGCATCTGCTCTGATAGGTGCTTCATTGATGACCATTTTGAGTTGTTTCTTCGCATATCGTTAGCTTTATTTGATGGAAAAAGTGGATTAACATTCCCCTTTTTGCTTCTTTCGGAGTTTGAATTGAATCATTTGGCAAAATGGTTGATGGTGAGCAGTCAGTCAATGGTCTGAACAGTTCCTCTGGCATTGATGGCCCATTGCCTTTTCCATTCTTTTCAGTTGAGTCAAAAATAATCCCATTCCTGGCCGAGAAGAGGAAAAGGTATATATTGTTTTGAGTGGAACTTAAGCATACCAATGCAGCTCTGAATGAATCAAGATATGACAGCAAATTAAATTCTGCGTTTGGATAATTCCCATCTGGCCCTTAGAAATATTGTTGATTTATTGAACGTGCGAGAACCGAAGGAGTTTGGCTAAGTTGGTAAACTAATTAGGCTTTGCGTCCCAAGAAGCCTGATATCTTAGGTTTGAATCTTGATCAAAGTTACTCATCGGAGCTCACTAGATTATAAGGAAGTGATCCGTCGCGAATCCCCTTATCCTAGTGGGACCAAAAGCTGGTTCGAGATTTGGTTTGATCTAATCACAATGATTTTGAGTATGTCTCTAATTTGAGCCTATGAAGAAACCCGATCCAAATGAAAATTCCATATCCCAATAGGACTTGCAATTTAAATAAGAAAAGGCTTGATTGGACATTTGATTCACCAAAATATATGAAGTAACAACAAATCCTCATTAGAGTTGGATTCCTTAATTGAGCCTGCTAAAAAGGTTTTCTATTTTGCATCCAAATAATATATATAAGAGGTGGGCTTTAGTTTTTTTAACCATTAGTGAGCAGAGGAGCTTTTGTCCGTAAGAATCATTTCTACAGCGTGCTCCTAAATTGCGTACTGAAGAAGTTATAAGTGTTTTGAAACTAATAAATCTTATGTAAGATTTGTGAATTCCTATAAATTATTTCATAAGAAATTGTGATATTGAATACTATATGAGTTATTGAGTGCAATTCGCTGCTGGAAATTGTTAAAGCAATTTGAGTACAGTTGTAGTCTCTGTCATATCGATTGATCTAATTGGAATCTTATGCTGCCCTCTCCATGGGGTTGATCACATCGACCGAACCGTATAAATCTAATGTCCAATTTATTTCCTTATTTTGTTTATTTTATTATCAGTTTGTCTGTTTTTCGCAACAGTATCAAAGGAAAAGAGTGTGTTTATGTTAGCAAAACTGACTAAAAACGCATGCTGCAAGTTAGAAAACCTGGCTGGCCCCCATAGAGTTGTGTTTGTTGATGCTCATCCAGCTTTTGATGCAGGTCGCAAAGTCGTCTAAGTCTATTCCGCACATTATAACTGGAGGTTGTTTGGGCGGATCCATTGCCTCTCTTTTCACGCTATGGCTCCTCCGCACACTCGATTCAGCCACCAAAAACCGTCCACTTTGCATCACATTCGGTTCAACCCTCATTGGGGACGATGGCTTCCAACAAGCCATATCTCAATATTCAACATGGAATTCTTGCTTCTTGCATGTGGCTCATATGGATGACTGTTTCCCCAGACTCTTTCTGCTGTCGACTGCAGAGCAGAGTCTATACAGGCCTTTTGGAACATTTCTTTTGTGTTCTGATTTGGGTGGTGCATGTTTTGAAGCCCCTGATACCATTATTGAGTTGCTCACCCTGATGAGCCGGGAAAGGAATGGTGGCACTGCAGATTCCCAAATTTTCAATTATAAGAGCGTCATTGAATCTCTTGAACAGCGATTGATTTGCAAGAACCATTCTGCATTTAGCGTGCTTGATGCTGATTCATTTCAAGCTGGGATAAATGTGCAAGTTGCAGCAATTGGCCTTATGCAAATTCAGGTTACTGTTTGTTGTACCTTCTTTGGTGTGCATGCTGTGAATACATCTCACAAGGGCATGCACACTTGTTTTAGTCGAAACTAGTAGGATAGTTGTGCTTTGCCATTTAAAGCAAAATGAACTGTATCCCCACTTTTAGCTTCAAATACTTATTAACCAGGAAATATTTGGTCCACCTGAATTGTCCCTTGTTATGAATGCATTCGCTTTACCCTTTGGAACTTCATTTACTGAACATTCATTGTCATGGCAGCTGCAGAATATGGATAGTGATGCTCTGTGGAGGAAGATAGTGATGCCTGAAAAAGACATCCTAGAACGAAAGAATCAAGCATTGGATCCTGCTAAGGCGTTGAACAAAATGAAAGTATACCTAGCTTATTTTGAATGGTATAAGAACAAATGTGAAGATGATGGCCAGGGTCCTGGTTACTATGACAGCTTCAAGAACAAAATGTTTAAGCGTGACCATGAAGTCGTTAAGTTCAAAACAGAGCTTGAGATGTACTGGAAAGCTGTGGTGGAAGAGGCCGAGAAGAGGCCTCAGTTTCCAGGAGCACCGCTGCGGAGCCGCTGGCTTTTTGCAGGGACGAATTACCGGAGGATGGTTGAGCCGCTCCACATAGCCGAGTACTGTAAATTGGGTAACAGAAGTTACATATCCAAGGGGAGATCAAAGCACTTCAAGCTATTGGAACAGTGGCTGGACGAACATCAGAAACAGCCCCGGAATAGTGTTCCTAACAATTCGAAAATTAAGAAGATCACGTCCAGCCTCACAGAGGATTCATGTTTCTGGGCCCATGCGGAGGAGGCACGGATAACATGCAGGTTGCTGAACAGCGGAGGATCGAACAGTGCAGAAATAAAGAACTTAGTCGACTTCGAGAAGTATGTCATGGGTTTGCTCAAGAGCTGTGCAGTTACTTCCGATATTTTCTTGGAAAGCAGCAGTTACATGCAATGGTGGAGGGAGTATGAGGACATGTTGAGCAAGCGATTGATGGGAACTTCTCACAACTCGGAACTCACTCGTTACATGAAGGACGGAGAATATCACTGTTATAAATGAGGTGACTCAGTATTTCACATGACAGATGAATAAACTGGGTAATTTGAATGTAATCTGAAGTTTATTATAATAGCAACAATGTGCTGGTCTTGCTTGTCATGTTGATTTTGCTTTGCTTGAATTGAGTTGGATAATCATTGGACTATTGGTCATCGTGAGTTCAAAAATTTGATTCGGAAGGCAAGACTTTATGTTTCCTCAGGAATTACTCATATGTTTGTCCGCTTAGTGCTGGTTCATATTCGGTTGAAAAACATCCATCACAAGACCATAATGGAAACGAGCAATTTCAACCAAAACAGCATTGAGAAAAACCGGAAAAATAAAATAAAAAAGGCAGCTGCTACCTAATTGAGCATTTTTATTGCTTTATTATCAAGAATCTCTCTTGTTGAAGCCGAGAAATTGACTGAATCATGCCAAATACAATTTTAGATGAGTCAACAACCTCTCCGTGAGTCCACTGGAATTGATTACGCGTTTCCAGCTTCTGCTTTACGAGGATTGTCACATCTGTCGTCGGTTTTGCTTCTGATGGAGGCATCAATAACTCTTGGGCATGGAGTTGAACTTGAAACCTCTGGGGCCACGAGGTCCATCCTTCTCTTGTCCACTGCTTTCTTGACATCTTCCAGCCATTCATCGACTACCATAAACTCGCTGAAGTTAAGGTTTTCGAATCGCAGGGGCTTAATGTCATCCAGCTCTTTAGCTCATTTAATTCCAACTTTCATTTGCTCTAGCACATTGGCATATTGTTTGTTCAGTTTCTCGAGGAATTGTTCTCTATCAGTTTGAGCCTGTCGAGTAGCATCAATATGAGCCATCTTTGGATGTTCATGCATATTTACGGCCACATCCACAGAAGGGTGGCCAAAATAGAAAGACTCGCCTCTAGGAGAGAGAACGTTGATGGCCATCTCAACAGAACAAAAAGCATATAATTCACTCGCCTTCTTCAATAGCCCCGGTCGACGTTTTAAGAAGGTAGCTTGTCGAGCATTTGCACCCTCCTTCGTCATCCTCGCTAAAGTTACTCAATGTATATTCAACTGATATGGTGGGACAGCGAAAAAATGTGTTCATTTATAGGATTTCACGAGCCAAATAATTCATCACTCCCGTCTTGGTAACTTTTTGGCTTTCCATATATCAACATACCTCTTGGAGCGGTTTAATGATGAGCACGTTGTTTTCCCTCTAATGAACCAATGTACATTCATCTTAGTATGTCCATAAGTCATAGCTTCTAATGTCAATTACTAGCCCTTACTATCCATGGATAAGAATCCAGAGCAGACTTCTTCAATGGCTACTTAGTTAAAGAAGGAAAACAATCTTGCATTTTAAATGTGTCATTATAATTCTTTGAATTTGCATTTCATTGTGTCTATTAACTCAATTACTTTTTCCATTAGCTTATACCTGCATAGATACCTTTTTTGGGAAAAAGTACCAAAAAAGTCTTAGACTTATTGAATAAATAAAAATTTAGTTTTAAACATTTCAATTAAATCAACTTAGTTCTCAACATTTTCACATCGGTACCAATTGAGTTCATCTGCATAATTTAAATTGAAAATTGCTGATGTGTAGGGGTGTCAAAAACCGAACCGAAAAATTCGGTTATTTCGGTTTAGTTTTCATTCGGTTTGATTCTCATTAAAAATTGAAATTTTTTTTTTTCGGTTAACCAAGCCGAACCGAACCAACAAACCGATAAGAGTTATATCTTGGAAATGAAAAATGTATACAACAGAAAAAAAAATGAAAAGAAAAACAAATGCAAAAATGGAAAACTAAAAGTTGAAAACCAAAAACCGAACCAAACCGAACCAAACCAAACCAAAATTTCGGTTCGGTTCGTATTCGGTTTGGGTCTCATTTGGTTCGGTTTGGAAGTTTTTCCTAATGGTTCGGTTTGGTTCGATTTTTCAAAAAAATCGAACTGAATCGAACCGTTGACATCTCTACCGATGTGGACCAGCTTGTCCTACATTTCTAACATAAATAAAATTTTCCCTTTTTTAATTAATTTTCTCCTTCCCCTTTTCTTTCTTCCTTCTCTTGCCTATGGCTCATGGCCAGTGACTGGCCATGGCTGAATATCAGCCACAAGCCAAAGAGAAGGAAAAGCAAAAAACAAAAAGAAAAAGTTAGTAAAAAGTTAACAATTTCAAAAATATTTTTTAAAAATGACAAGTTAGTGTCAATTGTGTCATGGAAGACCACCGACATCTTTTTCAGTCTAAATTAGTCGATGGATTCAATTGATATTAATATAAAAAAATTTATGTCTAAATTGATTCAATTGAAAGATATAAAATTGTATTTGTATTTATTATGGTATTTTTTCGACCTGATTTTTCTATTGGGAGGATGGGCGGCGTTTAAAGTGCAACATTTTCTTAAAATTTCTAATAAATTCCTTTTGTTCCCCAAATTCAAAGTTGAGGGTTTAACATGCTCAAGCTTTGGACAATCCTATATATCTCTCATATCTAGACAATACTTATTTTGCTAATATTTCTTTGGAGGTATGGATACTGAAATTATAATGTAGTTAGATCGGGTTTGTATTATATTTTCTCATTGGCAATACCACTAAGTGAAAAGTTGTCTATGGCCATCTCCTCGCTATCGTGTTATTCTGTTTCGCTTATTATTTACACAATAAGAAGACATAACTAATTTTAAATAATTTGTAAAATCTTAATATAACTAGATGGGACGATTTGATTTTATAGACCTCTCAAAGATCTTACTTAAAAGGAAAGACGGTAATTTTACTATAGAAAAGGGCAATTTTTACAATCTCGTCATTTTTGCTCGTTATGTTTAGAGGATTCCGACTATTTTCTTTATCAGCTAATCGACCGGAACACGCTGGCATCGGACCCCGCCTCGCCTCCTGGTTTTCACTCCATGGACGCCGAGCTGCTCCATCGCCGCAGCAAAATCTCTGAAGAACTTGCTTCGGTCGGCCGCATACGTGGCCACGAAAGCACTCCTATTTGGGGCATTATGTAGCGCGTGATCTGATGTCCGTAATCTTTTGGCAGATTCGAGCGACACATGCTATCAAAACGGTGAAATCTTTTGGCAGATATGGGTTGACACATGCTGTCAAAACGGTGAGGGGTCCTCACGCCTTTAACAACACTCAGTGAGGGATTGTACTTGTAATCCTCACAAGCTATGTCTTCAATACACGATGTCGAAACCGCCTCGAAGATTCCTACTTCTTCGAGCCGTCTCAAAGATTCCTACTCTTCGAGCGTGGCAATTTGATTGCCACCAACCAAGTCCCAAAGTACATACCTATGAGCACATTGTTTAGGCCCTTTCTAACCTCAGCGGTCATTCCCACTCTCATCGAACCGAGTCATTATAGGTCCACTTGCTTTCATGTGCCACATTTTTGACCAGTCATTAGCTCTAATACCATAATGTTAAGCACATGTACTACTTATAATAATATTATCCATTTTGAGCTGGATCCTGCATGATTTTGTTCTTCTGGGCTTCGCCATAAAAAGCTTTGTTACAAGTTAGAATAAATATCATCCCATATAAGGCGTTTTACCTCATCAAGCCTAGGCGATGTAAGATTTGATTTATTCCTGCCCCCACGCCATCTTATAGTCGGAGTCGCATCTTGTCTCGATGATTACTCCTGCCCTCATCAGATTAGGTCCTTACACCTCGTCTTGGTCAGACCGAGTCGGAACACGTGTTGTATGATGGAGATGGTTTTCACATAATTATCTCTCATTTTTGTGGGGCACGCCCACTTGAAGGTAAAAGCTTTGGCCAAGTCTTAGCAATTTACTCTCTCCCACGATAAAAGAATTCACTAATTCATTTGAATAGACGACTACACTCAACTAACGCTTGAAAAAGAGAAATATTCATTCATATGTCGAGCAATTGTCAAAGAAAGTACCGATCATATTTACCACCTGGACAACGTAACGCAACTCACCGGGACATCTGTATTTCATCTTAGGTCTACAAGGTATAGCACGACCAGTTGGAGAAACACTTTCCTCTTTAGGACTAGATTCTTCTAGAGTTTGAGAGGTTCAAATATTGAATGGAGTTGAGCTTGAACATGAAATGAAAACTACTTGTCCCAATCAGTTTGTACAGTTGGATAATTTGTTCGTTTGGTATATTTATATTTGTTGTGTTTTTGAATTTCCAGTACGAGCTAAAAGGAAGTCTACTTTTCTTGTCGTCAAGCAATCACTCAAGCATGGAACACACGTTACGAAGTTGAGCGGAGGCTGAAACTCAATCAAAGCTCGAATCACGTTCGAGCAATATCAGAGCCGAAAGACTCAACTCCAGTATAGAGATGCGTCCGACACAATTAGATTGAGAAATTCAGCCCTACTCAACTCCGAATCAATCTAATTAAAAAGAGAGAGCTCCCAATTGAGAATCGACCAATCGAAGTCATGACTTGCCAACAATTGCGTAACCTATGATACTTGTTTTATGGATGAAAAGCACTAGTTTCCTTTGAGTTCTTGTTAATCCGGGATTCTTCCTTTTTTTCTCTCTTCTTCTCTGGTGAATGGAATCCCTGTTTCAGAGCTTTGTCAACACCGGTTTTTGTTGTAAAATGGGGATGCTACACAGCATCTTTTTGAAGTCTCAGCAGGTCTTGATTCTCTTGTCCTTGGAGAAGGACAATTTCCTGGACTAAATGGGTATACTTGCCGAGTAAAATGTGATGTGAGGCATAAAGACTATAGTAGAACATTCAGATGAGAAGATAAGTTGTTAGCATACTTTATCACGATTTCATATGCTTATGGCTGTATTTACGAATCACTAGTGTCAAAAGAACACTTAAAATTGCTACACTGCATGTAGGACGAGATATTCCTTCTTGGAACAAATTAAGATTGGAAAAGCAAAAAGCAAGGCAGTTTTTGATCCAGACCAGTTGCCCATGAAACCCAGAAAGTCAAAAGTGAAGCTTTCGCTTCCTTTTGAAACCCAACTAGATTGGAAGAATGCAAAACTCAAGCCATTTCCAGGCTCAACTGGGACAAGCCCACAAAAGAAACCACGTCTCGGGACGCCATCCTCCTTCCAAAGAATTCTCTTGAATTGTTCCGAGCTCCCGTCCTCGTTGTCACTTCTTATCCTCCCTGGTTTCTTCTTGCTTGACTTCTCCTCGAAGAGAAGTCATCTCACTTCTAATGATGTGATGATTTCAAGAGAGTGAAGGAGCTGTAACAAGGGAAGAAGGAAGAGATCTACCTCAAAGACATAGATGTTCGTTTCTTGAATGTAGCACAAAAACTAGAGAGAACATCAATCAATGCTTCAAGGAGCTTATACAGAAGGTAAGCCGTCCCAAAAAAAAAAAAAAAAAAACTGAAAATCAAAAGTTGAAAATCGAAAAACCGAACCGAATTGAACCAAAAATTTCGGTTCGGTTCGCAATCGGTTCGGGTTTTATTCGGTTCGGTTCGGAAATTTTTTCTAACAGTTCGGTTTAATTCAATTTTTTTGAAAAACTGAACCGAGTCGAACCGTTTACACCCTAGTAACTATAGCATGAGAAAGGAAAGGACAAATCTTTGATAGTAGAATCTTAGAAAGACAATTTCTTAGTGACAAGAAACTTAATGGTTTGCCAAAGAATATGTGGTTCTTTTCACCATCTGGTTGCAAAAATAAAACGTTTTTTTCCCGCGGAAATCCTTCATTGTTTGCACCCAATCCGGCTTTTTCAGTGGCTGTCTGGAGGGCCGCGAAGAAGAAAAGAACGGCTTGTGGCATTCAAGAAAGAATTTGTTTTCCTTCATCAGATGGGAACGCACACTTATTCTGCATATTCCGAGAAAGTTCACATAGACGTACTATGAATTTAAAAAAAGAAAAAGACTAAACAAAAAACCAGCCATTGACTTGGGTTTGACGTCAACTCAATCATCGTCGACTCGCCGGTTCTGCGAGAGCAGCAGCCCAATACAGAAGCTCCGACAATGTACTCCGTTCGAGCTGCTAAACCTCTGTACGTGTTGAAACAAAAGAGAGAAGGCTTCTTCGATCTTTCTCAACTTTATAGTTTCTACCGAAAGCGGAAGAGACGCAATTTCGGATTCGGCGAATAAAGCGCGCCCTACGCATATCATTTGACCCGTTTCGCTTCCTAGAGGACGTGTTCTTGTTTCATGTTCCTCAGTTGGTCTCTTGTTCTTGATGATTTTTTCTGTTGTTTTGGCAGATTTAGCAACGGACTCAATTTGGCGAACTTGGTCGTGTCCTCCGATATTCTTTGCAATTCGAGGGCTGCAATCTCTGAACTCCAGTCCCAGATTGACCGCAATCACGAAAGCCCACCATCTTCGGAAACCGTGAAAATCCGAGAATTCGAACACCCGGAACACAAAATCATTGCTTTTGTGACCGCACCAGTTGCTACAAGTCATCTCCAAGAAGAGGGCGATTTGGTCCCTTCTTCATCAGAGGCCTCCGAGTTTCAGTTTCTCTGCTCTGAGGACAACCCGTCTTTTGCCCATTAACAAAGCTGCGATTTCTCTGTTCAACTCTCTCCGGGTTAATAAGCTCTCCCCCCTGAAAGCTCAGGTAATGCCCTTTTATCTTTCGTTTCTTTTCGAGTTATTTATGAGCTTTTATTAGTCGCTGTGAAAGATCACACGAATTGGTCTCAGATCTAGGAATCAGGTCTTGTTGAAGTGGGTTGGGGAATGCTTGCATCTGCTCTGATAGTTGCTTCATTGATAACCATTTTGAGTTGCGAATTGCATCACTAGGCAAAATGGTTGATGATGACTGATGAGCAGTCAGTCAATTGTCTGAACAGTTCCTCTCGCATTGATGGCTCATTGCCTTTTTCATTCTTTTCACTTGAGTCAAACATAATCCTATTCCTGGCCGAAAAGAGAAAAAGGAATAAATTGTTTCGAGTAGAACTTAAGCGTACCAATGCAGCTCTGAATGAATCAAGATATGACAGCAAATTAAATTCTGCGTTTTGATAATTCACATCTGGCCCTTAGAAATATTGTTGATTTATTGAATGTGCGTGAACCGAAGGAGTTTGGCTGAGTTGGTAAAGTAATTAGGCTTTGCGTCTCAAGAAGCCTGAGGTCTTAGGTCTGAATCTTGCTCATAGTTACTCATCGGAGCTTGCTAGATTATAAGGAAGTGATCCGTTGCGAATCCCCTTATCCTAGTGGGAGCAAAAGCCGGTTCGAGATTTTGTTTGATTTAATCGCAATAATTTTGAGTATATGTCTCTAATTTGAGCCCATAAGAAACTCGATCTAAATGAAAATTCCATATCCCAATAGGACTTACGATTCAAATTAGAAAAGCCTTGATTGGACATTTGATTCACCAAAATATATGAAGTAACAACAAATCCTCATTGGAGTTGGATTTTTAAATTGAGCCTGTTAAAATGGTCTTCTATTTTGCATCAAAATAATATATATAAGAGTTGGGTTTTAGTTTTTTACCTGTTAGTGAGCAGAGGAGCTTTTGTCCGTAACAATCATTTGTGCAGCATGCTCCTAAATTGCATATTGAAGAAGTGTTTTGAAACTAATGAATCTTATGTAAGATTTGTGAATTCCTATAGATTGTTTCGATGTAATCTCTGTCATATCGATTGATTTACATTGGAATCTTATGCTGCCCTCTCCTTGGATTGATCATATTGACTGAACCGTGTAAATCTAATGTCCAATTTATTTTGTTATTTTGTTATTTTGTTATTTTGTTTATTTTATTATTAATTAGTATGTTTTTTGCAACGGTATCAAAGGGAAGGAGTATGTTTATGATAGCGAAACTGACTAAAAACTCGTGCTGCAAGTTAAAAAACACTGACTGGCCTTATAGACTTGTGTTTGCCCATGCTCATCCAGCTTTTGATGTAGGTTGCAACTTGGAGTCTGTTCCACACATTATAACTGGAGATTGTTTGGGTGGATCCATTGTCTCTCTTTTCACGTTATGGCTCCTACACACACTCGGTACAGAAACCAGAAAGCGCCCGCTTTGCATCACATTTGGTTCACCCCTCATTGGGGACAGTGGCTTCCAACAAGCAGTATCGCAAAATCCAACCTGGAGTGCTTGCTTCTTGCATGTGGTTTATAAGGATGACTGTTTCCCCAAAATCTTTCACCTGTCGACCATGGAGCAGAGCCTATACAAGTCTTTTGGAACATGTCTTGTGTGTTCCGAATTGGGTAGTGCATGTTTCAAAGCCTCTAAATCCATAATTGAGTTGCTAGCCCCCAGAAGCCCAGAAAGTGTCCAAATTTTCAATTATCAGAGCATCATCAAATGTCTCTAACGGCAATTGATTTGCAAGAGCCATTCTGAATTTAATATGCCTGATACTGATTTATTTAAAGCTGGGATAACTGCGCAAGTTGCAGCCATTGGCCTTATGCAAATTCAGGTAACTATTTATTATACCTTCTTCTGTGTACACGTTGTGAAAACATCTTAGATGGGGATTTCACAATCATTCTAGTCGAAACCATAAGTTAAATTGTGCTTTGCCGTAAACCAAAATGCATTGTGTCCCAGCTTTTACCTTCACATACTTAACCAGGAAAATTTGCTCCACTCGAATAGTCCCTTGTTATGAATGCTTTCTTTTTACCTTTTGGAAGTTCATTTACTGAATTTACATTGTCGTGGTTACCGCAGAATATGGATATCGATGCTCTGTTGAGGGAGATAGTCAAGTCTGAAAAAGATGTCCTAGAACAAAAGAATAAAGCATTTGATCCTGCAAAGGATTTGAATGACATGAAAGTGTGCCTGGCTAATTTGGAATGGTACAAGAAGAAATGCGAGAACGACGGCCAGGGTTCTGGTTACTCCAACAGCTTCAAGAACAAAATGGCTGTGACTATGAAGCTGTTAAGTTTATGAAAAAGCTCACTGATTACTGGGAACAAGTGGTGGAAGACGTGGAGAAGAGGCCTCAGAGAGAGGGAGCACCGCTTCGGAATCACTGACTTTTTGGAGGAACAAACTATCGGAGGTTGGTCGAACCGCTCCACATAGCTGAGTACTATAAATGGGGCAAAAGAGGTTACATATCTCAAGGGAGATCCAAGCACTTCAAGTTATTGAAAGAGTGGTTGGACAAACATCCGAAACAGCCAGCAAAGTGTTTCCCTAACGATTTGAAGATGAAGAAGATCATGTCCAGTGTTCATGGAGAATTCGTGCTTCTGGGCACATGTGGAGGAGGCGCGAATATCGTGCAGGTTGTTGAACAGCGGAGGATCAAACAGCACAGAAATAGAAAAAATTGTTGAACAGCACAGGATTCGTACTGCTGCTGCTACTGCTGCTCCTACTGCTGCTGCTGCTGCAAATGATCAGAGCGACTCGCTGTTTTCATGACGGATGGCGACTGGTACCAGTATAAATCAGGTATCCCAGTATTTGAATGTAAATTATAGTGTATCATAAGAACAAGAATGAGGGTGGTTTGCTTGAATTGATTTGGATTGGTCATCGCGAGTTTAAAAATTTGGTTCGGAAGGCATAATTTATGTTTTTAAAGCCTTTATGTTTTTTCCACTTCTGGAATTACTCATATGTTTGTTCCTTCAGTGCTGGTTCCTACCCGGTAGAAAATAATTATCACAAGACTATAATAAATCGAGCAATTTTAACCAAAACAGCATAGGAAAAAAAAAAGCAAAAGAAAAAAGATTGCTGCCACTTTATTGAGCATTTTTAATGCTTTATTATCAAGAGGCCTCTCTTGTTGAAGCGGAGAGATTGACTGAATCATGCCAAATACAATTTAAGATGAGCCAACAATCTCTCCCTAAGTCCGCTGGAATTGATTAGTCAATTTCCAACTTGTGCTTTACAAGGATCGTCACATTTATCATCGTTTTGGCTTCTGACAGATGCTTTAATAGCTCCCGGGCATGGAGTTGAACTTGAAGTCTCTAGGGCCAAGAGCTCCGTCCTTCTCTTGTCCACCGCGCTCTCGACATCTTCCAGCCATTTCCCGAATACCACAAAATCGTTAAAGCTAAAGTTTTCTAATCGCAGGGGCTTAATATCGCTCAGCTCTTTAGCTCCTTTCATTCCAGCTTTCAGTTGCTCGAGCACATCGGCATATTGTTTGTTCAGTTTCTCTAGGATCTGCTGTCTGTCAGTTTGAGCCTGTTGAGTAGCATCAATACAAGCCATCTTTGGATGTTCACGCATATCCACGGTCGCATCCACAGACCGGTGACCAAAAATAGAAAGGCTGGCCTCTTGGGGAGAGAACGATAACGGCCATCTCAACAGCACAAAAAGCATGTAATTCACCCGCCTTCTTCAATAGCCTCGGCCAATGTTTCGAGGAGCAAAAGAACGCTTCAAGTGCCATAACTTTGCCCAAAGGGACACTTAAGTACCATAACTTTGCCCAAATTGACACTTAAGTGCCATAACTTACGAAATATACACTTAAGTGCCACATTTTAAGAAAAGTGGGACACTTGAATGCCATCTTCGGCGAAGCTGGCGGGAAATCATACGTGGTATTAAAATATTAATATTTCTCGCCGGAGAGCTGAGTCAGCCCGAATTTACCCCAAACGACGTCGTTTCGGGTGTTGGCCCAAAATAGAGCCCTTAAATCAGCAAAAACGCCGTCGTCTTCTCCATTTGCCCTAAATCTAAAACCCTAAATCGGGCAAAATGCCATTGAAGCGCTGGAGCCCTAATCCCGCACCCTAATTTGATTTGCCCCAAATTCTACCACCGAATATTGGAAATAGAGAGCAGGACTTTTAGCAGTGGCTCAAATTTCTCTCGCCGAAGCGAAGGAGAAGGCGAGCGTTTCTGTTTTTGTGGGTTACCAAGTCCAAGAAGAACATCGTGGACTCGAATGAATCCCAAGAAGATTTTATGGATGTGCCCGATACAGAGAGGGCTTGAAGTGCAAATACTTCAAATAGGTCGATGCGAAATTCTCTCACCAAGCCACAGAGGTGATAGTGGACCTACTTGATGGATGTCATCAACCTCCATGTACGCTTGTGGACGACTTGGACGATGTTGACTCAATGCAAGCTCAAGCTCAAGCATCTTTTGTTAACCATTTGAAGAACGAAGTTTCAAAAATGAAAATTGAACGGAAGTGTTACCAAGCGTTTATGGTGTTGCTGTTTTTTTGTCTATCCTACTACTTTATGATGAAATGTAAAGTACTAGAAAATGAGAAGAGGTTTCTCCGACTGCCATAGTTGTAAATGTGTGAAGAAATGTACTTGTTTTGAATGAATGAATGAATGATTTCGACAAATACTGTTTGTACAATGTTTTTGCTTTTTCTCAAATATAAATCAGTGATGATGGTATGTATATTAGGTCGATGTGTTGTGGTGACTATTTTACTTGAATTGAATGTAAACCAACAACAAATATATAAACCAACAGCTTCTCTATTTTGCTGCAAACTACCATATACATGGACCAGACACGAGTGATTACTTGAGTGCTATAAATTGTATCTAGTGATCACTTAAGTGCCAGTCGTGATAAAAAAAAAGTCATTTAAGTGTTAAGTTATTATTAAAAGGACCACTTAAATGCTACTTGTTGTTAAAAGTGAACACTTAAGTGCTAGGTTTTTTAGAATGTGATCAGTTAAGTGCCATTTTTTTTTACACATCGGCTACTACTAGCCACCACCGCCGCCCACCACTGGCCACCATCGGCCTCCAGCCATCATCACCACCAGCCACACCAAGCATCCCAAGCATCCACTTGAGCCACCACTATGCTGGTGGTATGTTGCTGCATAAGTTGCTAGTGTAAGGTGTCTTACACCAGCTTGCACTAGCACTACCTGGTGTAAGCTATGCATATTGCACACTTACATCTTGCACCAGGTGCAACAAAAACCTCCAACCCAACCCACCACCACCAGGCTTCACCAGCCGCCACCACCAGCCACATGAGCACCCCAATCACCACCACATATCCACCACCAGAAGCAGCAATAAGTAAAAGTAAAAAATTAAAAAAATGAAAAAAAATGAAAAAAGGCATGCCAAAAACGACAAGCAACAACCGTTTCATTGATTTTGAAATGAAGTCTTACAAACTCAATGACAAATGAAGTCTCACAAACTCAACTAACTCAATGACAAACTATTATATATATAAAATAAAATAAAAAACATCCACAGATGTTTACAACTAACTCCTTAGCCTCACAAACCATACCACATCCCATTTCATCAATCAATATGCATAATGCCTCATGTTCATGCTCGTTTTGATGGACCTCGCACTTGATTCATAATCCTTACACTTTTTCTAACTGGATGTGAGACTTCTTCTTCAACTGTCTTGGGATGCGTTGATTCTGATGGAGCCGCAATTGTCCTAGGCTGAACTAATTTAGAAGGAGCTGCAACTGTTGTAGGCTGAATTGATTCGGATGGAGCTGCAACTGGGTTCTTCTTAATCTTCTTTCCTGTTGGCACAGGCAATGTCTTCTTCTTTGTTGGCGTAGCCGTTGATTCTTGAGTTCGGCCTTGAGAGATAAAAACCTCTGAACTTCTCCCAAACTTCAAAAAGAAAACTCAATTATCAACAAAAGTTTGCATTATAAATTAAATTAAATGTAGCCTATAAAACTTATATTATGAATAACTGTTCCAGAACGGTCATTTGTATAAAGGTCATAACCATATTGTTTTAGCCTCTTCCCAAGAGCCCCTATTGTTCGAAGGGGAGCGTCACTTTTAGGTACTTGTGATTGGTTGCCTCTTCTTCTCGAATGTGATTTCTTGGGCTCTTGTGGTTGTTCAGCTATAGCAGGGGCTTCTTCGGCCAATTCTTCAGCTAGGCGTCTTGTAGATGGCCTTCTTGTAGGTGGCTCTTGATTTGGCTTTCTTCTGGTTGTTTTTCTAGTTATGCCTTCAGCTTCAGTGATACCTTCGATTGGCTTTGGCGGTGGCCCTTGTGATGACCCTTCTAGTGGCCTTTGTGATGACCTTGGTGATCGATCTTGTGGTGGCCCTTCAGTTGGGCCCTCTATTAACAGCTGAGCTCTAGTTTGCCTTCTTTGAACCTAAGAAAAAGGCAAATGGCATCATAAATATCACATCAGGTCATATTAGAACGTAAATGAAAAGTAAACTCAAATCATTGAACTGACTGGGTATTTTTTTCTCTGTTGCTGCTGAAGAACAGTCGACTTAACTGGCCCTCCAGTTGCTTTAACCAATCCTGCAGCTGGCTGTCTTCCACCTTGCCTTCTTTGAATAGGCCCTTCATTTTCAGGTATAGCAGGGGCTTTAGCCAATTCTTCACGTGTCACGGTGACCTGACAAAGACATAAACATTACATACATGTCACTTATATCTATGTACATATTCATAACAAACCATAAATCAACATAAACACAATTGCCATGACTTACTGGGTTTATTGTCCTCGACTGAAGAACAATCAACTCACTTCACATTTCTGTTTCTCCTTCTCCAACTGTCCCTTCACTAGGCCCTTCAGCTAGCCTCAATTATTCTTACTGCTTCTTTAATTGACAACCCTTAATATTGTGCCCTGCTATGTGACAAAAAGAGCACTTTATTGGTACACCTATCCTATTCATCCTACGGTGACATGAGTCATCTCCCTCAGTCATTTTTCTTTTTTTCTTTGGTCTTCCCATTCTCTTCTTTAGTGGCAAATGTTGAAGTGCTTCGTGATCTGTTGGCTCCTAGAACTTGCTACTTCTAATTGGCTGCAACATGAATTGATACGAAGCAAGATATTTCGGTTTCTTGTACCAATTATCAAGGTAGTCTTTTGTGTTGTGGCCCTTCAATTGAATTGCACATATGGCATGGCACGCTACATGAACACTTCATCGTACCAAAATGGACAACATACTTATCGGAACCCTTCATTATCTCATATCCTTCATCCCCATTCCAAATGGGATGACAATACCTACTTACAGCCAAGTTGTCATCTAATTTCTTAGCAATCCTAGGACCATATTGCTTAATCCACTTTGCAGTCTCATCTCTTTGTCTGTGCAACCAAGTCATGACCAAAACCCGTAGGTCTTCAAGTATCGAGATAATTGGTTTGCATCTGGCATCTATTATCCTCCCATTGAATGCTTCACAGATATTGTTATCAATGTTATCGCACTTGAATTCCTCGCTAAAGAACACCCTACACCAATGCTTCGGGTCTGTTTGGGACAGTGCATCATAACCATCCTTTGTCAATTGAAGCATCTGTTCTTTGGCCATTGTAAAGTCAGCCATATTCTTGCTCTTTGCTAGCTACCAAAATTGCACCTCCAACTTGTCCCCTTTATAGGTCTTGGCCCAATTTGCGTATATGTGCCGCGCACACATTCGATGTTTAGCATAAGGCAACAACTCAGCTATTGCTGAAACCTGTCCCTGCAATAATTCAAAATATAAAAAATTAGCAAATGAGATGTTGATATCAAAAAACAAACAAGTGACAAAATTTTTTAAGAAGCAAACATTACCTTTTGTTGGTCGCTCATGAACGCCCACCCTGCCCCATTTGTTATCTCCAAATCAGTCATCAAATTTTTGAGGAACCAGGACCAATTGTCATTGTTCTCTACCTTTACAACAGCCCAAGCCAGGGGAAACATTTGATTGTTTGCATCTCTTCCAATTGCGGCCAGCAATTCTCCTTTGCACAAGCCCTTCAAAAAACACCCGTCCAATCCTATAATCCGTCTACAACCAGATAAAAATCCCCGTTTGCATGCATCGAAGCAAATATAGAATTTATCGAACTTCGTCCCAATATTAGGAAGTTGTCTCTCCACAACCTCTACATACACTCTACTTCCAGGATTTTGCAGCCTACACTCCTAAACATAGTCCCACAACTGTCCATATTCACTACTGTACTGACCAATGAGTATCTTCATCACCTTTTGCTTCAATTTTTTACATTGATTCCTAGATATATTGATGCCTACTTGCTCCTTCACCAACATCCTGAACTAAGTAGTATTCATCTGAGGCATCGGTTTAATCAATTCAAAGAAGTGCTTCGACAACCATGCACGTGTTACCCTTTTATTCTCAAAATTAATGGAACAAGTATGTTCCTCTTGGTAGGCTATAATCTGGAAAGATCCACTTCTCCTAACAAATGTGCCATAGATCTTCCATGGACAATTTTTCTGCGAACACCTAGCTCTTACAAAGGTCTTAGTGTTTCTAATGAAGTCAATGTTCCTTTGTGCAGCAATGAAGTTCTTCAGTATAGCTTCTCTAAATTGTTTCGCATCATGAAATTTCATGCATACCGACAAAGTAGGAGAGGCAACGGATGGATCATAAGAAGGAAACTTACTTTTCATTTTCCTTCTATGCACAGGTCCTTCATCTTCTTCAAGCTCATTTTGGGAAGTAGCATTCTCGACGCTTTCTTCATAGTCAGTCTCCTCACCAGCAACACCATCATCTACAGGGCCTCCGAGTATGTTTGGAACTTCATCGGCTACTTGCAAAGCTGCAAACTTAGCTCTCAAAAAATCCATTCACTGTATTCTTGACTGTACAAGCTCCTCGTCGTCGTCATAAAATTTTCAGCAGACAACCCTCCATCATCATCATAAGTTGATTCAACTACTTCTCAATTTAATCCAGAGATTGTGATATCACCTACATCGTCATCACTTCGGTTAACTGCATCTGCGCTTCTCTCATGTCCATCATATCTATCCTACCCTCCTTCGACCCTAACGTCAGTACTACCTTGAATACGATCTCATTCTTGTCCTACTTCAGCGCTTTCTCCATCATCATCTTCATCTTCACTTTCACTATTGTACTCAACAAATATTTTTACCCCTTCACCATGAAGATAATGGTATAGAACATCCCTAAGACCATTATCATCTTCTAAGCATCTCAAACCATCTCTTAAGTCTTTCCTAGGAATACAATACATCATCTTCTGAACTGTACAAGGCAAATAAGTCTTTATATCCCTAAGAAATCCTATATAAGATGCCTTCTTTATATCCACAAAGATGGTGCCCTCATTTCCACCCTCACACTCCCACTCATCCTCCCCAATCACAAATTCCCCATCGTAGCAAACTATGACAGCGATATAATCCTTGTCATGAGCCATTACTGCACCAAGAACAAGAAAAAGAATCATTAGTTTTTGGGACCACTAGACAATTGCACATGGAAGTCCCCCCACTCTCATGGACTTTAGAAAATAGAGGTCCCCACACTGACAATATGCACCTACATGACAGCCAAAAAAGACATCGGCACTTTAATTATTTGTCTTTTTTTTCCCTTAAAATATTAACCAAAAACAGAGGTCCCCACAACAATCACAGCCCAAGCAATTTTGTCTACTGCACTAAACTTGCGATGTGAGAGAATGTACATCAACTTAAGCAAATCAAAGCATACTCTGACATCAACTTAATCAAATCACAGTCGCTGACTCCTACAAATTCCTTTAGAAGTTTAAACTAAAATTAGAACAACTAAACTTGGAAGCATTTTATGTCGCTAAAGCTAAAGAAAAACAAAGAGAAAATGAAGCATAGACAGATCACTCCAAAGTCTTAGACTATCCTAACACATAACAAATTTGGACAAGCAGGCAATACCTTTCTCAAAGAAGACTGTCGCAAGCTGCAGAGCCAATTCTAGGAAATAGCTTCACCAAAACATGCTTCAATACCCTTTCAAGTTCTTATTCTTCTTGCTTGAAACTTTTTCTTAGTTTGTAACTTTACCAATAAAATTCTAGCTACAGTTGTTATGTTCTCATTCAGGATTTTGGATTGATAAACATACCCTATACAGCCTCACAAGCAGGGTGGTTCAAGGACATACCCTATACAGCTTCACAAGCAGGGTGGTTTAAGTAGGGTGGTTCAAGGACATACCCTATACAACCTCACAAGCAAAGTGATTCAAGGACTTAATTTTCTTCTCGGAGATGCATTAGTCACCTGCTTTATTAGGATGCTCTTAAGGAGATGCATAGCCAGTGACTCAACAATCAAAGCATACTCTAACATTGGCTTAACAGAAAAATTCACGAAAATAATGACAAATCTGGTCTCTTTATGTGATGTCAGCAAGTTTCAATTGAAGTGTATCAACACAAATTCCATCGGAGCTGTAATAAAATAATCGAGCCCTAATAAAATAATCGAGCGAGCCCTAATTAAATAATCGAGCCCTAATTTCATCACAGAGTAGGAGGAGAAGGGGTCGATTGAGCAAACCTTAATAAAATAATCGAGCCCTAATTTCATCACAGGAGAGGGGGAGAAGGGGCCGAACCTGGACGAGCGACAATGGTGATCGGTGACGACGAACAACGATGGTGAGCGGTGTGCAGCAACGGCGACCAACAACGGCGACTGATGACGGCGACCGATGACCAGCTCTGGGCATGAACGGCGACGAAGAGAAGGGCTTGAGATCTACTGAGAATGCGTACGGGGAGGAACGGCGTTTAGGTTAGCGCACAATGACCTAAACGACGTCGTTTAGGTCAACGCACTCAATGTGGATGGACGACGTCGTTTTTGTCGTCCACGTCGGCTTTTTAAAAAAAAAAACATTTGCCACATCAGTAAAAGAAGTCGCCGAAAATCGCCGGAAAATGCCACATATGCAATTTGGCTAGATTTTGGCCGGATTGGCACTCAAGTGATCCATTTTGCTCCGATTTTGGCACTTAAATGTACCTTTCATAAGTTATGGCACTTAAGTGTCCCTTTGTGCAAAGTTGTGGCACTCCAGGGGTCCACACATCCGTTTCGAGGAGGTAGCCTATCGAGCATTGGCACCCTCCTTCGTCATCGTTGCTGGAGTTGTTTTGGCCTCTATGGCGCTCACTGGAAACTCAATATAAATTCAACTTATATGGCGGAGCAGTGAAAAAATGTGACCATTTATAGGATTTCACAGGCCAAAATAATTCATAACTCCTGTCTTTGATTGGTAACTTTTCGGCTTTCCATATATTAACATACCTCATGGAGCGGTTTAATGATAAGCGTGTCGTTTTCCGTCTAATGAACCAATGTACATTCATCTTAGTATGTCTATGTTGTAGCTTGTAATGTCAATTACTAGCTCATAATGTACATGGATAGAAATCCATAATAGACTTCTTCAAGGGTTACTTAGCTAAAGAAGGAAAACAATCCTGTCGTGCAATTAGTACTCCATAATTTTTTTTTCATGCCCCCTAAATTTTGAGATTGATGTATGACAAGTCCCTAAATCTCAAATGTGTCGTTATAATTCTTTGAATTTGGATTTTGGTGCACCTATTAACCCTTTCCCATTAGCATATACTGCACATGTACCCTTTTTTTTTTTTTTTTTTCTTCTGTTGGGAGAAGGGTTTAAAATTCTTAAGCTTCGGACAATCTTATATCTCTCTCATATCTTGACAGTAATTACTATGCTAATATTTGCTTCGAAGGTACATATTGTGAATTTATAACGTAGTCAGATTGTGTTTGTATTATATTTTCTCATGGGGAATACCGCTCAATGTAAGTGTGTAGTAGCTGCCTCCTCCCGATGGTGTTATTCCCTTTCGTTTATCATTTACACAGTAGGAAGACAACTTATTTTCAACAATTTGTAAAATCTTAATATAACTGGACGGGACAATTTGATTTTTATAGACCTCTCAAAAAGCTTAGTTAAAAGAAAAGGCATAATTTAACTATAAAAAAAAGGCAATTTTACAATCTTGTTATTTTTACTCGTCATGTTTAGAGGATTTCGACCATTTTCTTTGTCAAATTCCTACAAGTGGCACTGATTACATATAACACGAGAAAAACAACTTGTTCTAAATAATAATCTCCCTCGATGAAAATGTTTAATAGCAGCACTTACTTAGGACTCCGTGTTTTTAGGTGCCCGGTATTCTCAATGTTCTTTAGAAGTTGTGATGCTTCTGTGCACATACAAGAGCAAACATATATTTATAGAGCGCAAATGAACACACTCTTTGCTTTATGAAATGGATTGTAATGAATATACTTTGCTAACGCATGGTACAGAGCAAAAGACTTTGACCCACTCGCTATACTGTTCATCTAGTGTGGCATCCCAAAAATTCAAGACAACCTCTAGATGAACTAAAGCCCGTGATTAGGTAATGAAATTACCTATGGTCTATGTTTTAGCCATTAGTTCTCTCTTAAGACTAAGTGATGTATGCTTGTGTTCATGAATTTTTTAAATTAGTATTATAGGATAAATTAATGAGAATAATCTATTCTTGGCTATGCACCTCATAGACTAAATTCCTATAGATAAAATATTACAAGATTTTGGCCATGTGAAATTGAAAACTTAAAACCTATAAAAGAAAGAATTAAAAGTGTTTAAAGGTAAAATTTAGGGTTTAATTAGGCTTGGGTTTAAGGCCCAATAACTTGAACTCTTGGTGGGCCAAATGGCCGGCCCATTGAAGCCCATGGGGAGGCTGCCGTCGACCAAGGAGGGGAGGAGTGGCCGGCCCACTTCTTCCAAGCCCAAGCCCATCTTGCATGCTTTGCCAAGTAGCAAAAAGAGGGTTCCATGCATTGGCTATTGGGGAGGCACATCATGATTGCCAATGATGGCTTTGTGGGGAAACAAAAGGGAGAGAGTGGCCGGTTGATGGGGGGCTATCATCCAAGAGAGAGAGAGAGAGAGAGAGAGAGAGAGAGAGAGAGAGAGGGTTGCGAGAGAGAGGAACCGAGAGAGAGAGAGGAGGAGAAGGAGACGCTCGCTCGCACGCCCGTTCGTCCGCCCGTCGCCGCCCGTTCGCCGTCCGTGTGTCGTCCGTGTGCCGTCATCCGCTTGATCTTAGAGGCAAGTTAGGATCAATTTCTACTCTTGCATGTGTGTTTTGCATGTGTGGTTGAATCTTGGGTGTTTAGAGGTAAGGAACCGAAGCTATTGTGACTTGTTCTTGAAAGAGCTTGCTGATTTCGTGTGTACCGCCTGACCCAGAAACCTGTGGAGGCTTGCATGCATGTTTCGAGTTGGATTTTGGCTTCGAATCCTTCATGAAAGTTGTAGAAAACATCTCAAAGTATAACATACTAAAATTTGAGACGAAAAGGTTGAGTTTCAAGGGGTGAAACTCTCCTCTTACGAAGACATTAGATCTGGAACTGCTTTGTCGACCTCTTGGTGGTTTCGTGTGTTGCATGTTGCTTTTTATTGAGAATCTCACTTCGACTTCTTCATGAAAGTTGTAGAAAAAATCCTAAATACTAACATACGCAAATTTGAGGTAAAATGAGCAAGTGTAGCCTAGTGAATCGACTTTCTCTTGAAGACGGTTAATCGGGAGACACGGTACTGGACACCCGAGACTTCTTGGACCCATATGGTGACTATTATTTGGAAATTTCACTTAGATTCCTTAATAAAAGTCGTAGGGGACCTCTTGAGACAAAACATATCAAAATTTCAGAGGAAACGAAGAAGATTAAGTAGGTAAAAAATCGATATTTCGGAGATAGTCATACTGGACGTTTCGGTGCTAGAATCAGGAACTTCGGAAGTCTATAGAAAATTATCTAGAACGAATCTGGCCTAGATGTCTTCATAAAAAAATCTACTTTAGGGTCTTGACTATAACCTGGTAAAATTTCATAATTTTCGGAGGTCATTCGGGTATTTTAATCCAAATATTTCAAAAACTGCGCAATCTGTTTCTATCCGAAATTACATGCTGAATTTGTGTGAATTATATCTTCTTGTGTGAAACTCTTTTGGGCATGTGTTCTTCATGAAATTGTTACCTTATTGTCTTGTCTATCACATGTCCTGATTTCATGATTTTTGAGAATCATATGGATATTTAATTTAAATGTTTTCAAAAAAATAGTGCAAGCTGGAAATTTAGTAAACTTCAAAAAGGCATGAGATATGGACTTTTCTAAATTGTATAGACTCCATGAATCGTATTGTTATGAATGATTGTGTTTTGCTGCATGTCTGATGATGATTGGAAATGCATACATGAATCAAAGGATGAAAATGATCTTGATTGCCATCACATCACATGCCATATTAAAATTGAACTGTAATTGAAGATGTGAATTGAGATAAGTGAGAAGGCTGTCGGAGGTGTGAGTTGACGATGTCCCGGGAGTGTCGGGATGCCTGGCTAGAATGGTACGGTTGGTTGCCCGGTGGCCTTGAATGGTTGAATGCCGAAGGGTCCTCGGGAGTTTCGAGATGTCCGGAGAGTGGGGGAGCCGGAAGCTCGGCAGGTATTGTGCCGAGGGATGCCTCGTGATGCCAGTTAGAGTATGAGATGCCTGGTAGGTATTGTGCCGGATGGTTCTCGCGATGCCAGGTGGGGTGCGAGTGATAAATGCGGGATGCAAACATTGGTCCCGGGAAAGAGAAGATGGTGGCCCCAATTGAAAGAATAAAATTGGGAAATTGAAATTGAAACATGCATGATGCGGTACATGTGATATGATGATGATGAGTGCATGGATGCATGATGATGATGAGTGCATGGATGCATGATGATGGTAAGTGTACGACATGATGGTGATGATTATATGATGATGTATGTACATGCACATGTCATCATACCGCATGTACATACATCATCATACCGCATGTATGCTTGAACGACATGATGGTGATGATTATTGGTCACCCCTTCAGGGACCAACATTTCAGATTAGAGAGAGAGATGCAGCTCCCTATTGTCACGCGGGGCGTCTTTTACGGCCTTCCTTCGGATGTGGAGGTCGAGTGCGTGGAGATCGACTGTCCCACCATCCTTGGTCTTACATTTATTCGGGTTCGTGCGATAGTGATGTACGATGTAGGCCTGGCTGAGGGCCTTGTCATTCAGGAGTTCATATCGGTTCACGTTCGTCAAGATGGGGCAATGCGAGGGATGTTGCCTCCACCACCGCCTGATGCACCGGGATGGGTGTGAGGGCCTGTTCGTGAAGAGTAGGAGCTGCAACTTTTTGGGAAATAGCCGACATTAGTTGATGGGGGATCTTCCACGATAGACATAGTGGGTCGAGTGTCTCTTTTTGGGGGTTATGGCCGAGTGTAGCTAAAAATCTTGGCCTTTCTTTTGATGTACCGACCCGAGAAAATCCATCATGAAAATATGTAAATAAAAGTGTCTTGGCTTTATCTTATCTTATGATGTTAGTGGTATGCCATTGTATCATGGTTGTTGAAGGGGGGGAAATAGTAAGACTCGATTATGCTTCCGCAAATGAGATGCGCTGGGACCGTTTAAAAAAATGCCTAAGAACTAAGATACTTCTTTGGTAAGATGTGGCGACCTTGCGCGCTTCGGGGTGACACATTGGGTTCTCTCTAGAGTGCGCTCAAGTTACTGTTTCCTTCTGATATGGAGTTTGCTGCTACTGGGCATTCTAGTCGATTGTTGGGGCCAAGATTTGGAGGATTGGCTCATCTGACCACCCTTCACTTCCTCTCTAAAGCATTCGCCCCGGTATGCTCCACAAGTTCTGTTATGCTCCTTCTGTTTTAGGGTTTGTGGGTTTCATTGTGGGTTTTGGCTGCATTTATGGCCTCCTCATCCGCTGAAGTGCTTGGCTAGTTGGGTAAGGCCCATCTAGGTGTGGATGGTGTAAGTGGGTGAAGCCCCATCTCCCATCCCCAAAACCCCCTCTCTTTAGTGGACGCGGGACTCTCGGGCTTGCACAGGGCAGCTCTTGCTGCTTCGATGGATGGTCGATGGGATCCTCTTAAGGCCCCTCAAGGCGCAGCTGGATCTCGTGGTCGGAGTTGAGCTAGGTCCTCCTCCAAACAACCTCAGCCTAGTGACCAACAAGCCAGGAGTTCAAAGCCCTCGCTTGGTCGATCTTGGGTTAATGTTGCGAGAGCGGCATTTAAGGGGTATGACTTAACGTTTGTTCCCCCAACCTTCATTGACAATAAGCCTGTTGTCAATCTTTCGGAGGAAGTTCTTGAGGCAACCGACCCTAAATGGCACAAGTGCCTAATCGGATATTATGTCAGGAAGAAGCTTCCATACAAGCTCACGGAATCAGCTTTGAAGCACAAAGCTGAATGAAGTGTTAGCAAATGATTAGGGTTTTTATTTCTTCCACATCTCGGATTAAGAGTTTCACAGGAAGATTTTTTAGGATGGTCCATTAACAATCACAAGGGTTCCTCTTATCCTGCAACAATGGAAGTCGCTGCTAGAATTAAAAAAAGACAATCATACCGTTGTCCCGGTTTGGATACGTTTGAAGAATTTCCCTTTTGATCTCTAGTCTGCGCCAGGGATAAGTGTTGTTGCAAGCATTATTGGAAAACCTCTTTATGCTGATTAGCGAATTGAACAAATGAAGATAATCTCCTATGCTAGAGTGTGCGTGGAGATTTCTACAAAACAACCTCGGTGTAATTCGGTTGATGTAGTCCTCAATGGGGTTTCTCGATCTGTTGTTGTCGAGTATGAGTGGAGACCGGTGTCCTGCCCTAAATGTGGCATCTTTGGCCACAAGTGTGCGACTCCTCCGTCTCCATCTAGTCTTGAAGAAGTTCCTTAGAAAGTCTTGTTCAGTGATAGTCTTGCTGCACTTGACTAGGTTCCTGCTCCTACTCCAGAGGTGGCGAGGATTCCAGGTAGTCCTAAGCCTGGTTGGAAACAGGTAGAGAGTAAAAAGAAGAAGTAGCCCATGGCTCCGAAGGAGGGATTACCATCTCTTCTAGTTGCTCCTAGTGTAGTAAGTTAGATCCTGAAGTTAAAGGATACCAATCCAGGGATGGCTATGCCTTCCACATCAACCCGTAAGTTCCAAAGGAGACAAAAGGTTTAGTCGAAGCCTGATGATTCCTTGCCATCTCATATGCTGAAATTGAAGCCATCCTACCGAGTGTTGCCTCTTCTGCACCGTCGTCCAGCTCTGGGGATGACTCGGAAGACTTGCCTAGCTTGATCAGCAGCTCGAATGAGGATGATCAGGTCTTGCAATTCCCCCTCCCTCCAGAAGCTACCTCTACTTTTAGGAAGCCTGATTCCAAGTAGAATAAGGTACTGATTTCCTCCCCTGCTCCACCCCTTGCTGATCCCCCTGGTCTAGTGGCTAGTCAGCGACGGTCGAGCAAGAGGAGATAATTCCTTGTCCATCTGTATGTACTATTTATGTACATAGGAGTTTGGAATATTAGGGGTCTTGTTGATCCCACAAGACAGGCTGAAGTTCGGAACCCGGTTTCCTCTAATGGTTTGTGTTTTGTTGGTTTACTGGAGACTAAAGTCCCAGAGTCTCATTTCCTTTCTATTTCTGCGAGACTCTTGACAGGGTGGAGTTGGTTGTTCAATTATGAGTACTCCCCGAGAGGGAGAATTTAGGTCGGCTAGAACCTTTCCCTTGTTTGCTTTGATGTTTCTTCAACCAATGATCAGGCGGTCCATGGGAGGTTAAAGTTTCTTAATTCTGGTTTGGAGTGTTGCGTCTTGGTTATTTATGCTTAGCATACCTTCCTATCCCAGAGGTCGCTTTGGATAGATCTTGTTCATATGAATGCCATCTTGCAGGACTCGGCTTGGATGGTGGCAGGGGATTTCAATGCCATTAAGGATCCATCTGACCGGATAGGTAGCTCAGACATTTGGATCCCTTATTTTGACGAGTTTAGTCAATGTTTAGCTCAGACGGAGTTAGAAGATCTAAGGTATGTTGATTTTTGGTTCACCTAGGCATCTTCCTCTAGGGCTTGCCGAAAGTTAAGGAAGATTGATAGAGTTATTGTGAATACAAAATGGAGCCAAGTTTTCTCCTTCTCAGAAGCTTCTTTCCTTGCTCCAGGCATATCTGATCATACTCCTATGGTAGTCAGAGTCTTGAACCTTGTATTCCAGAGGAAACCCTTTAAGTTCTTCGACTTATGGACGAAGCACCCGGCCTTCCATTCTATCGTTACTCAAGTGTGGGAGACCCGAGGAGTGGGGGTTCCCATGTACAGGCTAGTGTGCAAGCCGAAGACCTCAAAGGCCATCTCAAGCAGCTTAATAGGGAGTCTTTCTCTAACATCTCTGTCAGAATAGTTGAGGCGAGGAATGCTTTAAGGGCCACCCAGGTTAGCCTTTAGCAAGACCCGACTAGCGTAGTTCTAGCAGAGAGGGAGAACATTCAACGTCAGACCTTCCTGGATCTTCGGCGTTAGGAAGAGTCTTTCTATAGACAAAAGTCTAGGATCAGGTGGCTCAAAGAAGAAAATAGGAATACTAAATTCTTTCACCATTCTGTCATTAAAAGACAGCTTAGAAATAGAATTCTTTCAGTCTTGGATTCTTTGGGTAATCTAGTCACAGACCTAAGTATAGTGCCGTTGTTCTTCGTTACCTACTTCCAGGACCTTCTAGCATTGTGATTCGTGCCTTTGAGGCCTGAGGTGCAGGTGATACAGGAGGTTATTCGGTGTCCTCTAAATGCGGAGCAGGTTAGTTCCCTCTCTCGCCCGGTTTCAGATCTAGAGATTCGGGACACCCTCTTCTCTTTAGCTCATGGCAAGGCACCTAGGCCGGATGGTTTTAGTGTCGAATTCTTCAAGCACATCTGGGAGACTGTAGGGCCGTTGGTCCTTGAAGCAGTATAAGACTTTTAAAATATATATATATATATATATATATATATATATTGGGTAGACTTTTACAAGAGATAAACAACAATATTTTAGCCTTGGTGCCGAAGGTTCCCAATGCATCTTCAGTTTCTGACTACAGGCCCATTGCATGCTGTAATACTATTTACAAATGTATCACCAAGATTTTGGCTAACCGAGTGGCTGCCATTCTTCAAGCCATAATCAGCCCTTCTCAAAATGCTTTCGTCAAGGGGCGGCGGATTAGAGATAACATGCTCCTGGCCCAGGAGCTCTTTAGAGGTTTCCACCTTGATCCATACTTGCCTAAGTGTGCAATCAAAGTGGACTTCTAGAAAGCCGATAATACTTTGGATTTGGATTTGCTCAAACTTGTTCTCCTTGCTTTTGGGTTTCCTGAACAGTTGACCCGCCTTATCATGGTTTGTATGTGCACGCCTAAATTTTCCATTTCCTTAAATGGGGAGTTACATGGTTTCTTCTCTAGTGGTCGTGGGATCTGTCAAGGGGACCTTATGTCCCCGCATCTATTTACCTTGGTCATGGAGGTTTTTTCAAGGATTCTTTACTAGTGCTCGAGGAAGCCGGAGTTCAAATTCTTCTAGAGATGCAAAGCAACATGTTTATCACACTTATTCTTTGTGGATGATGTCTTCCTTTTTTGTGAAGAAAATATGGCTTCAGTTTCTCTCCTTAAGGAAGGCCTTGATACATTTTCATCATGGAGTGGGCTGAGACCAAACATAAGCAAAAGCGAGGTTTTCCTTGTTGGAGGGTTGGCATCTTCACGGAACCAAATTGCTGCTACCCTTGGGTTCCATGAAGGGAACTTGCCAGTTCATTATTTGGGGGTGCCCATCATTACCTCGCAGCTAGGCAAGGCAGATTGTAGCTCCCTCATCAACCGCATTACAGCTAGGGTGCAATCGTGGGCCCAACATTTCCTTTCCTTTGCCGGCCGGCTATAGCTAATCAAGTATGTCATTTGTGACAGTTTGAATTTTCAAATTTCGTTTTCGATTAAATAAATCGGGCCTTTCATCGACGTGCCGATAATGCAATTCTCTTAGCTGATCATTCACGAGATAACTGGACTATCTAGGGAAGCAATTAAGGAATTTAAATGCAATGGACTTGAGAATTCGACCGGGAATCGACTACTCAACCGTGTTGGTCTGTAAGGGTTATTACGGCACTATCAGAAATCGATTAGAGACTGGAGATAGGTTGATTTCATTGAGATATGTGATCAAAGTGTGGGTGATTCCACTTGATTGCAAAATACTCGTCGATCGGCACTAAACCGATTTTTCTATCGTTTTGGTACCCGATGCCCGTAATGGAAACCTTGAGATTTTCACAATAACCGAGGGTCACCAATGTGTTAGAGATGTACATTATGACTCAAGATAAATCGATCACGGGTCAATTGCACAAAAAATTCCTAAAGCTACCCAATAGACTAGGTGACGCTAAAATCGCGCCGGATTGAAATTAACTATGAATTTGAACCCGATTTCAGAAATTGAAAGTTCTGTTATGTCACAATTTATTTTAGGAACGTCGACTTGTCCTCCGAAGAATTTTCAAAGATTTCGAGATTTTTACGGAAAATTGTTTCGAACGTTGCGGAAATTAACGGAAATTCGAATGGGCCAAATTGAAGTGAAATTTGGACTTCCAAGCCGAGCTACTAGATGATGGGAATTTGTGGGAATGTGTGAGATTTTTCTTCGATGAAATTGGATGTTGATTTGGGAAATTTCATGAAGAAATTGAAGTCAAAACTTAAGAAATTCGAAGCTGGATTTTGGGGAGCAAATTTGGCTTCAAAATTGGATTAATGGTGGAATTATATTGCTAGAAAGAATTGGGGGGAACAAGCATTAAATTGGGTAGATAACTCTTGTTTACTTTGGCCCATCTCTCTCTCTTCTCCTCTTTATGCTAGCCGTTTCCTCTCCATCTTCGTGCGCACGTTTTCCCCTCAATAGCCGACCACCGAAGCCCTTATCCACGTTTTCTTTCTCTCACCTATCTCTCTTCTTCCACACGTCGATGCCAGTTGCCCCCCTCTCAATTGTCTTCACTTTGTTTCCTTGGTAGCCGTATCCTTCCTCGTCAACCTTCCTCTTCATTGGCTCCTGCTTTGCTTTCATTTTTCCTAATTTTCTTTTGGTCAGCCAACCCACGTCTGCTCCCCACCATCTTTTGTTCTTTGGCCAAGTTGTTGACTCTTTCTTCAACATTGGCAGCATCAAACGAAGCCTCCACCAAATTCCCCTCCGCTTCTCCCCACACGTCCGAGCCTTCTCCTTGTTCGGTCATCACCTAGCATCAACAACCGAAGCTGACTTCTCTCCTTCATCCAGCGTTTCCCCTTCACCGAACCAAAGCCACCACCGGTCTCGATTTCCCCCTCCTCGTGTTTCCTTTCAGCTCAGTCATCTCCCCAGCTTCACTGCCTTCGTCCGCGTGGTCTTCAACAGCAATGACGTCCATGTGTCTCCAGTCCAGTCCAGCGGTCTTCAGCCCACGTGAGCAGCAGCAGTCCATGCAAATTTTCGTGGCTCAACAACGGCCTTTGCTGCTTATTCGATTGGCCCGAGTCTTCAGCAAGCTTCAACCTATTCCAACCCAGTTGTGAGCCAAGGCCAGCCCATTTGAAGCCCAAGAAGTAGGCCCAAGCCCAAGTCTAAGCCCAGAAATTTATATGGGCTTGCAAGGCCTTTGGGCCTGGCTTGTGTGCCCGTTGACGCCGCTGAAAATTCGAACTTCAGTCGCCGTCGTCACAGTGATCCGGTCTTCGCATTTAACAAGTGAGTTGAACTCACTAATCCTTACTTAGTCGGTTAATTATACTTAGGGGTTGATTGGATTAATTAAGCATGTTTTAGGTGGATATATTAGATTAGATTAGTTAATTTAATTATTTGCCGATACATGTTAGGTAGTTAGTTAGTGACATTAGCAAGTATGTTTGTGCTATTATTTATTGAACGAACCTTGAAATTTTTTTGGGTTCGTTTCGGCGTCCAATTAAGCATTACGGGCTTAAGTTGGATTTATTTGCATTTATTTAATAATTTCCGTAATTATTTAATTATTTAATTATTTTCCGGAAATTAGGATGGGATAGTCGACGACCGGAATTTTATGCTACTTATTGTGGTGCAATCTATTTCTTTATTTGAGCTCTAATTTGTGCTAAATTGATTTAATTGTGATGTTAGGATTTTATTCATAAATTGGATAATTTTGGTAATTAAGTGGAAAATTACCGGGCATCAGTCTACAGCGCCAAAAATCTATTTTGGGACTACTGAAATTAGTGAGAGGTTCAAAAGTGAAAATCTTATATTTTGGCTAAGGCCGGCCGTGTACCCACACACGTGTACTTTTATCAAGCATGATAAAAATGGTAAATTGCTTGTGTCTTTAGAACAAAAATACTATAACGGCTCAATGATTTGTATGTCATCTGGAGAATGGACGTTATACTATTATAGCTCAATGACTCTCTTGTCATCTTGAGAAAGAGTTGCATGTATACCGGCTCGGTGACTCTATATGTCATCTTGGAGATAGGACGGCATGATTTAATAGCTCGATGACTCTAATGTCATATTGAGAATGAATTGCTTGTATACCGTCTCGGTAACTCTATATGTCATCTTGGAGATACGACGGTATGACCCAACGGTGTGTTATAATAGCTCAATGACTCCATATGTTGTCTTGGAGATAGAACGTTATGCACATGTATGTTATAACGGCTCAATGACTCTATATGTCATCTTGGAGATAGAACGTTATGCATACCTGCTCGATGGCTCTATATGTCATCTGGAGATAGATAGAATACTATTTATATTCACGTTATATGAGGAGTCTTGGATTTTGATCGGACTTATAGATAGTATTGAATGGGCCAACCAAGAGATGGTCGTGATGACATGGAATCAACTAAATCGATTGATCGATAGTTTGATCTGATTGAGTTGATTAGTAGGAAATATCAATTGTATTGACTTGCAGGAAGGAGACTGAAGCCAAGGTAAGTCCTCTAACCCTTGTTGTGCTTAAGCAGCCCTTAGGGCGTATTGGCTTCCTAATAAGGTCTTAGGGGGTTGAACTTGTTGAGATATTGTCTCATTGGTTATTGTATAATAATTTCCAGGTCCCTAGTTGACAGTAATGGAGGACCCGAGGCTCGAGGTTTAGAAGGTGAAACCCGGAGAATCGGCGAGCATGTTCGACTAGTTAGTCCTATGACATTTCTCTTTTGTTGAAAGCCGATTCCTTTTTGTAGGCTTCTGTGTATAAACCTGTGTGTTTATAAAAAATCTTTTGTGAAAGATTTATAGTCCTACTTTCCTATCCCATTGTTTTATTGTTTGGAGATTTTATATCTGCTTCCGCATGCGTATTAAAATGAAAAGGGTCAAACTTTGAGGCTCAATAGCTAAATACATGGCAATTGAATCATGAGCCGAGATCATAAAGAGCATACTGCGAGTAGGAAGTGGAATTAATACAATGAATTCAAAAGCATCAAACCTCTCTTGTTCGGAAGAATCAAAACACATCGAAATGGTACCAGCCGTACTTAATAATAGAAGGATTTGGCAAAAATATGTAAAATTGTCCCTCCTAAAAGGATTATTCCAGAAGAAATGGGCAATAGTTAGGAGAGGTGCGCCAGCGGCGAGCAGAAGCAAGGTTATTAGATACCTAAGGAAAGCCCGGCCAGAACCACACGTGCAAGTTTCCCTGCATGTGGCTCGTCCGTGATAACTTCTTCGGATTTGCGTGAACTAGTGGACCGATCACTAAGTGGGGATGCTCCCTCCAAAGATGAGTGAACCTTTTTGGAACCGGTTAGGAATGGGCGCCACTATCCCAGCCCGGATCCAGCCAGTTTTTATTGATCATGTCCCCTTCCCAACAGTTGTACCTTGTCTTGGGGCGTCTTTGGCTTTACGAGAGAAAGACCGCCGGTAAGCTTTATTCGGCCCGGAGCATTGATTCCCCATAACAAATAGGCTAGCTCTATCTCTCAATTGCCTATCCTGTGCTCGAGAAGGTCCCCCAGTTCCTCGGCAGGACCTCGGGGTGCATTTAGTTGTCATTCAATCACTTGGTTATGATTGCAACCATTCCCCGAAAAGGGAGAGACGAGGGAATCGTCCACTCCCGTTCATGTGACGGACCGAACATCCTTAGGTCTCGAATTCTGCAAACCACTGGATCTTGACCAAGATCTCCATTACGTCGTACGATATATCGATCCGGAGAACTGACTTTCAGTTGTAAGTCATCCATTATGCTCCTATCTAAAGTGATGCTAGGCTGCTTCACACAGGTGCGCTTCGCTCGGCCACATGATGAACATGTTTTGAGCTAACTGCATGTCGAACGCTTAAGCGGAGCTTGTGGTCACTCGTTCCTCGCTTGTTCCAATCCTAGTAAAGAGCTTCAGATCCAATTCTACACTACATACGATATTCCATTCCGGCCCTCACTAGCTCTTTGCTTGGTTGTACAAGGAGCATGCCCGACGGGGCTACTACGCTCACCGCGCACTTGCATCACCACCTGAGCTTCACTACCGCTTCGCCCAGCTCCTATGCCTACCCCGAACTTGAATCATCACGTGGCTGTTAAAGCAAGCTAAGCTTCATACGGCCCTGAGGAAGCCAAAAGACCCTCTCGTCTCACGTCCGAAAGCTCCGCAACATGTTGGAGAGCTTTTAGATCCCGCCCTAAAACGCCCATTCTCCTAGAGTTCCGAAGTGATCCTCATTCTCACCACAGCCTTCTTAAGCCGAAAGAAGGCAAGAATCTCATTTTTTGGTAGTACGAAGGGGGAGCAGAATCGTATCTGGCGGGGTTCTTCGGATCGATTCATGATTCTCGGCCCCCTCGTTTGGCTTCCACTCCAGTTGACCTCTCTTCTTTCCATCCCCCGTGAGAAGGTAGAGAGCAAAACCAACCCAAAGAAACCACTACTACTATGCCCCTATTTATTAGTAAAGCGTGTACTTCTTGCAAGGCTTGCTGAGCTTCTTCATGTGACAGACATCGCAAAAGTAGTCCGTCGAATGATCGTCGATAGAGGGCATCGTTCAAGTATACGATTTTTTAACCGGTTTCGCAGTCGACCATTTGATAGCCCTGTTCCTAAATTTACAGAACTTATAGGGCTTCGATGAGCCCTAGATGTAAAGGAGTTTGTGAACCCTTCTAAGCAATTAGAAGAGCGCGGAATTGGACCTCCCTCAAATGGATGGATCTAGGATTGATTGTGGAACCGAGCAGAGAGAACCCGGGCGGGCGGGAGGATACGCTAGGCGGAGTAGTTGCTCGGAGCAGGTTCTCCGACCGGATCAATGCATGTATGAATCCTAAAAAAAAATCCCGAAGGTCTAGTCTAGAAAAACCCGATGATCCACACCTTAGGGCCGAACCCACAAAGATGTCACTTTCTTTCAACTTGCGAAAGTTCTTCGAGGTCAAACCATCAATCTTAGGGCAATTCTCAATTGAACCCGGACAAAACTTTTTAGCTTTTCACGAAGGAATTAGGTATACTCATAGGTAGTCCCCTAGCTTTTTGGTACTATATCTTTTCTATACCTAAGAGGGCCTTCTCGAATGAGAATGAATTCATACCCGAACTAGGAGATCCAGCTTGACGCATATTAGCCTTGTGGCATAGATAGCGATTCCTACAGAGAGGGCGTTTGGTTCGGTTCACTCGAACAATGTCCTTCTCTCTTTCTATTCCATCATTCCGCTCCTCACTTTGGCAAGGAAAGAAAGCTCTTAGCGCGCAAAGCAAGCAGCGAAGGAACGGCTTCTTCTCTTTCACTATTAGCTACCAGTGAACACTCTTCTTGTTAACTTTTCAGGCATAGTTGAAATCATGTAAGTTAGTTAGCCTTAGCCTCTCTGTTCTCCTTTCTTTACAGAAGGGGATTAGAAAGCGCATTCAAAGCTGCTTAAACAAAGCATAAATGTACAATCAACGGAAGGCTTCTTTGTCTCGTCTGTCCTTCTCTACCCTCAGCCTGTCTTTGAGCTCTATCCCGCCCTTCCTTTCTGTCTTTGGCTTGCTAGCTAGAAGGCGAAGAGCGCACAACGCAATAAGGCAAGGGAGTTTTCACTCGGTTGACGTCGAGAAAGACTAAAGATGGGAGAGCACGCACAAACATCCTTGGGAAAGCACTAATGAACTACGACATCCCTGACACTTATGCGGTGAGATACCAACCATCCGATATCGCCTATAAAGCTAAGAGGCCACTGGCACCGAATAAGACCAATAAAGAACGCTAACCGCCACCAGCATTTGATGCCTTCCGAGAAGGGGGACCTCTTTCGGCAAAGAATTATACCAACGATTCGAATTATTATGCTCCTTAAAAGGAATAAGGGAAGCTCCAATAGAAAACAGCACTACTGCTAGTAAGATAGCGATCCAGGCAAGGCGCGCACCTCTTCCGCAGCGAGGAACTTTTCCTTAATAGCCACCTAATCCCGCCGCTATCGTCTTTAGTCTCTAAACCCTCGTAAGGCCACTCACTGCAAACTCTCCTAAGAGATTGCCAGGTGTGAGACGATTCCTTCTCGCCAAGGAAAGAAGTCCAATAGCAGCTGATCTTAGCTTTGAGCGCTTCTTCCTTTTGTTCCCAGCATCCCCTATAATCAAGCTCCTATCCATCCGATTCGGTCTCGATATGTATCCCTCTTTTTGTGCCATGTTCTAGTTACGTCATGAGCTCTAGTAAGGATCTCTTGTTTGCTAGTTGTAAGTCTCATACTAGAGTATTTAGTATATATAACCTGCTTTTCTCGCTTCCTCCCCCTTCATTCAGCTGGAGCTGGTGAATTCAATGATATATTCTTTAGTCGAAAGGTGGGTGGCATTTTCCGGAGTACAAGGCTCTTATATGACGTTTCTAATGTCCCATCCCGGCCCATTTGAACGCTTTGTTTATGAAAACTACACTTCGTATATCGTATAATAGAACACAAACGAAAGAGATTTCTTTCTTCTTTTCCCCCGTAGCTATTCCTCCTTTAGACTTATACAAGCTAGTACAAGAGGGTATTGGAAATAGAGGAAGCCAGTATATGGTAGTTAGGTAGTAGCAGAAAGCAATCGGAACTAGGAGAAAAAGCCTATGCAGGAGTGGCATGGCGGAGATGCACTCTTTCTTCTGAATTTGAAGAAGAAAAAGTGAAGCTTTCCTAAAATGCAAATCCCTAATAGACTTTTCTTTAAATTTCAATTTAAAGACTTTGATCAAGGTGGGAATTTTACTACTAGGCTACGAATGAATCCTAAAATGAAAACTAACTTCTATTAAAGGTCGACGGAATGAAATTCTTTCTGCGAGCTAGTGCTCCGGATAAAAGGCAAGGTATACAACAACAATTTACATTTTTTCCCTTCCATAGAGTTGTTAAGCTCTTTTGGCCATTTTTTCACATCTCGTGCCCTTCTGTAGGAGGTCCAGTTCTTTTCTATCTTTTTATAGTGGGAATCCAGGCAGTTGAATACAATGTTCTCTCATAGGCATAGGAAAAAGCGCATAAGGAGGACTCTTTCCGACAAAAGAAAAAAATTCCTTGCCGCTATATGGAGAGAAACTTCTTACACTTTTTTATATTTAATATAATTTCATTTATAAATTTTAATTATATTAAATATAATTAATAAAAATAAAATCTAATATTAATAAAAATAAAATCTAATAAAAATAAAAAAACGGGATTGAATCTCTTTTTAATTAAGGGATTTCTCTTTTGAAGATGGTTAGGTGAGTGAATGAGTAAGCAGGCCCTTTTTCGCAGTTTATTTTTTTTATTCTTTCATTGTACATCCCTTTCCCGAACTCTTAGATCGATTTGAATTGTTTCTTTGAAATAAAGAGTAGTAGAGTATAGATAAGAGACTACTACGTATAACTAGAATAAGAACAATATTGATATGATAGAATCCGATCGACTTAAAACTCTTTCCTCCAAGCAAAAAGCACTTAGGCTTCGAAAGAGAACAAAATCATGGCATGGAAGGAACTCAAATGCTACCCTTAGATGTAGCCAGCCTTAAAACTAGAAGGACTTGCTCTTGTACGTGAATCATGATTTATCATTTTCTCACTGGCAAGGAAAGAGACACACACATGGCAGAACCCTAAGATCAAGCCCAAGCCCTATTCTAACATCAAGGCTAAGCATCTATTTTAGCACTAACAGATATGGAAAGACTAGGGCGGGAAGATGACTTCACTTAGCCGCCTTAGCCTGGGGCAATCTGGCCATAGTGACAAGAGCTGGTCAATCCCAGAGAGGGGAGATTGGTTGGAAGGCGGTGGGTGGGTCAAGCCTGGAACGAAGTCACGAGATATAGAATAACCTGGACAAGTACGCTACTAAATTACAGCACCCGGAGTACTACTAAGATCTAGATCAAGACTAAGCTCCAAGCCAAGGATCACTTATATATATGGGCATCTTTCCACTATGAAAGATGATGAGGAAAAACGAAAGCTCCGTTTTCTATACGAGATCTAGCCACAGAATGAATTTGCTTGTCTCCGTAAAGCGATTGACTTTTTTTTTATGCCAAGATTGATAAATAGCACGGGGCTAGCCCTTAGCCCATTCCTTGATCTACGAATGCCGGCATGTTGTATTACGATCTTAGGCCGATGGGACAGCTTTCAAAGGCTAGAATAGCTAAAAAGAGGCTAGCTTCCTTTGCTTTAGTTTACTATGCTATCTTTCATACCCAAGGTGCATAGCGTCTCTCTCTCTCCCTGCGCTAGTTATAAATCTCCCTTCCTCTCTAACGAATGAAGTTTTAAGGGTGGCTTAAAAGCTCCTTTATTCATAATTTGAGTTTCTTCTCGATAGCCGAAAGCATAATCATTTTCGAACTAAGAAAGTTTTGTAGAGTTTTCAGACGATGTGAGATAAGTAGAAAAAGAATTCCTCATTCACTTCCAAGCTAACCGAAAATTTTTTACTCCTAATTCCTATTATATCTCGATGGTTTGAAGCCCTAGTTCCAGAAGGAATTGATATCCATATTTTAGACAACTAACCTGGTATTTACTCTATTTAATGTCGGACTTTGCCTGGTGTTAGAAATAGATTGAATCGTAAACCAAATCAATTTGCTGTGCTATCAAGAATAGGTCGTCCCTTTACTCTACTTTCAGGAATGGCAAGACGCTAAAGAGATAGCTATGGCTATGAGACTAGTGCAATCGGGTAATCGACCAAGTAATCCACATACATGATAAAAGAGCATTCCTGCCCTAGTGTACTTATCCACCGACATTGAAGGAGAAGAATGACAAGGTAGCTAGTAGCCTTTTTCCCTATAGTCTTTTCCGAAGTTCCCTAGCCGTAGCGCTTTCTGTTATGATTCCAAGTCTTGCTCCCACTCGTGTATTGATTTCAATGCTTTTTTCTTTATACGTAAGTTTGGCTTAGCCCATTGGCTAGTTTGTAGGCCCCTCCCCGTACCACCTTGTCTTAGCTTCAAGTTGTTTTCTAACCTTCGTTCATTCGCTTGGTTAGATCTTTCTTTCCTATTTATTTAGTAATAGTGATCTCCGTCTAGGACTGAAGCGAAATAAGCTCCCCCTTGAAGCGGGGTCTTCTCCGATCTAGAGGATCTTTCGTTTTTTGGGCTGAAGTCAGAGGGAGCGGCTCAACTTCGCTATGCATAGATCTCTCTTTGGTTATACCGATGAAAGAAGTGGCTACGATGGTTCAATAAGAGTCTTCGCCGAGCCATCCCGGAGAAATGGGAGCATAAAGGGATTTTATTGTTTAGCAAATACCACAATACGCACTATGAAAGGTCCAGCTTTATTTAAAATTTTCTTATTTTATTTAATGTTATTGAACATAGGTGATATTGGGGTGAAAGCCCTCTGGAGTAATCAAAGCTGTTTCGTGTTGATCTTTTCTTTTCATTGGCCGATCTGATTAACACGGAAAAATCCATCAATAAGAAATAGAACGGATTAAGATGTTTGGCAAAGCTTTGGAAAATATTTTTATCTCCATGTTTCCTCGGCCACTTTGGGACAAGGAGATCCAGTTCTTTTAATAATCAATGGGACAAATTCCTGTCTTTTTTAACCGAAAGAGCTCAAAACTTCAGGAAAAAACCTCGATTCCTGCAACACCGGCTTGGCATCGGACCGTACAACCAAGCAGTGCTACTCTACCAAGGAGGAATTGGGACTGGCAGCATAAGACCATGCAAAAACATCTCGTATTCAGCCGAAAGAGAGGTAAGCGCTGTTTTTTTCGTCCCGAAGATTGCAGTTCTCATGAGTCGTCTTGGGTCCGTCCTCGCGAGATTGACATCAACCGCCTCTTCGACTAGCAAGGAAAAGCCAGATTTTTCTGAGTTGGTACGGTGATAAATGAAACTTATTTTCTAAGATCGAAACTTGTAGCGAAACAAGACCGACCAGCCTGTTTTGTGCAAGTCATGAGCAAACCGTGGCTTTTGATCGGGAGACATAGATTCTATCGGGGAAAGATCCCAACTCGAGGTACCGAAGAAGCCAACTCCATGATTGAATGACTCTTCGGACTAAAAGTAGCTATTTCCCAGTGAGAACAGCTAAGGTCCACTATGTTGGAAATGCAGCATGGATGATAGGACTTTTCCATTTTCAATGGAGCTATGGGTCCTCCCGCATTCATTGGCTACCGGTGCCATGCTCAAAACACATAGAATACTTATCCTTGATGTGTTGGTGGGCTGCACTTCCCGACCTCGAGTCCGAGTCAATCCTTCTTTCCGGGCCTATGATATTGAGGAGCTAAAGCATACTATGAATCCTTCTATTTTTAGTCGAAAATAGGGAAAGCACGAGGCCTATCCACCGATTTTCGCGAAGGGGCGAAGAAAAGAAAGAAGCGCTCTCGCTCTCACTTGAAGTACAGGAATGAGAATTGCTCGGCCAACGAGATCAAAGATGCTCTTATTTCGCCAAGTCCATAAGTACCATGAGGCATATACAAATAGGATTGAACACACCAGATTTCACAAGATGTTAGAAGGTGCGGCTCTTGGGATTGAGGTTTCGCCTTGTTATCAAAGCATATTGCCGAGCTAAGGGAACTGAGTTCCTTTATATCTCTATCTATAAAATTTTATCTCTTTCTTACTTGGAAAGCGATTGTGCCGAACAAGGACCAATTAACTCGCGGATGGCGTGACCACGAACGTCCTTTCGGTTAAATCGGGGGAACAGCTCGAGGTTTTTTTTTCCTTACTCCCCTCTTCCGCTGTGCACCTTCCTTGTTGCTTTCTTATGAGCAATATATTAACTGATCTTGTCCCCAAGCTCCTCCTTGAGCCGATTTACCAAAAAGGTATGCTTCTTTATTGAGCCTTTCGGGAAAGGGAAGAGCGGAAGTCGAAAAAAAGTGACTGCTTGTCCTGAAAACACTAGCACCTTTTATTTAAAAAATTCCAGCGCTACTAACCTTGCTATTGTACTCCCCTAGTGCTTCCATCAAGCCGACTCACTATACAGGAGAAAGAAAGGCATCATGGCAATCAGAGACAGCTCAAGAAATTCAAAATCAGATGGAAGGCGGGATTGAGTCGGGCTAACGAGTTACTATTTCAAAAGCGGGAGAAGGAATTGGATGATCAATCTATTTCCCCTACTGTTCTACCGCTAGGAGAGAGGACCCCCAACAAGGGGATGTGAAGAGGCGCTTTCCGTCCCGCGATTTCTTACTTTAGGAAGAAATAGAGTAAGGGCGTTGACGGATGGCTCGATTAAAAGGAGAGGAGGGGAACGAGTTACATACCGGAACGAGAAGGAGAGGGGAGGGTAAAGGGGTTTACTAAAAGATGGAGGTCGTGGATTTTGAACTTACTTGTTTTAGTAAGCTACTCTTCATCCCTTCCTCGGAACCACTGGCCGTTCTAGAAAGTCAGTCCATCAGCGATTTATCTCCTTCAATTGGTTATGGTTATAATTAGCAAACCCACTCTTCTACCTATTGCAGCTAAGCTAGTGCTTGCTCAATTGCATCGACCCTTCTGCGAAAGGTCAAATTTCTCTCCGAACCGACGTAGCATGCTCCCTTCTAAGGCTTCCGCTTCTCTCTAATAACGAGAAAATGACTCTTTTAGAAAGCAAAGCTACAACTCTTCAGTCTAAGCTATCTAAGCTAGAACTTAAGGCTGACCTCTTTTCAAGAGATACCCCACTTCCCGGTCTAGCTTCACTAACTGTATTCACCGCTTTCCAGATCTCGGAACCAGATCTACTTTCTCATCGGCATTCTCTAAATGAATTACGTTATGGTCTTGAACTCTCGATATATCATATGTAATGACAAATCGAGGTAAGCTTGTCTTTTCGGAAGAGGTGGGAGTGGGGCAGGAGTAATCCTGGATGTTAGTCCAATTACTTTACTAGTAAGGTGATGCCTGCTACTAGTCGAGCAAGGTTATTAAAAAAAAATGTCAATACAAGTAGGGCAAGAAAGTCACAATCATACCCGATATTCAGAGTGCCAGAGCTAGAAAGCGGCAGCCATAAAGTGGAGAATTTCCATCCATTTGCTGTCTCGTTCGCTACCTCGGTCAACATTACGCAATTAGTCCAAGTTCAGTTCGACTATAGCTGCAACCTATCTCATATTGGGGAAAAGTTACCACCCTCGATCACAAACTAGAAATTTCATAAGAGAAAGTATAGAACGGATTTCGGGCTAGGTTCAAGGTATGCCCAAAGGTATGCCGGTTGATTGATTCAATATCATAAGAAAAGAAATCCATAATTTGAATTCTTTCAATTAAAGAAAAGGAACGGAAGGAACGAGAGAAAGAACGAGCTACATAGTGTTCACGAGTTAAAGAGCGAGTAAAGAGAGGGATTTTGGGTTCTTCAAGCGCCCTAGACCACCAGCTAGTGTGCTCTTTCGTGAAAGCACCTTTTGGCCATGCTTTCTCGATCCGATTTTTGTCAATCTTTTTCTTTTTTTCCTTCGGGATTCTATAAAGCAGACTTTCTTCAACCAAAAGGAAAGGAAATCTCCAAGCAAGATGGAGAGAGGTACGATTGAAATGAAGTTCAATCCTGACCTCGAAGGAAGGGATTGGTTCGGGCAAGCTCTCGAGGAGTATATCAAACCGTGTTTAGCATCTTCTCGTCAGGCAAGGAAAAGATAGGTAGCAAAAGAAGGAGTAAGGAGCAGAGCTAGGGAGCAAGGGAAGCCGGGCAGGTCTTGAGTCTTTAGGTCTTTCGTTTTGTTTCTCGTGAGGATAGCGATGAGTCTTGAGTAGCCCGAACGGCTTGAGTATCGAGTTCGGTTCGTAGTTGCTCCTGGCAAGAACAAGTCCAGTCTGTCGTTCATCGAGGGAAGCAAGCCGGTAATCCTCTTTCAGAATTTGCGGAAGATAGTACGGATGCTCCTGTTCTTTTCTTTGCGGCGATTGTGGGAGCCAGGGAGAGGGTTTTGGAGAAAGATAGGTAAGCAAAGAAGCCGCAAAGGAATTCTTTTTCTATTGATTCTCGAGAGAGGAAAAAGAAAATGTTTAATAGTTATAAAGCCGAGGCTATAGTGCGTTCCCAAGTGCGCGGGGGTAGAGAGTTTGTCTAGAGAGGATTAAAAGGGGTAGAGCAAACAAAAACGGCCTTGAAGCGAACTTCCACCTTTAACCCTAGGCGCTAACCGAGCCGTAGCTGATGAGCTTACGAGTCAAAGCTCTCACGAGATCTCGTTGGAATTCCCTGTCAAGTAAATGAAAGGCAAGTCACGGGATGGGAGGATTAGACCGAAGGAAGAGAAGGCTTAAACAAGCGATCCTATATTGCATGTAGGAAGGGAGATGGGTGGTTCGGGGCATACTTCGATCAATGTTTTGGAACCATCCGAACGAATGTAATTTAACATGGCGACCTATGTGGAATGCCTCATTAGGCAAATACGATGCAAGACCTGTCACATCAAGGTCAAGACGAAATTGACTCTTCATTTTCTTATTTTACTACTTAAAGCACACGGCTCCCGGTCGGTGGCGGGTGCCGGTTTCGATGCAATTTTATGAAACGACCCGTACGAGATTGCTTTTTGTGCGCGTACGGGTGAACCGAAAGCGATCCAACTCCTTCCATGTGGCTATCGGTAGACCATTGTGTAGGATGTCGCCCGCTCGACTCTTTAGTATACTCTCATACGGGAAGGAAAACCAATACTATTAATTTGCCGATACCGAGCTGAGTGAATGAGCGCAGGAAGGAATGCTTTCACAAGTGGTAGAAAGATACCCTGTTCAATACTCACCTAGATGGACAACCAAATCAACCTCGATTCCCTTAGCAAGGTGGCATTGTGAAAATGGAAAAAGGAGCTCAAGTACTTTTTGCCATCTTTGAGGGGTAATTCACGAAGGGAGATCCGATGTAAGAAAATTTTCCCGGTCTTTTTTAAAAATGGCACGATTGAAATGGATAGCTACGAAGGAAAAAGGCATTTCAGCCCAAAATCCCGACTCAAACGATTTGAATTAGGATATCCTAATGTCACACAATAAAGAGTGCGGTTGGCGACTCCGGTCCGCACTTTCCCTTCCCGGTCCTATCGAACCAGACACTTCATACCTCTTACGTTGGTTAAGGTCGAGCTACTTCCTTCTCTCTAACTCGACTCTAGTAAAGTATTCTATTCGTTCTATCGCTTTTTCACTCTATCTACTCGCTAAGTATGTAGCTCGTTCGTTACAAGTATTCCCCTCCTTCCCTATCTTTCCAGCTTCTTCATTCCTGTAGCTCGAGGTTAAGAGGAAAGAGAATAGGGGAGCGAAGCGAGAGGGATGTGTTCAGTCTTTTTCAAAAGTAAAGAATATTTTTGGATAGGTAATAAGATCATCCCAAAGTGCCTTAATTGAATATGAATAGAAATAGAATATGTCCCATTACCAACATAAACTTGATCCTTGCTTCCAAATGAAGTAGCTTTGAGTGGTGTGGCTAAGAAGTGCAACAACTTCATCGGTTTGAAAATGAGCGGGCGAGGGATTAAACACCTCTAATTCCCTTCTTCATTAATAAGTATATGTGGACGCGCGATCGAGGGCTTCGGCTTCAATAGCATAACAAAGGGAATAAGAATCCGGATGATTTGCAACCCGTTGAGTGTGCGAGTCGGGAGTTCGAATCGGGGATAGGCTTTCTAATGGCTGCAACTTTATCAACAAGACCTTTCAAAAAAGCAAGATAAGATTGTCTTCAACAAAGAGTACCATGATGGGTTGGGTGGAAGCCGGTCTCGAGAAAAGAAAGAAAGACGGGTTTCTTCTTGCTTTTCGAGTCTCGTGCAGCCCAAAAAGAGTTTTTAGGTTTATAAACCAAACCAAGAAGACCGCTGGTACTTGGCGAAAGAGTTGCCAAGATAGAACTCAATTCAATAGAAACTTCTTTCATCAAAATCTCTGGATTTTAAATCTCCTTTTGAGTGCTTTGATCTATTACGACCTTGGTGGAGGAAGGAAAGTAAAAGTACGGTCTTTTTCCTACATTCGCTCAGAGTAAGAGAGGGTGGCTTAGATAGCTTAGACTGAGACTTTTGGAGTTAAGAAGCGAGAATTGAAGAAAGGCTTTTTTTCATACTTTTAGCACTCGAACTCCTTAGGAGAAGAGATTTATGATACGCTTGAACCGGGTGGATTCGGCTTCCGAAAGAAGAGAGAAAAACCTCTCGTCGAAAAAGAAAAAGAGATTGGATGGGCGATTTCCTTTTTCTAAGCTAAGAGAATAGAGCACGATTCTTCTCCAATGCGTAAGAGAAGAGATAGGCTCACCCCGTCTTTCTTTCCCTGGCCACCGAGACAACCTAGCCCCGTAGGGACAGACGGCATAGAACCGGAGTGCTCTAAAAGGTAATTCTAGGGCGGACCAGTCGGAGGCTAATTGGAGTCAAGGAGTTTAAGCGGGAATAGCTACTCTTTCAAAAAATAAATGATTTATTCAATAATGGAAAATCTCCTTCATTAGCTTGTTTCGTTGCGAAATTGTATTAAAAAAAAGGGGGGAATAACTATAGACTCTTGAATTATGGATCATCGGGGAACGTCCCACCACATAGAATAGATCTATCCAAGATGACTATACTCAAGTCAAGAATTAGGGCTTGAGCCCGGTCATTGCTTTGAATCTAGAATCGTCTTCTCAAAAACCTAACTAATCGGCATTTCCTTTCCGCTTTCATCGAAAAAAAAGACGTCTTTGGCTCTAGCTCTCTAACACTCTAAAGTCTTCCGCGAGTAGAGTAAAGAAAAGATAGGGAAGAAAGTGCTGTTCTAAAAACATGTTTCATATATACATATTCTAAATAAATATATCTAATTAGATATATAAGTGAATCTTTCTTCTCCACCATACTGAACAGTAATTTCCGAGTTTTTTTATTCTTCTTTCAATTCAAGGCATACCACATCAAACTTCTTTTCGAAACCGCCTTGACAATGATAACTGGGACATCTTTATTTATGAATTCACGAAAGAAGGCAAGATTCCGCCAGCAACATTACCGACAACCGCTAAAGCCTTCCCCCTCAAACCCTCCAATCGGTCTTCCACTTTTTTTCTTTATGTAGCTTCGTAAACGAAATGGTCCTCTCGAACCTGAACTAACTGAACCACGTCCTACCCTCCCTAGACCTGAAGGTCAAGTACTCCATTTTTACGGGGCTTTGCGAGAATTTACTTGTGACAAGGCCTTTGGTCATATAATCTTATGGCGCCTCCATTTTCTCGGATGACTCTCCCGCTGGTAAACATGGGATAGGATCCACTCTACTCTGGCAGCTGAGCTTCTTTGTCTATTTAAACCCCGTATCTCTCTTTTACCGTGCCCAAGAAAGAAAAGATCCAGTTCGGGTCCCCTGGGAAGCTCCGCTTTGATGCTGGCCAACCGGGAGTAGCCGCTCTTTCGTGATGCTATTTTGACCTCGTCAAGATAATAGGACTTTCACACCGACATTGAGACGGAAAACATTCGATCGGTTTCCTAGCGTGATACGCTATGATCACCGTCAAAGACAGATTCGAGGCCTTTGTCCCCATTGCTTCTTAGTTAAGTAGGCAGCCCCATCTCTTGATTATGAATATCACTTTCACAAAGAAGCACGAATGCGCGAGAAGCAACACTATTCTTCAAAGAAAGAAAGGGTAAAAGCAAGTTCCCCGCCTATAGTCATTCCTCTCTCGGTAGAAATTCCTTCTCTCCCCGCTCTCGGTCGGCCCGGGCCAAGGGGAAAACTGAAGCTTGCGAGATTGCTTGGTACCCTTTGCTAGCTTACAGCCCAAGCTAAGTAGGCGCATTAAACTCATTAGAATATCAAATTATGGGATGCTTCAGAGTGCCCTAATAAAGAGGCCATTGGAATCGATAGCAAGAGACCACAGAGCAGGCAAAGTACGCATCCACGGGTGAGACGGGGAGCCTATAGAAGCGGCGCGACAAATTAAGGTGGAGAGCATCCAAAAACGAAAACAAAGGCCTCGAAACTGCCTCAATTAGTGTAATTCACATCGTATTTCGCATGGAAACTAGATGAGTAAGAGTCTTTCTTTCAACCAATCCCATGAGCATGTAACCGGATGTGGGGGTAAAGTGAGGGTCGGAATTCGCCCGTGGTAGAACTATCCCTAAGGCTGTGGTAGAGCCGAAAGCTAGTACCAAAATGAGACGGCTGGAGGAAAGAAGAGTGCCCATCCACCCGGGGAAGATCTAAGCAAGGTGTATAGTGAGAGGGAGAGATGACAGTCCGCATCACAGCTTAAGAATATGGGTATGCATCTCTACCTGAAAAAACTGCTACAATGTGCGATTGCTATTAGCTTTTTTATTTACTTGATTTGAGGCATAGGCGGGATAGAGATAGGGCTAAAAAGAAACTCTATAAGCTGAAATATAGTACCCGTAACACTTGGAAGCAACTACTAACGTGCTTCTTAGGCAAACGAAAACGAACGAGCGAGTAGTAAAACGAGCACATGAGCTAACGAAGTTAGCGAGCTATAGAGTAACAAAGTAACAAAACTACTCGGATAGAAGATCTTCCCTTCACTTTGGAAATGCTCTAGCAGCTATAATCGACAATCACCTTAACGACTTGTAGCACCAAAGTAACCTAAGATGGCCGGCTTTTTTTCTTAAAGTGATCTCTGGATAAAATGTACTTACAAATGAAGCATCTAGCGTTAGCGAGTATATAAGCTAGTGGAATACCTGGAACGAGCGTGAGCGTACGAACCTCCGGTGGGTGCCGATGTGCCTTCCCGAACCACTCCCGCTCATACTCGTACCACTTGAAAGATTTCTGGTTTGAAACGGGACGGGGACACTAGCTGGCTTAGCCTAAACAAAACAAAAATTACCTCATACTTGATTAGTCCATCGAACTACATGCCGGTAGCCACTCATTATCTGGATAGCTTTTACTATTCTCCCAGGCCGAACTCGGAATTATCTAGGCGCCTACAACAAGTGCTAAGTTCGGATTGGAGACTGAAACTTGCCTCCATGAAGTCGTAATTTCGAGTAATAGAAAATCAGCCAGTGAATACGTTCTCTACACACCGCCCGTCAAGTCACGAAAGTCGGCAATGCCGATAACCCACAAGGGAAGCGGTTGACGATTGAGGCTAAGTCGTAACAAGGTATCCGTAGGGAAGATGGAGAAATTGTTTTATAACAAGTTCTGTCTAGTTGTGAGGCTATCTTTCTTTGATAACTGAAAGAAAAAATAATTTTTCCGAAAAAGTAAGCTATTTAAGGATGAATGCCTTGGGACTAAGAGTCGAAGAAGGACGTGATATCCTGCGATAAGCTTTTGGGAGCAGGAAATTAGGCCGAGATCCGAGATTTCCGAATTGTTACCCGTAATGTGGTATCTTACGAGCTCAAGGGCGAACCTAGTGAACTTAAACATCTTAGTAGCTAGAGGAAAAGAAAACAAAGAGTGATTCCCTTGAATAGCCCAAACCAGTTATCTCGCACTAGGTTGAAGGAATTATGGTCATCATAAGAGTTACCAAAGCTACTCATAGGATAATTGTCTGGGAAGCCATACTAAAGAAGGTGAGAGTCCTGTATTCAAATGAGTCTCTCTTTCCTAAACACGTGAAATTTGTTGGGAAGCAGCGGGGACCACCCCGCAAGGTGAAATACTACTTAGTCACCGATAGTGACCGTGAGGGAAAGGGTAAAAGAACCTGCATCTACAAGAAGTGAAAGCCTGTTTGCGAGAATGAGCCTGCGAGTTATGATTGTTAAACGAGCCACAAAGCGAGTGGGCATTAAGTCGGTGATTTTAGACCCAAACTAGGTGAGCTAACCATGAGCGAGTTGAAATTAGGGTAATACCTAGTGGAGGACCGAACCAGTTTTCGTTGTTGGATGACTTGTGGTTAGGAGTGAAAAGCTTATCGAACTCCCCGAAATAGTTTTAGGACTAGCGCAAGAGTTAAAATAAGTGGGGATAGAGCACTGAATAGAGAAGGGCTCCAAACCGGGTACCACCTCTAATAAACTCCGAATACCCTTTCAGTGTCGTGAGGGAAACCTTGGCGAAGGTCCCTAAGTAGTATTAGGAAGACGAAAACAGCTAGAAGGTTGGCTTAGAAGATCCTTTAAAGAGTGCGTAAAAGCTCCATTTTCAGCGCCGAGAATGTAAGGGGGCTCAAATCCTACACCGAATAGGCTAGCTAGTCATTTTTGTAGTGATAGCTAGCGGTAGGGGAGCCTAGTAATGATAGTGAAGCTAAACTGGGAGGATCAGTGGAGTTTTGACTAGTGAGAATGCCGGCGTGAGTAACGAAAGGGGGTGAGAATCCTCCTGGCCGAATGACTGAAGTGGTTAGTCGATGGATAATAGGTTAATCTTCCTGTACTCACCGTAATTACCGAGGGAGTGACGGAGTCGGCTAAGATAAGCTTAATTGGTCTAAGTGTAAAGAGGGTGTGGTTGGCAAATCCACCACAGGGTAACCTTGAAGCATGATGGATAGGGCAACCGAAGTATCTTAATGCCTTGCTTCCAAGAAAAACTTATAAGGATATATTTAGGGTACCCGTACCGCGAACGAACATACGTAGTAAATGAGAAGATCCTCGGCCCACGAGCAAACTATAGTTCAGAACTCGGCAAATTAGCCCCGTAAGTTCGCAAGAATGGGTGCCTAGGGCAACCTAGGTCGCAAAGTGAAGAGGCACGAACGACTGTTTCTCAAAAACACAGCTCTATGCTAAGGCGCAAGCTATAGGAGGGGGCGACACCGCCCAAAGTGCTCCAAGGTTAAGAGGAGGGATTCACTAAAAAGAAAAAAAAATTTAGTTACGTTCTGAATTGAAGCCCGAGTGAACGGCGGCCGTAACTAGAACGATCCAAAGGTAGCGAAATTCCTTGTCGGTAAGTTCGACCCGCATGAAAGGCGTAACGATTCCACTATAGACTCGGTGTAATCTTAGTACCGGTTACCCGGAACCCGTGGAGCTTTACTGCAACTTGATATTGGATTTTTTTTTTTAGGTGGGAGACCAAGACAGTGTTTAATGGGTAGTTTTACTAGGGCGATCGCCTCCTAAGGTTTTAATAAGGTATCCTAAATAGGTAGTAAGCGTAAAGGTAAAAGGATGCTTAACTGCGAGACAAACAAGTCGAGCAGATACGAAAGTAGGACTTAGTGATCCGGCGAAAGCGGTTACACCGTGGTAGGGCCATCGCTAAACGGATCAAAGTGACCCCGGGCAAAAAAAAAGGCTAATACTTTATAAGAGACCACATCGATGTCGACTCATCGCATCCTGGAGGTGAACAAGCTTCCAAGGTTGGGGCCATGAGTTGGGTTTCTTGAACTCCTAGTAAAGGCGAACAGCTATTTCAGGATTATATAAGCTATAAACACTGAAGTGCGAAACTAACTTAAAGATAAGATTTCCCATCCGTTAGAAGTAGTGCGTCATTTTCCTCATTTTCGCACCAAAACCTACTAATTGTTCTAGGATAGATTAGGAAGGGTTTTCTAATATACCACCCAATACCCAACCGCAAACAAAAATGAAGGAGCCGGTGAACTTTTTCATGTTGTGTTACCAACAATAAGGATCCACTTTTAAAAATGAGTGGGCAATTGCACCCTAGAAAAAGTGGAATCCGAGCAGAAAAGCTCACCATCTAGCTTAATTGTGAATGGTAGAGAAAGGATAGCAGCGGCAAACGCTTCGACCAGGATACGGAAATTATGGCCATTCTTTTTGTTATGAGGATTATGACTACCGAAGGTGGTTGGTCTTTCCTTCTTCTATCGCTTCGCTTCATCTCTTGCATCGAAGATGGTTTGGTACTTTTCATCATATAAGCTAAGCCGAATGCCCCGCGTCGTCTTTTTACTTATTTTTTATGGATGAAGACGGAATTGGCTGCTTGGCAAGTCAGCATGAAGCTTTGGCTCTCAGTCATATCTTTCTTCTCCTCGGGGAGTTAAGTTAGCATAGAGGGAAGGGGATACCATAAATCAACTCGCTTTCACAGGCTATTCAGCTAACCTTTTCAAAAAATGTCTTAAATAAGAGAAGCAAGCCTCGGAACGAATAAAGAAAAAGCAGAACTTGCGTAAGATAGAAAGATCGATTATCCCATTTCTTGCGGGGACCTACTCTCTTTTCTAAATCCAATCAATAGCCCTGTTCACCATAAGGAGTGTGAGCGCAAAACATTTCAGAGATACCAATAGGATGATTCACCTCTTATTCAACCAATAAAAATGGGTGCTTCTACTTCACTTCGAAAAGAAAAAAGTAAGCAAAATGAATTTCAATCAAGAAATGAGCAAGAAAGGTTATCGTATCATCCATGGCGAAGTGCTATCGTATATAATAGAACGGTTGCATTTAGGAGTGATCTTTCACTCCTTCTTCAAGCCAGTGGTGATCTCACTTTCGAAAGAAAGTTTCGATGCGTCAATGTACATGTAGTCGATAAGGAAAAAAGATATAGAAAGTGTGTCGTGAAGGTGGTTTATGATGATGTTACGCAGCGTTCAGAACCAGCCTTGAAGTGAAATTGAAGAAAGAGAAGAGAACATGAAAAAGATTTTTTCAGCTATATGTTTTTGCTTTTGAGATTTCGATTACTCACCGTATTGTTGATAAGTCAAGGCCTTGGGGACTGGGCCTTGACTTGGTGCCCCTATGGTTTCTATTTGTGGAATGGATCGATTTTTGACTTTCAACCATGGATGGAGTTCCTCTTTCCTTCGGAGGAAATGGGAGTGGTGGTACTAGCTCATCGAAGCGGCCGCAATTTGATCTCAATTTGCCGCCTCAAACAGATTTGGAACCCGCGCCCCTTGAACCATCCTCAGAGGAGGAAGAAAGTTGAAGCGAACGGGAGCTTCGGGCCTCCAAGGAGTATAAAGCTGTCGAAAGACACAACGACAGGCGTGACACACGCATCAAAGAGATCCGCCAACGAGCGAAGGAAATCGCTCGGGAGAGGGGATTCCACCCCGACAAATGCGATGCGGTGGAAGACGTCGCGACTATGTGGCCGATCACGCCGAAGAGTTAGCCGAAGGGGAACAACTCCGCTATCTAATGAGGTTAAAACATAGCCTAGAGAACTTGAACAATCATACCTAGGGTCGCATCTTAGAAGAAGTCAAAAGATGGAGACCCTAACTATAGTATAGTTAGTCTGGTTTGAGGACCCGAAAAGGGGAAGGACGTTGCACACCCCACAAAGGAAAGGGCTCGTCGAAGGAGATGCATTTCAGGTACTGGTAGTACTAGACAAGCTCTCAGGGAATAATCTCTTTCTTATTTCTGCCTTTCTTTCCCATGACGACTAGGAACAAGCAAATAAAAAATTTCACTTCGTTCGGACCTCAACATCCTGCTGCTCATGGTGTTTCACGATCAGTATTGGAAATGAATGGAGAAGTGGTGGAACGTGCGGAACCACATATTGGATTACTCCGGTGCGGCACGAAGCCGCGACGCCGAGTCGGCTCCTATGCCGCTAGCTATGCCCCGCTTGGTCCCCGACACGGTGAAGGTTACGTAGCGCGTCATGAGCACCGGGCTAAGTGGTGGTTGAGCAACTCAAGGGAACCGCCCTACCTTACTACAACATAGGGACGAAGGGAGAAGGTTGTGAAGGTGGCCTCGTTATCCACACCTCCGATGAATGGAGGACCGACCCGGGTTTTCATGAGCGTTGGCGGGTCCTGGAGTGCTGTCAAGGGCGCTAGCGCATACCCCGGTGATCATCACCACCAGTACCTCACATCTCGGCACAAAGGGAACGTGTAACCCACCTCTGTCCCATTCAACTACATTTGTTCCCGTAATCCATATCCTAACAAAATGCAGCGGCGAGGGACAATCCGCCCATACAGGCTAGCGGGGAGGATGGCACTACTAGCAAAGACCGTCACGGCGAAAAGGCCGCGGGCGCGAAGCGTGGTAGGCTGCGCCGGAGAGCATAGCATAGGGAGGAAAGGGAGCCCGGACGATGGAATAGCCAGGGGAGGCCGGGTCATTTGACGAAAATGGAAGGCTTTTACCCCTCAATGAGAAAGAAGGCCCTATGGAGTAAAGGGAAATGCATGAATTCTTGGAAAAAGAGGGAGCAAGCCTATATAAAAAATGGTTGAAAGCAAGCCAATTCAATGAATAGATAGAGTCAACGATACGACAAACGGCGCTGCCCTACATGCGAATTAGCTTCCGAGGTCGAGCAGTCTCAATTTCACTACCGGATTTTCGAATGAATGCTTTGGCCGGGCCACCTCGAATGGCATGAGTCGCATGCGGGAGTCCCGCACGTACGGTTTTTAGGGGGATCTGGTCGAAAGACCGCCGACGCCCACCCAACTAGAGGGACTGAGAAATTAATAGAGTACAAAACTTATCTTCAAGCTTTACCTTATTACGATCGTTTAGAGGGCGATCGCGGAGTCACTCAATGAAGTCCTCCGTTTCTTTCGGAGGTGCTAACCTGCGGCGAGCGAGATGACTAAGTGACATATGGAATATGGCGACGACAACAGCATGTCATAGAAGGAGATAACAGGTGGAGCCAACGACCCACTAAGACTAACGTATCTACAACTACATCCCCGAGCGGCAGTCAAACGGAGGCGTGAATGCAAGATGCCAGCGGAACGGAATGATCGGCCGGACAGAGGCTAGGGCTGCTTCCTTTCCACCGCGTCCTTCCTTGTGTGTCGAAGATATAAAGTGAGTGCACCGGAAAAGAAGGGGAACTGGGTCGATCTATTCTATGGCGAAGCATCCGAAGCATAATTGCACACTCACATGATCTTTGCCGAGAGATAAGAGCATTCGGTGGAACCGGTGAACTACACTTGCTTCGGATAGATGTGTGGGACGAGAGGGCTCGTGGTACCTTCCCCCACCCTTCCTCCTTTGCTTTGAGAATCGTGTGAACGGAAGAGAGTGGGCGAAGGGAAGGAGGTCCTCATTCGGAGTCGCTCGCACACTTACTTGAGCAAAGTGCGGGAGACGGGGAATGGGTCGAGTAAACTCCCCCGGGCCGGAAAAATAATGACGAAGCTTTACAAGGATAAGGCTTTGATTTGATTGGTATTGATTTTTTTCTTGATAGGAAAGGACGGCGCCCGGGTATGTTATAGAAAGGGAAGGCGGAGGTAGTACTTTGAATGGCGAAGAGAGGCGGCTCGGCGGTAAGGAATGGGAAATCGTCAAGGATGACTTCTTTGTTGGCGAAACGAAGGTTGCGCTAGCACCGGTGATTCTCGAGCCGGTTTGGATTTCCAACGCCTCGGGAAACGGGTCGAGATAGATGACAGCACCTTTTCCTCTCTTTCCTTCTTGGGAGGGCAATCTTCTCTTATGGCCTTCACCTCCCGCCCGGCCCGGAAATAGAACCCAGCCCCCTTTGATCCATTCATTTCTGCAGCGGGCGCTCTCAAGAGCCCTTCTATTGCATAACCTACAAAAGCTATGAGCAAAGTACCAAAGTGGTTGCGGGAACGATACGCTTTGGTTACCGGTGAATGCTTCGAAAGGCGACCCGCTTTCAATACTAGTTCTTACCTTACGATGCCATTTTTCGAATATCATTAAATAGCATGGCCTGGGGCTAAGGTAACTCAAGTGGGAGAGCCGTGTTATGGGTGACCTTATTGCACGGTTCAGAGAGCACTTGTGAATGTGATGCAAGTGAACGTGTACGAAAAAGCTGTCGTAAAGTTTCGTTGTTCGTTCCGTCGTCGACCCTATCTATGTTTCTACGATGGCCCAAGAACACGTTCATTCTTCAGCCGTAGAGAAACTTTTGAATTGCGAGGTACCATTACGAGCTCAATATATACGAGTCTTATTCCGTGAAATAACTCGAATTTCAAATCATTCACTTGCTTTAACTACTCATGCTATGGATGTGGGAGCATCAACTCCGTTCCTGTGGGCTTTTGAGGAGCGGGAGAAATTGTTGGAATTCTATGAAAGAGTCTCGGGAGCCAGGATGCATGCTAGTTTCATACGACTAGGTGGAGTGGCACAAAATCTGCCTCTTGGCTTATGTCGAGATATCGATTCCTCCACACAACAATTTGCTTCTCGTATCGACGAATTAGAAGAGATGTCAACCGGCAACCGTATCTGGAAACAACGATTAGTGGATATTGGTACTCCACGCACAAAGCAAGCAAAGGATTGGGGATTCAGGTGGTGTAATGTTAAGAGGTCGTGCGACATGAAGACATTGATAGCAATATGGGGGAAGTTCCTATCAGGCAACAAAGGTTCCGCCTAACCCTACTTAAGCATGCATATTATGTCAATGAAGACTTGGTGTGAAGCCTTGGAGCTTACGTTAAAAGAGCAAAAGGCCCGGGCCTAGGGTGAGCTGAGGGGGGACAGCGTAAGTGAGCGAATGTGTGTAAGCCCACCAAACATGACTGTTCTAGGAGGGGCGGGCCACCCACCTTCGAATGATGTTGGTCCTACGGACCGTGAACAATTCGCCTATGGCCTCCGGGCATGTCGGAACCGCATGAGTTCACCGGGGTGGAGCACGGTCCGCCAAAATCGGCATAGGTTAGGTGCTATTGATGGAACATGGTAAGCCTAGCTTTCTCCATATGGACGTGCCGCGGGCACATAGAGATGTGGGTAGAGGAAGCCTCAAAAAGCGAAGGCCGAGCCGTAGGTCACGTGACTCGCATCGAGTTGGTGGCCGACCGGCCTTTTCCTTGATCAAAGCGAGATCAGCTCGCCTTCTTCTTATCCAAAAGTCGGTCGAATCGGGCGGCCCCCCCCCTATTCCAACTTGTTTAGGAGTGGGATCCGCCCAAGAACGACCAGTCTTGTGGTGGTACGGAAGGCACGGACTCCGCGAACGTCCCGCGCCCCTTTACGGAAAGAAAGTCTCAACCAGAACCACATTCCTTTTACGTGCGGATGTAGCTAAGTGTCTTACTCTATTGGTCAAAGTTTCCCGCTGTTGTTGGGCCGGTGCTCGTTTGCGCGCGCGTGAACCAACCCAACAAAGGAAAGGATGCCTCTCGGGGCATCCGAGAATGATTCGAGCTGTATGAAGGGAAACTCTCACGTACAGTTTGTTCTTTTTTTTTTTTGGGGGGGAGGCCCGACGGGGTCCCCCACCGACTTGGCCCCGGCCTAAGTGAAAGTGAAGTGGTGGGCCTACCCATCCCAACCAGGGGTATCTTTGGGATTCGCGAAGAGCAGCACCTTACGATGTTCATGACCAATTGGATCCTAACGTACAGTAGGTACCGAGAGGAGATCGCTATGATCGTTCTTGTATCCGTATTGAAGAGATGCGACAAAGTGTTCGGATCATTGTGCAATGTCTTAATCAAATGCCTAGTGGCATGATCAAAGCCGATGATTGTAAGCTATGTCCTCCATCACGATGTCGAATGAAACTATCCATGGAATCGTGCGCCGTGTGAAACGTAGATTATCGCCGTTCTTAACCGAGACTCGGGTTAAGCTCCGTCTCGGAACCTTGTGGGGTTAGGAGTAAAGCATCCCGAGGTTGGCGCATCTCGTTGGGCGTGGAGAAGCATTGGGAACCCCAATTTCTTTCTTCGGAGCCGTTTCTTTTCCCGTCCCCCCGCCCCGGCATAGCGCTTCGCTCCCGGTTCGTCGGAAGAATCAATTGACTTCTCCCTTCTTCATTGATCTGGGGGAAAAGAAATCATCTACCAGTTGGGAAGCTAGACATCAAGTAAGTGGCTTGATGAGGATAACTAAGCTGACACGCCGGAGTTGGCTGTTGGCACAACAGGGTGGTGCCTCTTACCGCACCGCAGGCGAACGCGCGGTAGCGTTCGTGGTGGTGCTTCAAGATTCCAATGTACTTTGCGTCCAAGATCGAACGAGCTTGCCGGTGGACCACCGCCGTCCCATTCTTGAGTGAGTTGGAGCGCAGCCATCTTATCCACTAAACTAGCTAGAAGCTATCGCTTCGGGTCGAAGCACTAAAAGAAAAGGCCCGGGAAACGCGGCGGCATAGGAAGCACGGGACCCCTACTAGTAAAGGGAAAACGGAAGTGCGCTCCTGCGCACCAGCGGAAAAGGCCCTTTCCCCTTTCTCTAATAATAAGGTAAGCTTCATAGCTCCAACCTATACTAAGGACTTTGGTTGCCCTTAGTATAGGTTGGGTTGCTTCTTGATACGGGATCCTCGTAGTAGGCTGGACCAACATCCAGCCGAGAGAGGCAGCCTTTAGAAGCAACAGTTGGGAAACCAAGAGAACGCTTCGCGTTTTCTTATCTTCTTCCCGCCCTAGGAGCAGGAGTAGCACAAAAAGAGGGATTAGATTGACCCAATGATAAACCACTAACACCTTCTTCATTGGGGCTCCGGCACCGGGAAAGAAACGGCTCTAGCGACGGGAAACCAGCCACTAGTTACAAAGCTCAAGGTATCGAGAGGGCTATCACGGTCGGGTGCGAAGCAATTAGCCCCTATTTGTAAAGTACCCCTCTTCATATTTAGGGGTTGAGGCGAGAAATGGCTTGATGAACCCTTCCCTTCGCCACGCACCGGCCCCATTCACTTGCTTATCGTGGAGGCCGTAAGTATACAGTCCCCACAACTATTCATAGTATAGTGGGGTTGAAACACGAGAGTGCCCCCCCCCATTCTTTCAAGTAGGCCACCTTTTCCGGAACGCAGTCAGGATAATCATGACCGTGTATATATAGATCTATATATATTTTCGAAACTATCATTTCGAAATGTCCGCTTCAACCGCTGTTTCACCTCCCAAAAGCAAAGTTGGCTTCACAAGCGCAGCGCAGATGAGAGGAAGCGGGAGCAAGAAAACCAAAAATCTCTTTCTTGTCCTTCTACTTAAGGGGCAAAGCAAAGAGAAGCGCTTTTGCTGCGAGAAAGCGAACGGTCAGCGCAAAGGTTCAAGACTTAACCGAGCGTTAGCGAAGCTAGATTCTCATAGCGGGCGCTTCGAGTTAGCGAAGCACCGTAGTAGCGCCGAAGCTCTATGTGCTATAATGCTTTGAGCCAAGGACGCTCCGCCTTATCTATAGAAGCGATCAACGAGTTCGAACGAATTAGCTCCTTGGTAATGGCTAAATCTATAGATAGAAAGCCCTATGATGGGAAACTACCACGTTAGGTTTGGAGAGAGATGGGACTGGTTATATAATAATAGATAGGAGGAGCAGATGCAAGCTTTTTCTTTCAATAGCCGGTCAAATGACTACAGGATCATCGGTCTACTCTACCTCAATTCACCATTTCGAACTTTATACAAAAGGTTTTTCCATACCAGATCCTTCTACCTATACTTTGCAGTTGAAGCACCTAAAGGAGAATTTGGTATCTTTCTAGTCGATAATGGAAGCAATCGTCCCTACCGTCGTAAAATAAGAGCACCTGCTCTGCCCATTCACAAGGACTCGATTCTATGTCCAAACATCACATGCCAGCAGATGTGGTCACCATTATTGGTACTCAAGATATTGTGTTTGGAGAGGTGGATAGATAGGACTACTAGTTGCTCGATTAGGACCCTAGCTTTATTGCGAGCCAAAAACCTTGATGGAGGGGGTTGGGTTAAACATGACTCCTAGAGAATTACCAAAATACGAAGTTCTCTTCTCCTTTCGTTCCTTTCTTTCTTTTTGATAGTTGGTTGGTAGGGTCAGGGCCTTTCTCGCCGGGTGAGCGCATCCGATTCGAAAGTCCTTTCCTAAACCACTTCCCGTTCGCTTCGAAAGATAGAGATAAGCTTTCTAAATGAGATGGAGTTCCACGAATATGCAGGCTAGAAAGATGTTATTAGTAGCTGTAGTAACCTTTCTAAATATCCTATCCGCCGTTCTTTTTAGACGGTGTCCGGGATCCGAAGAGATCGCTATAATAACCACTTTGGTATTCATCTCGTACTTTTGGAGCATTTCTTTTGTTAGTGATATTACTCTTTCATCGTTATTCTTTTCATTTGAAAAAAAAGTACAGCTTTCCCCTTTTCTGTATTATCTATATATTCATTATATTTTTCATAATTCTATTTTCTTTTTATCTGAGACTTTACTTTCTCTTGAAAGTGGGTCTTTTCGTGAATCAACTGTTAGTTGTTATTTTCGGTGTGGGGACCGTCATGACCGCCGAGACACAATACGGTACCATGATGATGGCCTCCTCGGGAGATTCGGGCTCGTCCAACTCTTCCTCGTGGACGGGGAAGACTTCCTTCGAGGAGCGGGTGCTACAAGAGCCTTGGCCAGTTACCCACAATAGGGGGTTTCGAGGCGTCCATGCACAACTGAATAGCTTTCTTGGAAAATCAAGGAAGCATTTTCCTCCTTGATAAGGACAAAGGGGTCTATTGGTCCGAAATCAAAGTGCAACTCGAGAATTGTTCCTCTCAGGGGGAATATAATCGATTGATCGACTTTGAGAATTGCGATCTACAGATCCGCGAAGGCAAACATGAAAGCTATTCGATCTTGAAGGGTATCCTTGCTCAACATCCTGCCTTAGAGAAGAATGCGGCTTACAATCCGAAAGAAGCATTCATGGATTTTTTAACCGCCAAGCGGGATCAAATTGACCTCCAAGGCGGGGATGTTGCAGTAAGGGACCAAAGGGAACTCCATTTAGGGAGATACTGGGTATCGACTAAGAGTCGTTTAGTAGGAATCTTTTCTTTTTTTTATTTGGATAGGATTTATGTTGGCTTCGTGAGGAGGCTCCCGTAGTTTGTTACATCAGCTCCAAAAGGATAAGTTGCGTTGGAATCGAGAAAGTTTCGTGGAGTTCATAATTGCATAAAAGGAGGAAAAGTAGTGGCTGCAGCGTGTCGAGGCACTTCTTCGACGGTCCCCGTCCGCCCGGCCTGCTGGCCCCTACTAACTAAGCCAAGCCTAGTTCTCGCCAATAGGCGCTCGTAGCTTGCTTACAAGCCTTGCCAACTAGAATAGTTGTGGCCATGGCCCGAAGGAGCCTTAAGCACTTGTAGAATGCTCAAGTCAGGGCTCCATCCTACTCGTTGCCCAGAGCCTTGACTTTCTATTAGAAGAGGGTTTCAACTATTTTGAGGGAAGGGAAAAGGGGTCTCTTTCCTCGCCCGATGGTAGAGGTCGATCCCCTATCAACTTCGGTTATCATGTTCCGTGCCTCCTTGCGGTCCTTCTATTTAGCTTTTCCTCGGACTTTAGAGCTAGTTGATAGGCCACTTTCCACATCCGATGCATCGAGATTTCATCTTGGATTTCTAACCTCAAGCCCTATCAAGCAAGGGATTCTTCGTCGGATTCGTTCAAGCCATTGCGAAATAAACAATTGGTAGAACTCCGCATGTTAGGAGTAGGGGCTTTCTTGTACGCTTCTCTCCCCACTATCCTTTAATTTAAAGCGAAGTGGAACCTTTGGAACAAGCTTTGGGTCTAATCGGCGGGTAGAAATTTCTCTCGAAACCTCGATCGCATCTTGTCCCATGTACTTCCCTTTGCCTTTCCACTCACGCCTTGCTTGGACTTGATCCCACAAAATGTTGGCATGGCCAGTGCTCAGGAATTTCATCTTCGCACACCTCGGATAGTTCTTTCCAATCAAAGAACTTCTCTACGCTACTTAGCCAATCAAGAAAGTCCTCAGGATGCAATCGGTCATGGAAATCGGGAACGTCCACTTTGATCTCACGATCTCCTTGATCTTGATGCCCTTCTAAGGCCCGGATCATGAAGCTCTCCGGTACCTCAACCAACAAAGGAAGTGGAATGCTCGACATGCCAAATGGGTTTCCTACTTGCAAGAATTCACTTTTGTCCTTCAAGACAAGTCCGAGGCAGCTAACAAGGTAGCCGATGCTTTCAGCCGCAAACATACCTTGTTTTCCACACTATCTTATGAAGTTACCGGCTTTTAAGTACTACCTAAGCACTATGGTTCGGATTCCTACTTATCAAAAGTGATAGAGGAACTCCCGGATACTCCAAACAGCCTTTATACACTCTTCAATGGTTATCTTTTTCGAGGTAACTCACTATGTGTGCCCGAGGGATCTCTACGCCTACAAGTTCTAGCTGAACTTCATAATGGTGGACTTTGTGGCCATTTTGGGGAAGACAAGACCGAGGCTCTAGTTTGTCAAAGATACTATTAGCCTTCATTACAAAGGGACGTGCGAAAGTATGTGAAAAGCTGTGTGGTGTGCCAAAGGGCTAAGGGTCAAAGACAAAACACCGGCCTCTACCAACCTCTTCCGATACCCAATGCTCCATGGGAGGACATCTCAATGGACTTTGTTCTTGGTTTGCCTAAGACTCGAGGTGGCTATGATTTCATATTTGTGGTAGTTGACCGGTTCTCCAAGATGGCCCACTTCATCCCATGTAAGTGCATTACCGATTCCTCTAATGTTGCCACTTTGTTCTTTCGAGAAGTAGTTAGATTGCATGGGGTGTTTAAAACTATCACTTCCGATAGAGAAACCCGTTTTGTGGATCACTTTTTTAAGATCTTATGGAGGATCATGGGAACAACACTACACTTCTCTAGTGCCTACCACCCCCAAACCGATGGACAAAGAGAGGAGATGTAATCCAATTGGAAACCTTTTGAGAAGCTTAGTAGGTGAACATCCAAGACTTTGGGACACGGTCCTACCACAAGCTTAGTTTGCATAAAAGAACTAAAAGAACCGCTCCACCGGAAAGTCCCCTTTTTAGGTAGTATATATATGGTAGAGCACCTGCTCTTATCTTAGACCGACTCTCCATGCCTCACCCGACCTTGGCTGGCCTATGACTACTGATTCGGTGCAAGCGGCGCTCCTTCCTTTCTTCATCCTTGTTTTGTTTTTCGGTCGGTGAGTTCCTCTCCCGGTGGTCGAGTTACTTCGTTTCTTAGGGGCGAATGGACAAAAGAGGGACTGGGAGGGACGGGGAATCAAGGTCTTCCTATCTATTCAATCACAGATTTCGAGAGAGAAGGTGCGGGGCAAGACCCACCATCTGATCTGAGCAGCTTAAGCCCACCTACTGTCGAACGGAGTCAACGAAAGCTTCTATTTCAACGCATGTCCAGGCGGGAAGGAACGATGAACAAACGAAGCAGATATAGTAGGGAACTAAATCAGTGCTTCTGAAGAAGCGAGGAGTGGAGTTCAAGGATCCATTTTAAGAAGCCCCCGGTATGGGGGGAGATCAAACAAAAGGGGGTATGTTAGTCAAATAGAGGGGTCTCCCGGGGGCCTAGTCCACGGCTGTAGCCTTAAGCGTCTAAGGGCTGTCATTCTTGTATTGGGCGAACTAAAGCGTTAAATAGCGCCCTTTAGTGGCGTGCAGGGAGTAGTCGTCTTGTTGCTGGTAGGTGCGACTATGTGAGTTGACAACAATACACTGCAGTATGTGTGAGTCCTTAACGGCCTTTAGTGATCCAAAGGAGCAATTGGGGTTACTTCAGACTGGCTTCCTCCCATATACCCCCGTTGACTGTGCTTGCTTATGCTTACTTTGAGTACGCTTGACTTTGTCTGGGTTCGTCTAGCTTTGCATTTCTTGCCTTGGACTCAGCCCAGCTTTGCATCCCCTTTAAAGCTCCTTTCACCCTGGTCCCATTCTTATCATTTACTGAGCCATTTTGATAAATGAAAGAATTTCTCGGTATATGAGATATAAAGTATTTCGGTTTCAAATGTCCTTTTCGAGTTCAATCGTCGTTTTAATTCAATTGCTGCTAAGCGCTATATTCGCATGACTGAATCGAATTGTGAATGCTTGCTCAGGAGTGAGATCTTTTTTTAATCATTTTGCCAAACTATTCGAATGAAATGAGTTACGCACCAAAGCAACTAAGTGAAGGGCAAGCGGAGGCAGCTTCTTCGTGCTATAAGTGGTCGTGCCAGATAAAACTATATACGTCATTTTTAAGCCCCTACTCCTATAAAGGTAGGCTGCCCCATTGATCGCCGCTCCACCACTGGACTTTTTGTCTTCCTTTGAGACTCTCTTTTTTCCTGGAAGAGCAAAAAGCAGGACACTGTATCCAAATCCAGTGCAGAGGCAGAATACTGGGCTATGTCTGCAGCCGCTAGTGAAGTGGTTTGGTTACGCAGGCTTCTATCTGATTTGGGGATTCATCTAACCACTGCAAGGCCTCTTCATTGTGACAATAACGGCCCTATTCAGATTGCAACCAACCTTGTATTTAATGAGCGTACCAATAATAAACGAAGTGGCCTTACTCATTTAGGGTGCTTCACTCGCGAGAAGTGCTTGGATTAAAAGACAGCCCTTTCTTCCATCCGACCTTCAGATTGCAGATTTGTTCACCAAGTCTCACACTCGTGCTCGGCATGAATTATTTTTGGGCAAACTCGAACAAATGAGAGGTCAAGAAGCTTAAGGATCAGGCAACTCATACAAGAAAAGGAGGCCATCGATGCTATGATATCCAGCATCAAGGCCGAAATCCCAAGGCTGAGAATTACCGAGCAGTTGCCCACTTCTACCTGACAGTAGAACCTCGTCTTAAGGCGAAAATAAAAGAAGTCCGCGAGAGTTTTGAAAAGACGGTCTGTTCCCTTAACCCCTTTTTGGCTTTTTGGGAACGTCATACGTGGGAAGCACTTCGGCTACCTTATCGCAAGGGTTTCGATGAAAAAAAGCATCCCCACTAAATCAAGAGTTTAGATGCCCGAACATATAAGAAGATTGAATCAGGAATAAGTGGGTGATCTCTTGAAGAAGGGCCTAATTAGGCCAAGTAAGAGTCCATGGTCCAGCCCTGCAAAATACGTCAATAACAGAAATGAGCAAGAAAGGAGAATGCCAAGGTTAGTGATCAACTAGAAAGCCCTTTC